>NC_050445.1:77464347-77808847 GCF_903995425.1 Onychomys torridus | reverse complement strand
GTGAAAACCCTTATAAGTAGAAATCCTTTCTTATGACCTTAGAGATAAGTACATAGTTAATAACAAGTCTTAAAAATTAATTGGAACTAAGGCAGTACTTTGTACCATCATAGAGTATAGAAAGAAAATATGATAACACTGTATTTATACCTCACTTTAGTATAATAGTGTTGATTTTATAAACAAATATAGTTAACAAATAATCCAGAGCAGAGACACAGAGTATTATTTAGTGATAGGTAAATGAAATTTTGGCAATAAGTATGCAATTTTTATTAAGAATAAGGTAGGATCTAACTTTCAATACTTTTCTGAGAGTTTATAATCTAGAAGAGAATTAAAATACACTTTAAACCTAATATATAGAAACACATGAAGATTTTTTAAGCAGAAAGTTTAATAGTAAAAATAATTAATATATTTGAGTAGTTATTGTGCCAGTATCCACTTTTATAGATGATCTGTATATATTAAGTTACTTTTTTCTCAGCAAAGCCTAATTACATGGATGCTGTGTTATGGACAGTTTACAGAGTTGGAAACTGAGGGCATAGAGGTGAAGTGTTGTAAGCAGCTTGCTGTGAAGCGGCATTGCCCATGAGTGGCAGAGCAGGCCTCTGGACGCAGGCAGCCTGGCCCAGCAACTGTGCTCTTAGCCGGCACCATTTCTCTTGGCTGTGGCTATTCCAGCCTATTATCATTCCATAAAGGAGGGATTTTCATTCTAACTTAAGATATGGTAACTGAAACTGAAATAGCTAAAATAGGAGTTTTGAAATGCACTAAATAGAGAAATCACATTAACACTCAGTTCAGTGTTTAATAGTGCCCGGCAGTGTTCCATGTAAATTACCTCCATTAGCTCATTGACTTCTCAGAGTAAAACAGCGACTGGAGCATGTGGAACTCTGTCTTTAATCTTCACATTACAGAGCAGGGAGAATCAGGAAATGGAATACAAGTGAGGAAAATGACAGCTACCCCAGCTAGGGCACCAAGGGAGGAAATCTGACTCCAATTGAGGCTCTTATGTCCTCAGAAAAACATAAACATGACTTTCTCTCCCACTACCAAATAATAATAGTGAATAAAATGAACAGAAGAAATACAGAATAATTGCAGTTGTTTTTAGAACTCAGCAGTATGGAAGGAGAAATTTTACCTGAATAAAACTTTAAGACAGAAGTAATTAGTAGTGAAAAAAATAGTTTTAAACTGGAAGCAACAGGATCAAGAAGATGTGTAACGACATTCAATAATGAGTAAGATAAATTATTATATTTAATTTGTCACATTTTCTTGTTTACTTGTTCATTTGGGAGATCAATTTATCCACTAAGCCATCTCTGACCTGATACAAGTTATATTTAAAAATCTAATAATTTTTCAAATTGGGAATTAAACAATTTCAAAGATGTAGTCTTTATTTACCCTTTCTTTTAAATTTCAATTCTTATTCTTATTAGAAATTTATTTGATTTAATTCAATGAAAAATGTTTTCTGTTATCGCAGTGTTTAGATTCCATGGAATAAAGTTTAAGAGTTCTTGCTTTTAAGGAAATCACAGTCTTCTAATTTGACATCACTGATCACAATTTCTTTAGGTTTTGACCTGACAGTATTGGCAGTTGCCCACCACAGCAGGTCAGCAATCACCATCAGTTCTTGAGGACCTACTGAGTTTCACAGGCTGTGACAGCTGTGAGAGCAGACCAATAAACAAGCCATTGTGATGCAGCAGGGAGCATGCCTGGCACTGGTCACAGTCACAATGGAGAGCAGGAAAAGGAGTTCACTGTCTATAAAATAACTCCAACAAACACGAGTAGGGGCAAACTATAGCAGCTACCATGCCACGTAGTCACAATGAGAATTGAAAACTTAAATGAGCCCAATCCTTCTAATTTGCATATTTCCAAATAATTTAAGAAAAACTTTTTGCCAGGTTGCTGGAAAATGGAGAAACAGTAAAGGAAAGAGAAATGGGGGTGGAGATCTTGACTAGGGATTAATATATGAGAGTTCCTTTAATCTCTAACCCTCCAGCTTCCACAAAGGAGGGCAGCTGCAGGAGGAGGGGCCAAATGAGAGACAGGGATTGGGACAAACGTCAACTGTAGTATGGAGTAAGTTTTATACTTTTAAGAAGGTCAGCTAAATATGGAAAGAACAAGAATCAGCACATATCAGAGAGGACTACAAAGCAGACTGGCTTGATGACTCAGAGGTACTCGTTTTCTTGGGAAAGAACATTCTGGGTCTTCTAGCTATGACCTGCCAAGTTAAAGTATTTTGTTCTTGGCACTCATGAAGTGAAATGTCAGAATCTATAGGAGTGATGGTATATTTCACTTTACAAAGTTGTCAGTGAATAAAAGCTATTCAAGTTGAATCCTATCTGAATTGTTCTCATGGAATTTCAATTCAAAATTGCAGCTCTTTGGGTCAATGAAAACCAAGAAATGTAGTTTTGGTACTAGAGATCGAACCCAGGGCCTCCTGCATAAGAGGCAAACATTTGTTAAACTACTATAAGACTCTTTACTCTGAGCCCCAAAGGAAATCAGAATGATTTATTTTTCTTTTTTAATATATATTTTCTAAGTATTTTTATTATTTGAAATTGAAATATAATTACATATTTTTATCCTTTCCTTTTCTACCGCCAAACTCCTACTATGCACAAACCTCTTGCTCACCTTCAAATTCATGACTTCTCTTTCTTGTCTTTTCTTTTTAATTTATCCTTCTCTGAAGCAATGCATTGTGACTGCAGTTTCCCCTCCCTCCCTACTCACCTCAGTTACCCTTCCTACCTACATCTCTTCCCTGTCACTGCTCCTCTGTTTCTCTTCAGGATAGAGCATGTTTCCCTGGGATATCAACTGAAGTCAGGGTAACAAGTTACAACAAGACTATGCACAAACCCTCATCTCAATGCTGGATGAGGCAATCCAGTAGGAGGAAAAAGGTCCCAAGTACAGGCAGAGTCAGAGACACCCACACTCTCCCTGTTAGGAGTTCCACAGAGACACCAAGCTACACATATGTGCAGAGCTCAAACCCATACAGGGCCCTTATTTCTGTCTCTGAGTCCCTTCGAGCCCTACTTAGTTGATTCAGTGGACCCTGTTCTCTTGGTTTCCTCAACCCACTGGCTTCTACAATCCTTCTTCCCCCTCTTCTGCAGGATTCCCAGAGCTCCACATAATGTTTGGCTGTGATTCTCTATGTCTGCTCCCATCAGTTGCTGAAGGAAGCCTCTCTGATGATGGTTAGGCTGGGCACCAAACTATGAGTATAGCAGAATATCATTAGGAATCATTTCATTGACTTTATTTATTTATTTATTTTGGCCAGTCATGTTTTAGTGTAGTGGTTATGTGTTCAACCTCTATTTAATTGTTACCTATGGAAGTTTGCTGTGAGGCTTTTGTGTCCTAGAAATGTCAACAGTATACTAATGGAGTCTCAGAGTGATTTTTTAAAATACTTTTTAGTAAATTTTAAATACATGGAAAATTATTTTACTGGTACTTAACAAGACTTTTGTTTGTTTGATTGATTGTTTTGTGTGTGTGTGTGTGTGCACATGCACAATGTTAGGCCCTGGATGTATTCCAATGTTGTTAAAATTCAATTCAGTGTTTCATGTCAAGGTTGTCTTGATAGGTTTATGCTTTAAGGCAAATAAACTACAAAATATGTAAACCAAATATACAACAAGATCCAACAAAGGTAAATACCTTTAAAAAATGCAAAACCATAGTGTATAAGCTTAAATATAGGTCTAAAATCAGAAGCCACTCATGATGGCCAGGAAGTACATTCCACAATAGAGAATAAAAATATTCTGTGTACAACTCAGCATGACAGAGGAATATGGACCAGAAACACCTACTAATTCTCTCAAAAGAAAGGCAAAGAATTCATTTCTCAGGTCTATTTACAAATCTGGCTCAGATAAAGCTACATACCTAGATAGAGAAGCAAAGTAGGTAAGCCTTTTCAATAAGAGCTGATATTTTATTTGTACTGAAATGTGATTTTATTTGTATGTTAATAAATAAAGTTGCCTGGGGGTCAGAGCTAATAACAAGCCATAACAGAAGCTGGGTGGTAGTGGTGCACACCTTTAATCCCGATCACATGACAGGCAGATCTCTGTGTGTTCAAGGATACAACCAGCATGGAGACACATGCCTTTAATCTCAATACCAATCATAGAAAACCTGGAGGTCTGTATAGACAGGCAGTGACAAGGAGGTCATGTGGTTGGGTTTACAACCAATGAGAAGGCAGAACAGAAAGTCAATAAAAAGACAGACACACAGGAAGTAGGTCTCTTCTCTGAAGGGAAGGACGGCAGAGGCAGTGAAGGGTAAGAAAGGGTTTTAGTCTCAGCTCTTAGCTACTACTCTGACCTCTTGGGCTTTTAACTCTGCATTTGGCTCTGTGTTTCTTATTTAATAAGACTGTTACATCTACATCTGGCACCCAACATTTGAGGTACAAATTCACAAAAAAGCTACTTGCCTCTGGCCTTGCAGGCCCCAGCTCAGACCTGAGCTACCCTCAGCCAGTTGTGGTGGAGCAAGCTGGTAGGATTCTCTGAAGGAGGGAGAGGCAGGAAGATCCCGAGTTTGAGGCCAGCCTGGGAGGCTTGTTAAGGAGAAGCTTTGGCCAAGCCATATACAGGTGGCAGTGGGACCACAGAGGCAGCGGCTACTGTTCCAAGTTGCTGGCTACTTCTCATTGTGTTGGTGACTGTGGTGATGCTGATACCTGGGACAAAGGTTACTGCTGATGGTTCAGAGAAAAATTGCCAGGACCATTGTGTTACAAGAAAGCATCAACAAAGTCAGTTTGGAAAAGTTTGGCAAGACAAATGGTGGGGAGAAATTGCTGTGAAGATATTCTTTTGTAGGGAAGAAAGTTCATGGTTCTGAGAGACAGACATTTATGAGACCGTGATTGCTCCAAACCACAGAGGAAGCACACACACACACAAACACACACACACACACACACACACAAAATAAAAAAAAAATAAAAAAAATCTAAAGGGAATCATGACTATGCCTAACAGCAACTTTGAAACAGGACCCCACAATGATGATTCCACAAGGACTATGGTAAAGCCATTAAGCTGATTAACACCACCAAAAGATCGACTTTGGACTACAAACTACTCAGGACAATTTTGAGATGGCTAGCTGAGATGATCCAGCCTGACAGACTACTTGAACAAAGACGTGAAACAAGCCCTGCACTTTCCCATTATGCAGAAACTGGACAAATAATACAAGTAACTCTCTCAGGACTTGAAAATTAACCCAAATATTTCCTTTTTGGGATTCCCTAAAGATGTCTTTGCCCCCAGAAAGCAGGAAGTAATTTTAAGAAAATGATGCCCACATTCCCAAGAGGTAGGATGGGAGGGTTTTGGTCTTTTAATGAGTTTTGGATATTGTCATTGTTTACAATGGTTGGTTACAAGTTGTTAATTGTTAATGGTCAGGAAAAAAGCTGGACATGGAGATTAGATTCAGAGGTTTTGTTTTCAAACAAAAAGAAAAAAGAAAGAAGAGAATATAGATATGAGATAGATCATTGACTCTACTCTGAGAAAAAAGATAAAGAATAATAGGGTAAATGGGTAGATCACTGAATCTACACTAAAAAAAAAGGGAAGATATGAAAACGACAAAAGGTAGACTAGTGAATCTATTATGAAAAAAGAAAGAATATGGATCTGATAAGATAAAAAGGTCAATTATTGAATCTACTTTTAAAAAGGAACTAACTACTTGTTTTACATAGGATACGTAATGAAAATTTTTTTGTCTGAGTTTAAAAAATGTTACTGGACTAGACATTGTTAATATACAAAAATGGATTTTTTTGTCTGAATCTGTCAAATGTTAACAGGCTAGACATTTTTAGAAGAGAAACTCACTAAAGAGGTATAAGTGTATAAATTTGAAAGACATAAGATAGTTCTGTTAGTAATATAAGTTAGGATAGAACATGAATCAGGTACATTTTGGACTTACCAAAATAAGATAGATAATGGAATTATTTTCTCTGAATTCATCAAATGCAAATGGACTAGACATTGTTTAAGTATTTATTGCTTGTATATATTGTATATAGTTATTGTACTTATTCGATATAGTTTTTCTTGTATTATTTATAAGCTTGTTTAATTTTAGACAAAAATGAGGAAATGTGGTGGTATTGTGTTCACCAAAATATTGTGTACCCTAATAAACTTATCTGGGGTCAGAGAACAGAACAGCCACTAGATATAGAGGCCAGAAAATAGTGGCAAACCCACCTTTAGTCCTAGCATTCCAGAGGTAGAAATCCTCTGGATCTCTATGAGTTCAAGGCTACACTAGGAACAGCCAGGCATGGTGACTCATGCCTTTAATCCCAGGAAGTGATGGCAGAAAGCAGAAACGTATATAAGGCATGAGGACCAGGAACTAGTTTGGTTAAGCTTTTAGGCTTTTGAGCAGTACAGTTAAGCTGAGACCCATTCAGATGAGGACACAGAGGCTTCCAGTCTGAGAAAACAGGATCATCTGAGGATAGCATCCTATAGAGATACCTGTCTGTGTCTACTGTGACACTATTGTAGTAGCTAAGCTTCAGAATGAGTCTGGGTGTCTGCCAACAGATAAGTGGATATGTGTGTGTGTGTGTGCGTGTGTGTGTGTGTGTGTGTGTGTGTGTGTATATACATATATATTAGATTTTATTTACACAAAAAGAATAGATAAAATTTGCCATTTTTTAGGTAAATAAATAGAACTGGAAATCAGAAATTATCATACTAAATAAAGTAAGTCTAAATCAGTTGACGAATAGTCTTGTTGTCTGCAGCCTGCAGAAGCAGAATGGGCATTATTTCAGTGCATTGCATATGTGACTTCCTCTGTACCTGTCATTGTCTTTATTTGTTGTTTTCAGAATCAATGCATGGAGAAAAGAGCAAATCAGGTTCTATTCATCAGTAGGAATTGAGCATTCCTCTGCTTCCCTTTTCTAAAATAACCTTTTCCTTAAGCATAAAATATTCTGATTTTTGGTTTATATGCTTAAATGATAATTTGAACTTGTGTTTGTCTTGGAGACAGCTGAGTTTGGAATGAAGGGTGCTCATCTTCTTTGAACTTGAATCTTACAAAGTCATGGATTTTTCATGTACTGAGACAGAGGCAGTAGATACTCTCATCCAACCATAACTCTAAATTGGAGGTTTGAATTAAAATTTCTATTCAGTTACCCTCTAGTGCACTTAAAATGTATTTATTTTCTCATATACACCTCCCATAAAACTTGGAGATAGCACCAAGTCATTAAAGTTGTACTTCTCAGAGCTCCACAAGCCAAAGTCATTTCCTGATTCAGTTCTGATCCCTACATCAAGAAAGTACAAATAGAACTGAAATGGACATCGCCAAAATGACAAAGAAGCAATGCAAAAAATCATGCAGATCATGGGTTAGAGAAAGATCCATTCTAACTACAAGGCAGGCCAAGGATTTCACCTGGTATTCTAGAAAATTATATAATTTTTATATAATTCTAACAAGAATTATGTAATACAAGAAACTGGAAGTTTTAGTATAGAATCCTTGGCTTTGTTGATTCCAAGTCCATGATGTAGAAGTACAATATGTCACAAGAGCAAGGAGAAGAGGAAGCTGTTTATTTCATTGCCCATAGAAAATAGACACCAAGGAAGCAAGAGGAGATTTTGAAGGCATATACCACTCACCTACTTCCTCTAACAAGGGTCAAACTTTTGTAGTCTCAAGAAACTCATGAATTAGTGCCACAAGATTGTCCAGACACTGCATGTTCCAACCACGATGACTACTATTTGAGTTTTTTTGTAATGAAACTATCAAAGACCAATGCCAGAATTATATTAAAATACTAATAAAATAATCTTACTTTTCTAACTACATACCTGAAGGGTCTCCTTAAAAATCTTAATTAGAATAACATACGACCACAACCTTAAAATAATGCTGAAGGATGCAAACGTGTTTTGTATTAAAATGTCATTCACTTACTATTTTAAAATAGACCACCAAAGGACTTCTTGTTAATGTATATTACAATAACAAATGTAACTATTTTGAATGGACAGTAGGTTTCAAGAGTGTAATCAGGTCTTGAAGTTATCCAACAGATTTAAAGGCACTCACTTGCATCATTTTCTTAAAAGGTGGGTTCTGGATTAGATATTTCTCCCAAGTGAAATCCCACATCTGTAAATGTCCTTAAAACTTGGCAATGTGTCTAGCAACTCTACTACCCGTGCAAAATCCAACATGACATTACCTACCCAAGTGAGGGAATTATAAGATGTACCTGTTTATATAACAGCCAAAGAAGACTCAGTCATTTAAAATACTATATATCATTATCTTAAAAATACTATTTATTCATTCAATAACAAGGAGATGTTAACAAAAATACACACACATCTAAAGAAAATTGACTGAATGGAGTAATTATGATTGACTGTGACAGCAGCTGACTATAAGCAAACATAGACAAGGGGGAAATGGCATGTTTTCACATACACAAATAGATAAACAATATGTGAACACACATGTATTTACAAGCATATTTTTATGTACTTACATACATATATACCTAAAACAATTTAGAAATATTTTAAAGATCTGAACAATTAAATGGTAAGTAAAAAGAAATAAGAAAAGAGCTAGAAATTTTAGAAATATAAATATTATAATCTATTGTGATATTTTGTTTGTGCTGAAATGTGATATTTTATTTGTATGTTAATAAATAAAGTTTGCCTGGAGATCAGAGGTCACATAGCCAGCCATAAACAGAAGTCAGGCAGTGGTATCACACACCCTTATTCTGATCACAAGGCAGGCAGAGTCTCTGTGTGGTCAAGGACACAGCATGAGCCTTTAATCTCAGTACCAACCATAGAGACCTGGAGGTCTGTATAGACAGGCAGTGACAAGGAAGTCATGTGGCTGGGCTTAGAGCCAATGAGAAGACAGAAGAGGAAGGCAATAAAAGCACAGGTTAGACAGGAAGAAGTTCTTTCTCTCTGGGAAAGCTAAGGCGTGGTGGTCAGTAAGGCTAGTCGTGGCTCTTCACTATTTCTCAGATCTCTTCAGATATTACCCCTGTATTTGGCTATGTGTTTCTTATTTAATAAGACTGCTTAGAAATTCATCAACAATCTATACATAAAGTATGCACATTTTCAAAAACAAAAAGATTTGAAAATTCCCACAGAATTTGACCGAATGGGACAAAGCATATTTAAAGATGAAAAGCAGAGGCTATATTCAAGAGATTAGAATTTAAAGTGTGATGACAGAAAAGTGAGAGATGAGAACATTTCCAAGAAATGTATTTTTGAAAGTGGAAAGAAACCTAATCATGGTCTTGAATTCAAATTCTCAAAGACAGATATTAACTCAGAAGAATGCTTATCGTCTGTTTTAGGAAAAATAAATATAAAGGGCATGGCTATGCTCACAAAAGAAAACAAATAAATTTAGGTTAGAAATTATAACATAAACACTAAAGCCTAGGTACTTTATTTTGTTATTAAATTTAGAAATAGGAATAAACTTCCAGGTGTTTGGCCCTTAAAGATTAGCTGAACTGAAGAATCCCACAGAGGGCTAGAGAGGAAAGAATTTCATTTCATTCACATTTCATTTCAAAATATGAAATAAGCAGGTTAAACTAATTTCTCCATTCATGAAAAGACTCTGAGCACAAGCATCATTGTGCCCTGTTGCAGGAATCTGTGAACTTAGGTAGGAGGGATGGAGACACTGATCAATCAGAAGGAAGCTAGCAGGGTAGCTGGCCTCATGTGCCCACAGGATAGGCCCCTTGTCACACCACACAGAAGCTATAACACTTACATGTTCTTCAGCATTCTGAGGATTCAACAGGTGAAAGAAAACACAAGTAGACAAAAGGGAAAATAGAAAGAAAAATAAACTGAAATTATACTTCAAAGTGGGTCAGCAAAGTGAACATTACCAAGATCTTGAAACAAAATAAAACATGATGGACCAAAATCCATACTCACGTAACTGGGAACTCAGTTAGCTTTGAACATTAACACTGAGTTAAGTTTTTTAAGATCACTTTTGTAAGTGTACAAAACAATTCTATATATTAGTTATGTACATATTCACATCAGAGTGCACATATGGAAACCAGAGAGCAGCTCCGGAGCTGATCCTTGCAATCCAGTTTGTCTGAGACAGGTTGTTGATGTGCTTTTGTATCTGCAGATGCCAGGCTAGCTGGCTCACAAGCTGCTGAGTGCCTCCCATTTCCTCCTCCCAGCTCATCACAGGGCTGTGAGTACAGAGAGACACCACTGTGTCCAGTTTGACAATGGTTTTAGGGATTCAGTCTCCTGTCCTCACTCTTGCACAAAAGGTGCTTTATTTGCTGAATGAGCTCTGTAGCCCACTTTTTAGTTTTATATATATATATATGCATATTAATATTTATTTATGTATTTATATATGTTAAATATAAATAATTATACTTACATATTACACATTTGATTTTATATATCATTTTACTTCTCAAAAATGTATTATTTCTTTATAATTTTCAAAAGCCTTTTTCTAGATTTTTAGAATAAACAATACATTATTGTATAAAAGTTGGGTAATAATATAGCATCAATTGAAATATCCTGAAGTATTTTTCCTGTTTTTATCTGGCAGTTCTATAATTTCAGGTCTGACATTTATGCCTTTGATTGGCTCTGAGTGACTTTCATTACTAATGAACGGCAGGATACACCAGTGACCAGGAAAGAAGCAACATGGGGGGGTTCACTATGGCTCACAGATGAAGGAGAGATTCAGCTCCTTACAGAGCAGAAGGCATGGCAAAGGGGTGAGAGATGGCTGGTCACATCACATGTGACGGTAAACAGGAAGTGAAGCCAGGCCACATAACCTTATGGTCCACACCTCGTGATCCACTTATAGCATGGCCCACTTCCTAAAGGTATTAAAACTTCCCCAAACATTGCCACTATTTAGGGATCATATATTCAAGTATAAATGCCCATGGGGAATATTTCATTTCCAAGCCATACTATAGCTTCATGTGGATATTCAATTTTTCCAAGACCATCATTTATTCACACGACTCCCTTCTTTTTTTCCTAATACTTATTCTCACTGTTGTCAAACTTGTTAGCTGTAGATGTAAGGATTTGCTTTTATACTCCCTGTTCTGTCCTCTTGGTCTATGTCTTCTTTATAAAAATATCATGCTATGTGGAGGACTATATCTCTATAATAGATTGTGAAGTCAGGGCGTTAAATGCCTCAAGCTTTCTGAATTTTGTTGAACATGAGTGTTACCATTTGAGAATACTGAGGTTCTATATAAATTTTAGAGTTAACTTTTGGACACCAGTGAAAATGCCATTTTTATTTTCATAGGGAGTATATTGAATGTGTAATGTGCTCTGGGTAATACTGAAATATTAGTAGTATTTATTCACCCAATCTATCAACAAGGAGTGATAATTTTATGTCCTCTTTAATCTCTTTTATCATTGTTTTAAATTTTTCATTGTAGAAATGTTTCATCTCTACTACTAGCACTTTGGTCTGTCTTCCTTCCAGGGTGTCTCTGTTATTAAACACTTTTTCCACAACACAATGATTTCAGCCAACCTCTTACCTTCAAATCCCTCAAGCCTTTGTAACTTATGGTGGATTTCTGAAGCTGACTGGTTGACCAAATCTAAGCTCAGTGAAGATCTATTCTCTGGTGCATCTGGATCCAAGGGCATATATAGGTCTTATAGGCTTCTGTCAATCTTTCCAAAAAAGGCCCCTGGCATTTCCTCAGGTCCCTGGTGTACCTGACTTACTTTGCACAGATTTGTGGGCTACCTTGCAGCACCCTAAACAACTCTCATTAGAGTCTGGTGATAGACTTTTAATCTCCTCCTACCTTCCTTCATGTTGAAGTCACAGTCAGTTCATATCAGGGGAAAACCAGTGTTTATGAGGGCTGCATTTGCAGTCAGCTTTCTGTCTGGGCCCATAACCAATTTACCAGCCTCTGCCAGAATCTGTTCTCTCCCTTCAGTAGTGAAGAAGACTTGGAGTAACTGGTAACAGTCATTGCATGTGAGCTAGTGAGTAAAAAGTACAGTTTAACAGGTCAACGAGCCTTGCAGGCTTCTCAGAAAACTTAGGGTTCTGCATCTTTCAATTATATTGGTCACTAGTGACAAAAGGCCAATGGACCAGCTGATGCTAGCCATTGACATCAGGAGGTTCTACAGCATGTAGTGGGAGGGCCATGGAATCAGCCTTGGCCAGTGGCTCCTCCCTCTGAGCCCTAGTGCTTGTGTGAAGAGTTCCTTAATCCCTCCTCTTTCCCTATTGCTGACCCTCCACCTACCCCTATGCCTCTGCCTCTCCCCTCTCCTTCCTCCTGAACTGCTCTGGGGTAGGGAGGTGGGGCTGAGAAAAATTCCTCCTTCAGATCTTTTAGAGATGAGAGGACAGAGTACAATGTCACAGAAGACTTGCCTCCTCCCTCTCCCTTTGGCTTCTCCTTCTCCTCAGTGGCTACTGCCATAACCACATTATGGGGAGGAAGAAAAGGCCTCAACTATTTAGAGGGCTTTTCTATAAGGAACTGCCAAGCGGTTATGGAGGGGCCCTGATCAGGGTGCCCTGGTGATCCATAAGCTATGTTCTTGACTCAGTAGATTGTTGTGAGGTTGGAAGTCCCCTCCTTCGTCATCCCACATTGAGCATGGGACACTTGTTCCTGCATAAAATGGAGAGTTTACTTTTCCAGACCACAAGCTCTAAGTCATCAGTTTGGGCCTGGAAGTACTTGAAGTTCTCTAACAGGGTACTAAGTGGATGGGGGGTGTGTTGCTTGCCCCATCTACTCTAGTATAAGAGAGGTGGTTAATAGACAGAAATAGACGACAACGACTAGTACCTGTCTAGTGCCTTAAACATAAACCAGAATCAGGACAGCATATCTTCCTGCTGTTCACAAGCCCCATTTTACAGGAGCTCAACCAGGGGGACCTAGTTCCCTACAAACGCAGATGGGTCAGAGATGAAGTCTCTGGGCCCACACGGTGGGCGCCTCCGGTGTCTGCCAGGCAGATCCTGGCCTCCAGATTCAGTGAGCTTGAGCTTCCATGAGAAAATACACGTAGTATGGAGCAGAAAGATAACAGACAGAACAAAATAACAGACTAAGAAAAAGAGTGCTCACACTAACTGGCTGGGTTTTCAAAAACATGTACCTGTCAGTAGTCTTGCGGGGGACTTCCTGGACCCAGGAAATCCCATAAGCTGACCGGACCCAGTGGAACCTGCTTCTAAGAGGAAATACCTGGCATTCCAAATATTCCCTATATCCCTACACAAATGTCAGTCACTCAGGGTTCTGAACCCTGGAAATCCCCTCATCCCAATCTCTGCTGTGATTAAAAACAAAACAAAAAACAAAAACAAACAAACAAAACCATCCTGCCTCAGGCTCTCTGCTCTCACCGCTGCATCAGACAGAGACTCCAAGCTCTGAGCTTGAAAATAAAGGCTCTTTGCTTTTACATGTGGGATTCCTTCTCCATGATGGTCTCTTGGGGGTCCCTCTTTCTGGGCATAACACTAGCAAGGGTGGGCTAAGGCTAGAGCTTTTCCATTCTTTGACAAGTCTGGAAAACTCCCAGGCCTTGTCCTTAGTTGATTATTGTCTTGAGGTTATCTGGCTGTTGTGGGGTGGGGGAGAGGATCGGGGCATACATGTAATTCCCCTTATCCTTACTGTCAGGGCCATTGGTGATTGAGCGCCCTTTGTTTGTGAACTGAGGGAACTTCTTAATTGAATTATTAGGGGCCTGCCATGATATTTGCCTGGTCCTCTCCTCTGGTACTTTGGAAACTCCTAGTAATCCACAAGGATGACACCAGATAAGACTCCAGCAGTAGTGGAGATGGTACCTGAACTGACCTTCTCTGGTAATCAAATTGGTCACTACCCTAATTGTCAACAGAGTCTTCAGCCAGTAACTGGTGGAAGCAGTTTCAGAGATCCACAGCCAAGAACTGGGCAGGAATCCAGGAGTCCAGTTGATGAGAGGGAGGAGGGATTGTATGAGCTAGGGGTTCAAGATTATGATGGAGAAACTCACAAAGAAAGCAGCCCTGAGATTCTGGAAGCTCACAGACTCTGGACAGTATAGGAAGTCTGCATGGGACCAACCAAGGCCACATGCAATGGGGATGACAGTTGTGTAGGTTGGTCTGTTTGTGGGGTCCCTAGCAGTGGGATCAAAATCTGTCCCTGGCACATGAGCTGGCTTTTTGGAACCTGTTTTCCATGCAAGGATGCCTCACCCACCCTTGTTCAGAGGGGAGAGCTTATAATATGACATATTGTGTTGACCCCCATGGGAGGCCTGCCCATTTTTTAATTGGGAAGGAATGGAAGCGGGGGATAGACAGGAGGTGGGGAGAGGGAATGGGGAGAGAGAGAGGGGAAACTGTTGTTAGTATGTAAAATAAATTAAAATTTTAATTAAAAACAAGAATGTGTTTAAAAGCAGTCACAACTTTATCTTTTTTCTAATTTGGATAAACTTTTTTTCTTACCTGAGATTTGTTTGTTTAGGGGGCCATATTTATGTTGTTTGCTAAGTTGGCATTTTTTCAAACTGCTTATTAAATATATCTATAGATTTGTGCTGCTCCCAGTGGGTCAGATAAACTTTATTTTCCAATCCATAGTGGTTAATAGATTCATAACTCTTTACAATGCTAAAAATAAGTAGCTGTGACTGTTCAACTACAGATTAGAGACCTGCATCAGCCCTTCACCATCAAGGCACAGAAAACAATGTAAGTGCCTGAGGATGGAGAAGGATGTTGTGGAATTTTCTAGGTATAATATGACTGTTGCAGCAATTGTTACAAGACCAGCACAAGATCAAGCCAGGTAAAGATTCCTGCATGAAGTGGGAATAGGATCCCAAGGCCCCACCCCAAACTGAGGAGGAGCTATTGAACATGTTCAGTAGAATCCATATCTCTGGTACCCACTACATGTCTGCTAGGAATATGGTGTGTGGAACTATAGACTTGGGAGCCATATTCTCTAAATCGGTGGCAGCTGTAGACCCTTTGTGAACCCTTCACACTACTCCGACATTCTGAAAATCACTTGCAACTACCTGCTTTGTTCTACTCTATTCAGTTCATTAAATTTCCTTAAATGGGAAATTACTTGTTGGTATCTTAGTAGGTATGCTGTAATATAAACCTCTCAGGGTTTTCAATTTTGTCTTTTTCTCATAGCTAGAAGACTGGTCCTTCAATATAATTCCCTAGATAGTTGCATGGCTTTTAGAGAGATTTAATCCAGAAAAAAAAAAAATAGTGAGTTTTGACTTCCAAAATTATATGCTCAGTTGTATGCCCTTCTTGAGATTCACTGTGCTGTGGTTGTATTATGGGGAGAAGAGAGAACTGGCCTAGCAGGAGGATGCTCTGTAGATAGCATCGCCTGTCTCTTAGGATGCTATGAGTACCCTGTTCCTCTCAAGCCTTCCCAATGTGGCAAACATGGAAGTACTACTGATCTCCTGCTGTTTATTTTCATCTGTAAGACAAAAGAGCAACCTGTGAAGCCTTCTCCACCCAAGTTCTCTATTTCCTTTGGATCCACTCTTCCTAAAGTATATAGTCTAAAGTATATCAGATATGCCAGAGTATACAGAGTCTCACATACTCTTGTGCTTCTGAGGTGTCATTCCACTTAAGATTTCATCCTTAGAACTTCTCTCTACTGATAGTAAAATGGTGCTGGTTTGTGGTGCTGGTTAGCAACAAAAAAGTCATGGGCCATGGCAGAACCCAATGTTAGTTTTTAGAGCTTTATTAGGAGGGAAAATGGATGTGGGGAAGGGGACCAGGCTTGGTGAGAGAGAAAGATGGGGGAGGGAGCAGAGCAGAGAGCAGAGAGGAAATAGAGTGTGTGTGTGTGTGTGTGTGTGTGTGTGTGTGTGTGTGTGTGTGTGTGTAGGGGGGCGCATCTGGCTTTTTAAGGCTGGGATTGCATGACCAAGCGGCCGGTACATAGTTGCCAGTGCCTGCTGATGATGTAAGACTCGAGACACAAAACTCCAAGCTGTGCATGTACAAGATCCTAACATCTACTTTACCCACTTAGTCCAGCTAAGGGTCTGGTATTTTATTTAAATTTTTTGAAGAAATATTTTTCTGTTTCACTGATTATTTAAATGGTGTATTTAGTCTTCATTTTATTTATTTATGCTCCAATTTTATTGTGTTTTATGTGGAATCATTCTACTTATCCAATGTAGGTATTGACTGCTATAAACTTCTTAGTACTACTTTTGCTATATTTTATTGTTTTGTTATTTATTTGTAATATCAGATATATTCTTTTTTTCATGTATTGTAATATCTCCTTGATTTATACTGGCTATGCAACAGTGGAGTCTGCATACATAGTTCTGAAAGTTCATGAAATTCATGCTATTCATCATGTTCATGGAAGGTTAAGTTCATTATGTCAGACTTGTTGGTTGTTTTGGGCCTAATTTACAAAAATTCTAAGTAGACAGCTTCTTTTCTCTGAGATTGTCCCAGTGCTGGATGTATATGTTTGCATGCCACTGTTTGAATACTGTATGACAATCTGAACTTTATTCTCCCTGCCCCCACCAGAAGGTTACCTACAAAGATTCTCTAGAGAAAGGTCTAATGCTAGTCTAGGGTATAGGTATATGAAGGTGGTCTATAAGGCTATAAGATTTGCGAAATTTAAAGAGAAAGGGCAGTCTGCTCCAGGTCTACCCTGAGGCTAGAAATGCTGTGGTAGAAACTTGAGTCTCTTTCAGTATCCCACAGGATGATATTAAGGTAAGTAATATTGGCCCCATCTGTGAATTGTGACACAGATTTAAGGTACTTAGGTTTCTACTAAGTACTACAGCTCTGTAAGTTGTATCTAGCACTAAGCTTCAAAACAAAGTGTTACGTTAACCTCCACGTCTTTCTCCTCAATAGCTGCTACCTACTCTGCTATCAAAGCTTGGGAAAAAGGAGGTAGAAGTCAATAGCTTGGCATGATGAAGTCATAATGGCACAGCCTCTAGACAGAGCTGCTGAAGCCTGGCAGTTGAGGTTGTTGTTTTTACCCAGCAGTGTTTTTCATGAAGGCAAAGTTAGTGCTATTTCCAATTTTTGGCTTCCTATTAGTTACTTGTCTCAGTGCTGGGATAATATGACCTGAAAAAAAAAAAAAACAACTCAAGGAAGGGAGTTTGTTTTGACTATAGTTTAAGGGTACAGTCCATATGGTAAGGAAACCATTGTTGCAGGAACTTGAAATAGTTGGTCTCATTGCATCTACAGTCAGGAAGCAAAGGGAGATGAATGTTAGTGCTCCATTCACTTTCTCCTTTCTATTCAGTAAAGGATATCAGCACATGGAATGGTACCAGGCGTAGTTAGGATAGGCCTCTTTACCAATTAACCTAATCAAGGTAAACGCTCATATGAACTCCTACAGGCTTGTTCTTAGGTAATTCTAGCTCCTGTCAAGTTCACGACAAATAGTAACTATCACAAGTATTGACTTCATTCCTTTTCCTTTTAATAAACAATATCTATTTCAATTTATCTGGAGCTACTTTGGGTTAGGAGATGTATGACTTGAAGTTCTTTCATTCCTGATTTTTTCAATGTCTTTTTAGTTTGTTTTATTAAAAAGTAGACTTATAGGTTGTCTTATAGTTTTCTTAGGTTTTATGCATTTAGTTTGTATATGAATACTTATTTGACTTGATGCATTTGTTGGGATCAGTAGAGGATTTCACTGACCACAATCTTGCTCTATCTCTGTAAATAAGTAACTTTGGTCATTTTGAGGATACACCTTGAGAGTCAACTGGGGTGGGAGGATTTCAAATTCCAGTGGAAAGAAATTTCTGAGCATGACTGTTAAGGATCATTTGGAGTAGAAAAACTGAGTGAGAAGATCCACCTTAAGTTGTTTCATTCAATAGGTTAGAATATACAACTGATTTCAAAGGAGAAAGGGGCTGATCACAACACTCAAGTCTCTCCTTCCTGACCTCAAACATAACTGAATAAAGGACCTGCTGCCATAAACTCCCGTTGTTATGGATGAACCTTTGTGACCCAAACCAAGTTCTTCTTTCCTTAAGGCGCTTGTCAGGTGTGCTGTTGGAAAGACAATGAGTACACAGCATGGACATTTAGTATAAACAGTAGGGCTACTGTTTTGATAAACACAACCATTTAGTATTTCTGCCTTTGGAACTTGTTGGCTGGAGGAACATAGAAGTGTTTGGAATTTTTGGCTACTAAAACCCCTAGCATGCTAGAGGCCAAGCTTAATGGCCTACTCTCATTATTAAAGTCAAGAATACTGGGTGAAAGACAACACATAAACAAACAATGGCAGCAGCAACAACAAAACAGAAGGAGCAGACCAGACTGACCCATGAGGTTTCCGAGAACAGCAGGGATTCTATCAGGATCTGGGCTACGCGTTATTCATGTGATATTCTGGAAAAGAGTCTGAGTACATTCTGCCCTGACTCTAAATATTTATATGAGGTTGAATTTACTGTTTTAAAATTTTATTTGTGGGTGTGTGTGTGTGTGTGTGTGTGTGTGTGTGTGTGTGAAGTTTGACAAGAAATGGTTTGTGAACAAGTTTAAATTTTTAAACAAGGAGGGACAGACAATGGAGCATTTGAAATGATTCAAGATATCAATGTCATTAAAAGAACATGTAGCACTTTGTATGGGAACAAAGGGGAAGATTTTCTGGGCCAAGTTCCTCTTCATTATCAAAGTTCAAATTCATCTGAGAGAAGACAGCCTGCACCAACAATGCCACTAAAATAGTCCCTGTACCCGCATGCAACAAACACACTCAAAGACACAGGAAAGTGCTCCCCAGAATTAGCACATGAAGGCCAATGTAATTGTGGTCCAGAGTGGGGCAAACTCCACATAAGCTGTCAGCAAAAATTAGCAGCATTGTCCACATGGTACTGATCTCATAGGCATGAACACAGTATCAAAGGGTAATGGAGCTTTGAATTACAGTTCCACAGCACTTTCTGGGAACAGGGAGTATGTGGCAGTCAGAATCTCTGAAAGGGGGTACTAAGAGACAACAGCATGGACCTGCAAATTCCAGAAAGAGCATTAGACATCCTTTTTACCATACTAGAACCAGTCCCTCTGAAACGTGTAAGCCTAACTCTGAAAACTTTGGCACAGCTACTAGAGAGAAAATATACTCACTTGAGTCATTGACTATAATGAATATACTACTTGATTTATATGCTTGATAATGTGTAGAATGAGTGGTATTATACCACACATACTCAGAAAGTATATTAAAACATAGATTCTTGTTTTCTTAGTGTGTATTTATATAGATACAGAATCAACTTAGAATTGTTATAAAAGTATTAAATTTGATTTCTGTATTAAAATTTTAACATTATCCTTGCAAACTACAATTGAACTCTATAGCTCTCAAAAGGATAAAGGAGAATTCCAGTCTCCCAGTCTTGTCTCCAGCTTTGCAGCAGACCATTTCCTGTGCCCTCCTTCCTAGCATACTACAAAGATCTTTTCCTACAGCTGTCTATCACTTTTGTCTCATCATCTTTTACCTCAGCCACCAACTCCAGCTGGAGTCCCTGTAAATGCACACTGGCCAGGGAATCAAGTAGGCAATATTCACTCTCTCCTCCTCCAATTCCAATCCCTCAATTATAACCCTAGTTTTGTAGAAGAACACCTGCTGTGCCCTCTCCTTGCTGTCAGCCCACAGCCCCAGGGGAACAAGCAGATCCTGGTGGCACACCCACTCTACCTCTTCTTGTGGACCCTCTCAGTCACCCTTCTTCAGCCCATCACCACTTCTAATGCCAATGCCTAATACCTAGAAATATCTATTTCTACCAGGTAACCCCAGTGGCCACATCTGGAAGGACATCAGAAGCATTCCCTACTTGGTAACCAACAGCCACCATAAGAACCAGAGGGCAACAAAAATCAAGGAATGGAACAGTGACCCAAGAAATACAAAACCAGAAATTAGCACCTAGAATTACAGTCATCTGAAATAGAAATACCTAGATGCCAGCATAAAAAAACAAAATCAACAATGTGTCTCCATTGAGATCATAACCCTACTACAGCAGGCCCTAATAAATGCAATATAACTAACTGTAGCACAAGATAAGGACTTGAAAATAGTTATTATGAATATGCTCAAGGACCTTAAAAAGAATATGAATAAATGAATAGATTAATGAATTCTGTGAAAATACAACAAACAGGGGAATGAAATGAAGAACATTGTTTAAGACATGAATTTGGAAATGGAATCAATAAAGAAAATCCAAATTGAGGGAAACTAGAAATGAAAATTTTAGAAACTTGGACAGGAATGTCAGAGGCATGCCTCACCAACAGAATCCAAGAGATATAAGACAATTTCAGGCATTAAAAACAATATAGAAGAAATACCTCAATCAAAGAAAATGTTAAACCTACAAAACTTCAGGCACAAAATGTCCAGGAAATCTGGGACACTATGAAAGACTAAATCTAAAAATAGTAGGAATAGAGGAAGGTGAAGAAACCCAGGTCACAAGCACAGAAAATATTTTCAACATAACAAAAAAGAAAATTTCCTTAACCTAAAGAAAGAGATGCCCATCAAGATACAGGAAGTATACAGAACACCAAATATACTGGACCTGAAAAGAATATATATCCAAAGAACTCCATAGCCTATCAGAGATATGTGCACCTCCGTGATTTTTTACTCCATGAATTTTTACCCTGATTATTACTCCTTGATTCCATAGGGCAAGGAAACGGTTCCAACCTAGTTGTCCACCAGCACTTATGTAGATATGAATATCTGTCCATGTGTACAGTGGAATAATAGCTCTAAACAAAAATGAAATCACAGAATTTGAATAAATGTCTATTTTTAGCAAAATAAAACAGAAAAATTCCAAGGAGAAAAAGAGAAAAATAAGAAATAAAGCAAGTATCATAAATCAGTCAACATACAAAACATACATAAATATGCATGTTTAATATTCAATAATAGTAACTGAAATATGGTTAAATGTATTAATGTCTCAAGTATTTGTGTTGTTTAATAAATATAAGAAACATGATCTCTAAAGTTCCAGTTATACAATATACATAAAGCATCACAAAAAAAATATTTAAAAAACTGCACCTCTCTAGTAAACTGAAGGTGAGGATGGACAAGAGAGGATAGGGGATGGGGGATGAGAACATCAGGGAATGTGATAGTCAAGCTGGAACAGGGATGGAGTGGGAGAGCAATGAAAGAGTTATCTTGATTGTGGGAGAGCTCATGGGAATAGGGAGAAACCTGCTGCTAGGAAAGTTCCCAGGAATCCACAAGGATGACCCCAGCTTAGACTGTTAGCAATAGTGGAGAGGGTGCCTGAGCTGGCCTAACCTGGTAATCAGATTAGTGAACACGCTAACAGTCATCATAGAGCTTTCATCCAATAACTGATGGGACCAGATGCTGTGATCCACAGCCAAGCACCAGACCGAGCTCCAAAAGTTCAGTTGAAGAGAGAGAAGAGGTATTCTATGAGCAGGGGGCATCAAGATCATGATGGAGAAATCTGGAAACAACCAAAACAAGCTAGTGGGAGGAAGTCATGAACTTTAGATGAACAGCTGTGGAGCCTGCATCGGACTGGACTAGGCCCTCTGCATGAGCAAAAGGTTATATAGCTTGGTCTGTTTGAGGGACTCCAGGCAGTAGGGTTGGGATCCTTCCCTGGTGCATGAGGAGGTTATTTGGAGCCCATTACCTATGCTGGTACACCTTGTACAGCCTTGATGCAGGGGGAAGGACTTGGACCTGCCTCAGCTCAATGTACCAGGCTTTGATGACTCCCCATGGGGGGCCTTACCTTGTCAGGGGAGGGAATAGGAGTGGGGTGACTATTTTGCCTGCATAGCATCACTAAACTGAGGAGAGATGGCCGATTTTCAATAATTGCACGGGCTTACACACAAGTGGATTTCTTAGAAGAATAAATGAAGGAATAAACCTTTGATAAAAACATTCATGTTTGGGGGCAGTTGGAGGTGGCATAAGAGGGGGATCTTTGGTTGTGTGTAAAATGAATACAAAATTTCATAATATAGAAAAATAAATAACTGTACCTCTCAAATAATACCTAATCAAAAGTTTCTATCACAATTTCTATCATAAAAATAGAATTTTAAATAAAGTATTAATGATAAAATGGAAGACTATGAGACATTAAAAACATAATAAAGCTATCAAAACCACAAATATGAACTTGGTAAAATTGTGTAATATCATGTGGGGTGAAATTAACAAAAATGGCAGAAATTGATACATTTCACTCATATGTGCTAATGTTTATTTACAATTCTATATGTGTGTGCATGCAGAGACCACACTGAGGTCACTGTGTATCTCTCTTACTGTTCCTCACCTTATTTTGTGAGATAGGCTGTGTCTCTGAAACTGGAGCTCATCGCTTAAGCTAGGCTAGCTGGACAAAAAGCCCAGGAGTGAGCCAGACTATACCTCAACACTTGGACTGTATGCATGACCAATGCATGCTTGTGAGCTCAGGCTTTATTTCCACAGTAGGAACACAAATTGAGATCCTCATGCTTAAGCAGCAAACACTGCCCCAACTGATCCACCTCTCTGTTGCTGGAGAGGAATACATCTTGAGAAAGTCTCCCTTCCCTATAGCTGTCACAAAAATATAATGGTTACAAAACCTTGAAATTTAATTAAGGACCAGAACATTTACTCTGTAAAATTAATCATGTAAACATTATAAAACATAATTTTAGACACTCTATTATAGAGTATTGTATTGTGTTATAGAATATATATATATATATATATATATATATATATATATATATATATATATATATATATTAGAGTGTCTAAAATAAGCTACATTGCTTAAGTAAAATATATATAACTTACCTTACCCATGTGACCCATTTTTAGTAAACTGGAACTTTGAAAAATAAAAAAAGATGAGTTAAGACTGTTTCAATGTTCTGGCCTCAGTGTTCTTCTGTGGACAGATGGTCAGAAAAGGATTACCCCTGGAGCACCAGGATGAACAGTTATAGATGTCTGGGTCATCTATTTAAATATGTCCATCATGAGTGCTTATTTTAAAAAGCCTCTGCAAACATGTTTTAGATGTAATTGATAGTTTTTAGAAGTACTTTGGACAATAAAACAATGGTGAGCATATTCACTGTTTGGAGTAAGATGCATGGAAATAAGGAGACTCTAGGCTATATGTAGAAAGGACAGATGAGCCAAATAGAATGCAGAGAGAGTAATTCAAATGACTACTCTGCCTGTATAGCATCACTAAACTGAGGAGAGATGGCCGATTTTCAATAATCACATGGGCTTATACACAAGTGGATTTCTAGGAAGAATAAATGATAAAAACATTCATGTTCTGTGTCTAGAAAATATCCCATTTTCATGAAGAACCTGGTTTAGTAAACTCGAGGGAATCTTACTGTTCTGTAGAAACGGATATGTCAACTCATACATCCTTATAAATTGCTTCAGACTGCTTCTTTATTCTTCTGTACCATGGAGAACAAAGCCAAGGTCATTATATTTCCCACATAAGAGAAAAATGTAGGTTTCTCTTCAAAAGGCAGAGCCCTCATTTTAAAAAGATGAATTGGAAGTACTTTAACAAGAATTTTAGGTGATTAAAACACTTAAAATAAATCTCAGAAAAGTTCTTGGCTGGCTCTAGGGCTAAGAATTTTAATTTAATTGCAAAAAGCACATAATTTACTCATTAACTGTTGCCTAAGGTTCTAAGCTCAGCAGTATCTAGGGGTTAACAATAGTGGTGTTATATACATATATGTATATATCCATTTAAGATAAAACACGCTCAGTTGGTAATATATCTGCCATGCAAGCATGAAAAACTGAGTTGGGATCCCCAGAACACATATAGAAGTCAGGTACAGTCATAACCCCAGTAATATTGGGCAGCCACAGGTATATCCTTGGAGTGCTGGCCAACTACCCTAGCTGCTAGGTGGCCATGTGTATCACTGAGAGCATCTTGCCTCAAAATACAAGGTGGAGAGCATAGAGGAAGTTACCTAATGTCTATCTGTGGCCTACACAACCATGGCACGAATGCATGTACTCACACACTCACACACACACAGAGTACACATATACACATATCATAAAAGAGAAACATTCTGTATTTGTTTTATGGGGACAACTTTTATATTTAAGCTGTTACAGTTTAGTAATACAGTAAATATGAACAGTTGCAGAATATTAATTTAAGGTATATTACTTTTGTTTATGCTCTGGAACATTTGTTTAATGATGGAAAGATGTGTTTGATTAAATAAAATCACCTGCAATCAGGAGGCTGAGTCAGCAATTAGTGGACAGGAAGTGGTAGGGAGGAGCCAGGTGGAGAAGGGTTTTTAAGTGGGGGTGAGGAAGATAAGGTCTTTTCAGGGAGACTGGAGCAAGGGAAAGAGGTGAGTGCCTTGTTATTCAGGCTCTCTGAGGACCAGAATTCCACCTCAACCTTTGAGTCTTGAGTTCTTTAGAGGGAAAGAGATCTGGATAAGTTCCCTTTGTAGCTTTGAAAGAGTCAGTGCCTGATGGAACAGAATTCTTTTCTGCTATGGCCCTTGTAGCTGAGCTGCTCCTGGTAACAGTGGAGTTGCAGTTGCTGATTAACACAGCAGTGGCTAAAAGAGGCAGCAACAGTTTAAAAAGAGGACAACAATGAACACTAACTCTTCCAGTGAAATATGATTCTGTGCCTTTATCAATGAACTTTATGGACACGTTTGTTGTGGAGTTGTGGACTTGGTCGTGTGTAGCTCTATATGAATCTTGGTGGAAAGGTTCAATTGGAGCTCCAAATGCACTGAGGCTTCTGAACAGTTACAAACATTCAGTGGAGTGATTTGTAATATGTGAAAAACACCTAATTAATCATTTTGTCAAAATACTCCTTATGAAATCTTATGCTATTGATGGTTACCAGCCAGTTTAGTGTAATATGTTTCCATTTTTAAAGATTACACTCATTTATTTAGTGTGAGTTTGTGGATGGTGGAAAGCATGTGTCAACAAATGCAAGTGTAGGGATCAGAACACAATTTGCCTTGCAGTAAACGTTTCTTCTGCAGTGTGTATTAAGAAGATAGATAGAACTCAGGTTGACAGACTTGGTGGTAAGTCCAAATACCGTGTCACCTTCCAGGCTTGTGTTTCTATTAAACACACACACACACACACACACACACACACACACACACACATGAATATGCCAACTGACTTCACTCTATTACAAGTTCATTACTCAGGCCCCTCTTATAAACCATGGGTGAGAGAACATGGAAGAGTCAGCACACTTAATCCCCAGTGGAGTAAAAAATATTTTAGAACATTTTCCACTGAGGATGTTACTTTTGGACTGGTCTTAAAATAGTGAAATTATTAAATATTCTAAGTGATTTAAACAAGACAGTGTTTTGTTTATCAGGAAGACTATTTTTCCTGGTTCATTTAGTTTAAATGGGTCATAGCTGACAAATAATCTGATTTTACAGCCCACTGACTACGTAATCCCTAGTCAAGCAGGGCCTATACTCTTTGCCAAAAAACAAATAAATCAAGCTGTGCTAACAGCCTATCAAAATCTAGAAATTCATATTTGGTTTTATACCACATATCCAAGAAATAGGACAGTATGTTCAGAAAATTCAAACCTTTGCCTTTTTTCCCTTATTAATTCATTAGAATCAAAGTCAATGCTCTGTAGATGCTCATGGTAATCATCTTTGACAAGCTGCTTTATTACTTCATTTGTACCATCCTTGTCTTAAAAATGTAGCCAAATCTAAGATAGTACATGGCTCATTTACATAACCCTTATACAATGAAGACCAAAATAAAACATCACTAAGACTATATATTATTCAATATTTTATAAACCTAACTTAAAAACAATTTCTCTCTTCAAAGCAACAAATTTTATTTTGTTTAACCATCAAAACATGTAACTATTGTTCTCTCTGTGTGTCTCTCAATTTAATACTCTCTATTGTTGCTTATAGATAATATGTTTTGAGGAATTTCTTTCCCAACAGCTAATATTTTCTGAATAACATCACCCATTTGAAGAGTGCAAAAAACAAATAAATGTATTTAGATACTAAATATCATAGAGACTCTAGAATTACAACTTTATCATCGGGGTTTAGAAGAGACTTTTTCTTTTTAAGTCACAAAAATAAGTGTGAAGTTAAAAAAAAGAAATTAGAATAGCCTAAAGTTATGCAGGTACTGAACAGAGTTCTAAATTTGAGGAGGAGGTAGATAGCTCAGCAGGCAAGGGTGTTGACTCTCCTTCTCTCTCTCTCTCTCTGAATTCTATGGCAGATAACACCTACAAATTGTGGGGAAACAGGTCTCAGAGGTTCTTTATCCCTTAAGTTAGATTCAGTATTTGTTAGGAAAGTACAAAAGTTTTCCTTTTGTTGACACATCCTAAAAGTTTATGGAGGGCTAGAAGAGCATTCTGGCTTCTGAAAGAGTGAGGCAGGTGATCAGATAGTGAGTATTGAAAGGAAGTCATGAAGGATCTCCTCTTAGGTAGACAGTCATTAAAAATGTTCATGGGACTCAAATCCTAATGCAACACCTTGGTATGAACATCAGAAATAGTCCTACTTATTTACTTTTTTCCTTATTGCCTTGCAGAGAATATACAAGCAGAATAGTTCACAGCAATGCCTGGTGAAAATGGAATTATTTTATAAAATTATTAGCAAATTTTTAAAAGATTTCTTAAATACCCTTAACTAAAATTTGTACTTTAATAACTAGCTAAGTTGTTCTTCTTAAAGTGACGTGTGGCCTAAATGTTGCCTACAAAGTACTTAGAAGACTAGAGGAGTAATAAAAATATAAGAAATTATGGTATTAATATTTTGTATGTTGTGCCCATCTCTTTTGTTCTCCTTAATAGCATTTTCTTTGGGAATTTAGAGAAAACAGTAACAATTGAAGACAAAAATTTAAAGTTCTTCACTTTAGAAATTGCCATGTTTTGCAATTCAGATAATGTATCTCCCTAAATCAGTTGATTTTATAGATTCTGTCTTGACTCACTGTACTTTCAGGCCATATCTTCTCAGTGCTGTCAGTGTACAACTATAGAAAGTCAGATGGAATTATAAAACTTTAAAATATCTAGCAGACATTCTCATCATAATATTCTAGAAAAACTTGTTCTTTTTTAATCGTAAAAACTGCAATATAAAATTCGTGTGTCCTGCATTTACTGAGGGACTTGTTTGCTTCCTACAGGCACTTTCGGGTCTTCCTTGCCAGTGAAAAGCCCAGCCCTGGCCATTTGCAAGACAGGACAAACCAAGCAAATTCGTCGAGATTTTTATAATTTTTCTTTGCCACTACTTCAGTTACTTTTCTCATTGCTGTGTCAAAATACTTCATAAAAGCTACTTAAAGGAGGAAGGGTTTTGACCCTTTTTCAATAGTATTTTATTAATATTTTTATACAATATTTTTAAAAATATACTTAAAGTCTCCCTCCATTATCTTTCTTCCCTCCATCTCTTCCAATCCCCCTTTGGCCCCATCTTTTTTAATTGTCATCATTCTACACACACACACTCACACACACAAACACACTAACACGTATTTGTATACCGATATATATATACACATACACACACACACACATATATAGGCACCATGCTGTGTCTGTTCCATGTTACTACCATAAGTCCTCTGCACTAGCATAATTCTTAAATGCATTCTAGGTATTTAATCCTTACAACCACAGGTGAGTATGGCTCCCAACCCTCAATAAGGAAGGTTCTCCATACAACGTATTTTAATCATATTCTTCCACTTTCTTCCTACTTCCATAGTGACACTTACACATCTCTTTTTCAAAATCATGTCCTTTAATTGTTATTTATAACTCCCATCAGTCCAACCAGTATATTATATGTTATACACTCTTACAGTGTATAAAGTGCATCAAAGTGTGTTTTTGTGGTTTTCCTCCCGCAACTCCCTAGCTCTCTGCGACTCTCTCCCTCAACAGTCCCCTCTAGTCATCTTTTCTTTCTTCATGTCCCATACATCCTTTTGTCTACCTTCCCACCTTTCTTTTCACCTGCTATTACTCACTTGATCATATTTCTATATTTTAGACTTTACTTACATATGTAAACCTGTTTGCATATATGCAATATGTACATTATATGCTAGTATCCACATTTAAGAAAGAACATAGTTTTTGTCTTAATGATCTTGGATTACTTCACTCAATATTATACATTCAAATCTATATATTTTCCTCAAAATGTCATGATATCATTTTGTTTACCATTAAGTATTCAGCTGTGTATTAGAACCACATCGTCATTATCATCTATTGATAAACATCTAGGCTAGGCTCTCTTTCCTTGCCATTAGGAATAGAGCAGCAATAAACATGAATGTGCAAGATCTTAGAATAAGAAAATGTCCATGAATTATACCATATGGTATTTCTGTTTCCACATTCTTCAGGAACATCCATACTGATTTCCATCATTTCTGCATTGTTTTGAACTCCTACTAACAGTGAACAAGAGCTCCCTTTTTACCACATCCTCACCATTATTGGCTATCAGATGCTAAACATTCTGACTGACAGATGCTCTAATTTTCACTTCATTTGTAAATAAGGATGTCAAAAACCTTATTGGCCACTTGTGTTTCTTTTTATTAAGACTTCCTGTTCATTTCATTAGCCCATATGTTGTTTAGCAGTTTTATTATTCACTATTATTTTTCTTTGCAAAATAAGGATAGATCTTGTCTAATTCTTAGAAGTATATTTGTTAAAGATTTTTTTGCCAGTGCTGTACTGAAAAGATCCTACAAAAATCTACAAGAAAAATCTTAGATCTAATAAACACATTCAGTAAAGTAGAAAGATTTAAAAAATCAATCTATTACAGAATCAGGAGTTTTTACACCTACTAACAATTAATACAGAGAAGAAGAAAGTAGGGATATTTTATTTGTTATAGCTTCAAAAATATGAAAGTGCCTAGGAATAAATCTAACCAAAGAAATGAAAGATCCTCACAGTATAAATGAGAAGGTATTAACAACAGAAACAAAGAAAACCTCAGAGAGTGGAAAGACCTCCCATATTCCTGAATGGGCAGAATAAATATTGTAAAATGGTTAAATAATAATGAAGTTAAGATACAGATTCATTGCAACAGTCATCAAAATTCTAACATCATTGTTTATAGAGAAATGTTCAAGAATTAACATGCAACCACAAAAGACCAAAAATAGTCAAAGCAGTCCTAATGAAAAGGAACAAAGCACTATATAGACCTATAGTGACAGAAATATCCTGATTCTGTCATAAAAGAGAAATGTAAACTAATGGAAAAGAAGAGAAACCCTAGATATAAAATTGAAAGCTCTGCCCACCTGCATTTTGACAAAGATATAAAAAAAAGTATTCAGTGGAAAAAGAGACGAGATCCAATAAACAGTACTGGCAAAGCTAGACATCCTACCACAGAAAAGTGAAATTAGATCCCTATGTTTCACTCTATACAAAACTCAATGCAAAATGGATCAAAGATTTTATTTTAAAATATTAAATGTTTAAACTGCTAGAAGAAAAAACTTAGCTCTTCAAGATGTTGGTCTCACAAAGAACTTTCTAAAGAGAATACCAATAGAACAGGAACTATCCTTAAGAATCACAGATGGGAATAGAGGAAATTAAAAGGCTCTTCCACAGAGAAAAGCTGTCAGCAGAGCAAACAGATAGCTCACAGAATTGGATTTTTTTTTTTTCATTGGTTTTTCGAGACAGGGTTTCCCTGTGTAGCTTTGCGCCTTTCCTGGAACTCACTTGGTAGCCCAGGATGGCCTTGAACTCACAGAGATCCGCCTGGCTCTGCCTCCTAAGTGCTGGGATTAAAGGCGTGCGCCACCACCGCCCTGCGGATTGTGTAGTCCTTCATAGTGAGGATAGCAAGGTGAGACTCAGGGGGCATAGCTCTGAGCCTCCTCATATGTCTATGGACCAGGAAACAATATGGAAAAGAAGAAATTATAGGCTCTCAAGGGTCAAGTCTTACCAAAAAAGACTCCTCCAGTAACACTCCACCATCTAAACTTTACACAAATTTCCGCAAATAGCCCCATCAATTAGAAGACAATTATTAAAGAACATGGGCCCTCTGGGGGACATTTTGCATCTAAATAGTATTCTACTCTAGCCCCCACAAGCTCATGGCCATCTCACATATAAAATGCATTCATTCCAGCTTCAAAAGTCACCATAATCTATTTTGTTTCAACATTATTCAAAGGTCTACAATCTCTTTGGAGATATCATGAATCAAATAACTTACATCATTCCAACTTATAATGTCCCGAGTAAGTATTCCAATTCCAAAAAGGAGGCATTGGCAATATAGAAAGGAAAGAACAAATCAAATCAAGACTTTAATCATGCAGGTAAAACACCAAACCATGCAGATGCAGGTCTACTATTTTTGTTTGCGATTGCATCATCAATGGTCCAGTGGGTTTGAGTAGCTCCGACTGCCTGGGTTGGTTGTGACATATTTCTTGTGCTGGCTTCAGTTGGTGTCAATAGCTATCATTGGCAGATGTCTCATAGTTCTGGCCTCTCTGATGTCCTAGAGTCTCTATTGCAACTAAGACTTCACCTTTATAACTTAATTCATAGCCCATTCAGGAGCTCCATGAAGGGAATTTGATTCTACCACAAGCTGCCTAGCCTCAGGACCTTCTGGAACATTGGTCTAATTTTCTACAATCCTACAAATTCTACAGTTTGTATGCTTCTGACATCATCATGTTCTACTGTCAGCTGGAGATGGAGCATGACTCCCATGGGCCTCAGCTTCAGTAGCTTGTGTTCTTTGGAGGATGAGCTTTGGAAAATAAAACTTCAGTGGCCTTGCATAAGCAGGATGACCCAGAGACTTGTTGTTTAGTTACCATCTTTTCAGATGACTAGGCGATGCCTTATCAACTTAGGACACAGACTGTCCTAACCACATCAGGAGCTGAAACAACAGCTTAACTTAACTCTCTCTAGGCTGTATCAGCTAAAGCACTAGTTATCAGAAAGCCTGTGTGCAATGGAGTAATGGTTATTAGAAGCCACTAAGATCTTGAGGTCATTAATATGTATGGAAAGTATGACTTACCCATTATCTGTTATTTTGGAGTTACATAATTGTAAAATTTTTAAAAGTATTTTTCAGTTTCAAGATTTACAGGACTTTGCAGCTGTCCTTCAGTCCTAGTACTATTTGCTATTTGATCTTTTATAGTTTCTATTCCTCAAGTCAAAATTGAAAAGATAATTTGATTGCTAGCCAGAAAATAGAGTAGCTAACAATAATGACTCACTTGACCACTGGACAAATAAATCCATTTTGACTGTCAATGCTGGCTGTGAGCAGAACAAGTTATTATAAGTTCTTTTCAAAATGGATGTGAACAGAAAATAGAGGAAACATTATCCTTATTCAAAGTAAGAATGTATATTCTCAACTATTGAAGCACAGGCTGATTGCCTAGCCTTCTGTGCTTCAGTCTGTCAAAATTTACACATATGATCATATACACCCCACACACATACATGCATTGAAATGTAAATAATAATTTACTCAGAACATTGGACCCCATAGTCAATCTATAGTTAATCTCATTGCTATTACTGTAATGAAATATGAAAAACAAGTTCTCTTGTAAGGAAACATTTAACTCCCCATTATAGAAGTTGAGGGCTGTGGCACTGTCTTGGTTTTGATGAGGACCTCATGGTGTGTCACATCACAGTGAGAAGACATTTAAATAGACCACATGGGGAACTAATATGTTAAAGAGACAAAAGAAGTCATTCTTAAACTTTTTGTATCAGTGAATACTGTTGAGAGGTAACTGAGGTTCTATGAAGACTACATCACTCCTTCTGGGGAAATCACTTTTATTACCACAGGGATTGTTTCTTAAAGATGGTGCTTACCATCACTGCTACTGTGGGAGGCAAACTTCCCATACATGAATCCTTGTAAAACAAACCATATCACACTGTGGTAGATGCCAAGGGATAATTCTAGTAATGCAACACTGACAGCAGTTCAAGGTTTAAAATATCAGAAGTAATTGTCTGATATCAGCAAGGTAGATGAATAAAAGCCTATGTTCTCTGGCAGAGACAAATCAAGAAGAGCATCACTGAAACTGATTTCCAAAAAAAAAAAAAAAAAAAAAGTCCACTTCATTTGAACTACGCCAGCCCCTCCTCCAACTGAGAACTCCTTGATATTGAAAGCAACATACTAGTTCTTAACTTGTTCCTGCAATGGAAAGAAAGGAAGAATTAAAGTACATGGCCAAGAGTTCCAATGAAGTTTTTTTTTTTTTTTTTTTTGTCTTACCTGATGGTGACAGTTACTCTTACCCATCAACTTGACACTATTTATATCACCTGGGAAGATAGTTTCATTGAAGAATTACCTAGATTAGGTGGCCAATGGAAATATCTGTAGGAGATCATCTGTGTTAAGTTGATAGTTGGAAGGTCTGTCCACTGTTGGATGGCACTATTCTCTGGTTTGGATTGAATGGGATGAGTTGAGAAAGCAAGATAAGCAGTTACATGCTGAGAATAAACCTAGATATCCAAGTTCTCAATAAATATTGGGTATCAAAAATTCCTTTTCAACATTTCTATTTACTTGTGTAAATTAATAACAATATTATTGTTGCTATTATTACTAAAGAACCTAGCTTAAACAAAATGAAACAAAATAAATAATTTTCCAAAATAGTAAGTCAAAATAATGAAATGGTAGTAACAATTCTAACAATAAATGGCTTTATTAATTCAAGAGAAATACAAGAAAATTAGAATATACAATATTTAAAATATTCTTCATTGAAATATCAAAAATGTTACATTTAAAGACATGCATGCATGATAATGATGAAAGAAAAAGTTATTAAATTCTTTGTTATATAAAATTATTTATTAAGTAAATATTCTGACATTTTTCTGAAAAAAAGTAATAGAGACAATGGGAAAATTCATTTAAAAAGAAGCACACCAATGGTCAGCATGCCTTTAGTCAAAATAGTTTTTGAAACTCAACTGGACTGTAAAGGTCAAGCAATGAGATTTATTTCACACAGGAAATATTCAATAGCACTGGAACCAGTAATCAGTGTTGACTAATCTGATCATAAAATGAGCTCAGAAAATAGTCTCAAATTCCCTTAAAAGCAATTTACCCAATACATCACATCTTAAAATATTTTTACTTCTAAAAAAATTATTTTTTAAGAAATTCATTCTGCACAAATGACCAGTTGTTTGTCACAGAATTTTTATATGACAACATTTTGGAAACCTTTTAAATGTAAAAAATAAAATAGTTGGATAAATTATGATGTGGAATATCTGTACACTGTGTGAAGTTATAGTTCTGTGGTTGGCATACTAAAAAGCTGAAAGGCAAATACCTAGGTAGGGGTACAGACAGGGCTTCTGGGCAGAGAGAGAGAGAGAAGTGGGGGAGGAATCTAGGTACATGAGAGGGATTCATGGAGACAGGAAGAAGCAAGATGGGTGGTACGTGACAGAATGTAGATTAATAGAAATGATTTAAGGTATAAGATCTAGTTAAAAACAAGCCTGAGATAAAGCCAAGCTTTCATAATTAATAATTCCCTATGTCATTATTTGTGAGCTGGCAGCCCAAACTATACTCTAATATAAAGTGGAACTGACCTGGGGAAAATGGTCTCTCAATCACATTTGTCTTTCTTCAGTTTCATATGATGTTAACTGCAGTTCCTTCTTACTAATAAAGGCACACACACAAAAAAAGAACTGGCCTATAAGATGAGCAACACATTTTCAGGATGCAGTGCTGAGGTGTGCAGGCAAACAAACATTCTTACTATTAAAGGAATATTAAAATTAGTCTAACTTTTTAAACTATCTCCTCAAAAATGTCAAAATATGTATTTCCTGACCCAATAAATCCACTTCTATTTATCTGTGTCATGGGAACAACTACATGGGCAGTAAGATGTATGTTTATGAAATGTCAATCTGTTATGTAGGAAGAACCAACAGACCCATCAGTATGGGGCTGGTTAGACGGACCATGAGTGTAATAATGCAATGGAATACTAGGTGACTATGGAAAATGTCCACATCAGCATGGGGAGGGAAAGCAGCCTCACTATGGTAGCTGTACAGTGGAGATACTCTCTACCTCAGGTTTGCTGAGGATTAAAGCATAGTAAAGAATGTTAGTTGGTACCTATACTCAACCCAAGACTGTTATTTTAAGAGATGTTTACTTAAATGTGTATAGAGCTAAATTTGGAAGGACAATAAACCAGATTACCACCATTTCTGGCTAAATCTGATGTCTTTTTTCATCTTTTTTTTCTGCATTGTGAAAATTGTAAATAGGTATGTATAATAAATTTCAAGTTCGTTAAACAAAAGATGTACTGCTACTAAACAGGATTTGAATGCCTATCTTTTTTTTTTTTTTTTTTTGAGCCAGAGTTTCTCTGTGTAGTCCTGGAACTCACACTATGGCCTTGAATTCATAGAGATCTGCCTGCCTCTGCCTCCTCAGTGCTGGGATTAAAGGTGTGAGCCACCACCACCTGGCTAACACCATCACTCCTGACAGAACAAACACAAAAACCCAGCCTCAGGAATCCACAGAACTAGGTGTGTTTCAGTTATAACTGGCCATTTCCAAGTCACAAGATCCAAATTCTAAGTCCCAAGTTCCAAGATCACTGGGTCTTGTTTTTCTAGTCCACAAATCTGGATGAGATTAAGTATTTCAATCCAATGCTTAGCATGCACATTTTTCTCAGTACAGGTAACCTCCCTCTAAGATCACACAGATGCAAGACAGGCTGCTAATGGTCAAACATCTGTGAATGTATACAACTACTCAATAGCCTGTTGGGCCAGTTGGTATGCATGCTTTCACACAACTGCTCGTCTGCTAAACAGAAAGGTACTAGTTAGGCCACTGCTCGGCACCTGCTCATGCCTTCTTTAGACTGGGTACCCCCAAATTACGATCTGTGTGGGGACAGGTCTGAAGTCAGCAATCACTGTTACTATAAATTAATGTCTAGTGGGGACTTATGATTAGCCAGAGTCAATTAAGCATAAATCCCACTGCTTCCTTTTCCTGTATGCCATGAGGGATTTTAGACCAGCCCCTTGTCTGAGCTTCCTTCTCAACAGATACACAGGTGTCAAAGCTGGCAAGACAACACACATTTGCCAACTCTAATACCACCTCTTCTGTGCTTTTACATGACCCAACAGTTTGGGCCCTAAAACTGTTAAGTCTGGCATTCCACCCTGAGAGGTTACTCCGAAATAAGAACTCTGTCACCCCAGCAGTCATTCAAATGTGCCACCTCAAGCACCGACTGGAGAAAACCAGCCATAAATAACAAGTACAGCAATTCCGGTGACTGTATCTTAGAGCAGAGGAGCTTACAGCTTTATTGACAGTAATGTGTTTCCTCTCCGCCACAGAGAAAAGACCCAAACCAAAGTCCCTACATTTTCTTGTATAACTTAAAAATACATTATAGCATACTACATATTTATACTTCAATAAATCTTAATCTATAAAGCACATTTCTTATAATTGTTATCAGAAATCTATGAACAAGCTTCATTCTGCCTTACTTCATCAGCTGGCATTGCATTTATTACTGTTTTTCAATAGGCTCACACAAAAATCTCACTTTTCATTTTAAAATTTGACCAAGCACCAGATATAACCCAAATCACTGGAAATATTTGTACTCCCATGGATCATTTTCCATGTAATGATGCCTGTCTTACATAAAAAAACAAACAAACAAACAAACAAAAAACCCCCAAAAACCCTCTTCTTATACTCAATGCATTTAACTTCCAGAGTTTTCCATTATACAGTAGAATCACAGCATTTGGATTCTTAGACAAGGCATACAGAATCCTACTAATAAAATATATTAATTTTAATATGTTTTTTAAAAAAATGTGTTAAGACTGTGAATTAAAAAATTCAATAAATTCTGATAGTTAATAACTAGTTATTAATAGCCTAGCTGTTTATTTTTAAAGTAGAACAGTCCACTCAACTTAACATGTAGTTATAACTGCAGTGTTACTAGAAATTACATTTGGGGTTTCAGGATTCAAAATGTTCAAACTGGGTTGGGGATTTAGCTCAGTGGTAGAGCGCTTGCCTGGCAAGCGCAAGGCCCTGGGTTCAATCCTCAGCTCTACCAAAAAAACCAAAAACAAAAACAAAAAAAAACCAAAAATGTTTGGAAAAGTGCTAAGAGCTGACTAGCTAGCTTTCTGAACTGGCATCTCTCCCTCTAAACACAGCACATGTGTTAGAGAACTACAACTCCGGGAATCTCAGAGGTGACCTGGGAATGCTGATGGGGAACCCCTTATACTTACAGTGGAACAAATGCCTACCTGCTTACAGTAGGCTTACAGTACCTAGCACAGTGCGTTGTCCCGGCAGAAATGTTTAATAATAAATGCATGGCTGTTTTAGCCTGGTGTTCAACCCTTTTGTACCAAAGGAATAAAAATAGCAAACCTGATATTGTTGCCCTCTCATCAAGGAATTTTCTATCCTTAACTAGGATGAGGGCAAAATGAGTTCAATTTGTGAGTTTTCCCTAAAAGCCACATCATATAATTGCTTTAATTTTACACTTGCTTTTCAACATCAGCATTCATATGAATTCTTCCTTAGTGTTATATTTACCTTCACTTTTACATGTGTCTGTCTTTACAGGCAAACTGCTTTCATTAGTAAGATGTCCACATCAGTTTCTTGTTTGGTTTGTAAGTGTTCCTTCAGTGTGTGATTTCTCCCTTTCACTCTTGGAAGTTTCGTCACCATTGCTCATCTGAGATCCTAAGGCTCACTAACACTGAGGCTTTGGCTGGCCTTTATCTTCTATTTTTCCCAAATATGCTCAAACTGAACAAAAAGAAACTAAATTTCCAAAGATGTTTTTAAATGCTTGAAGATAGGCTTTTAGATTTTATAATTCCTATGTTGCCTTTTAAAATAGAAAGGTATGTATCCTTACAAAACATTCCAATGACCAGCACAGAAATAAAGTATTTGTCTGAAAAAGGAAATTGTTAGAAAGGGATAAAAAATCAGGTAGCTCATTACTAGAATATAAACATCACATGGAAAATTTAGGTATTAACACCTGAATTATTTAAAATTTCAGTTTCTAGGCATAACACCATTTCTTTCACAATAATAATGGTGAATGAAGATTTTTTTTTTTTTACTTCCCAGTGAATTTTCTCAGTCAACAGGGAAAAAAAAAATCTTTTCTGTATCACTTCATGTTTTAATTTTGTCTTCATTTCTGAAGAAAAAGACCTGGGTGCTTATTATATTCCCCTAATTTCTTAAACTTTCACAACATTCAATTTTTTTTTTTTCTGCTTTGTGTCTTCTCTGATGTCTAAACAGATTGGAACTTTGACTAGGATTTCCCCACTGAAGACATTCATAAGGTTTCTCTCCAGTGTGACTTCGCTGATGTTAATAAGCCCAGAATTCTTTCCCACATTCAAGACACTTGTACGGTTTCTCACCGTGTGGACTCGCTGGTGCTGCACAAGGACTGAGCTTCTGCTGAAGGCTTTTTCACACTCGACACACCCATAGGGCTTCTCGCCACTGTGGATCCTCTGAAGAAGGGTGAGTGCTGAGCCCTGGCTGAAGTGCTTTCCACATTCGTCATAGATGTGCTGTTTCTTTCAAGACGGATTTCTCTTTCTTTCAAATCTGCCCTTGGGAAAACAGGTTTCTCCATATTTAAAGATTTGAGGAACACCTATATTAAGAGTGCCAGGAACATCATGAGCTTCTGCAGCTGAGGCTTTGGAGCCAGGGCTCCATTTTCTTTCCTGGCATCATCTTCACAGTGCCTCAGAGAGTGGAGTTCCCAGGATGCCCACTTGAGATGGTTCTCTACAGCATCAAGCTCAGAACTTGGTAATCCCTGAGCATCTTCTTGAGGTATCTCCACTACAGCGCTTCCCGTTTTCGCAGGCGGACCGACACCAGCTGTCCAGGATCATCAAGTTCACCCTCTGAGTCCTCTAGAATGCTCACTGCCTCCTCTCCATTCTCTGGATGATGTTCTCGAACCCAAGTCTGTAGCTCCTTGGGTAGGATGGCAACAAACTGCTCCAGCACTGCCAGCTCCAGTATCTGTTCCTCCGTGTGTGTCTCTGGTCTGAGCCACAGGCAGCAAAGTTCTCGGAGCTGGCTCACAGCCTCTCGGGACCTGGTGAATCCTGGTATCCTCCGGTCAGGGAGGTGATTCTAGGAAATGCTTGATCCCTCTTCACCATCAGGGTCCTCCTCTAGCTTCACTCAGAACTTTGTCTTCTTCATCTGGATTTGGGATAGTAAGTACTGCATCTTCTTCCACTGACTGTGCAGACATTCTGTTGCAAAACTTCAAGAAAAGGCAGGCGAGGCAGGGAAGACCTCGCTCAGAGATAACTCTGTTTTCCTCAAAGGTACTCCTGGCTTGGACCCACCGCAGCCTCACCGTCCCAGGCTACGCTGAGTGTGGAGGGGGGTGAGTGGAGGGGGGTGAGTGAAAGGTGGAGGGGTGAGTGAGAGAGGGGAGAGGGGTGGCTGGAGGGGGTAGTAGAGGGGTGAGGTGTGTGAGTGGAAGGGGGAGGGGGAGTGAAAGGTGGAGGGGTGAGTGGAGAAGGTGGGTTGCGAGGGGGAGTGAGAGGAGAGCGTGGGTGAGAAGAAAGAGACTGGAGGGTGAGTGGAGAGAGGTGGTAGGTGGAGAGGGGGTGGGTGGAGGGGTGGGTGGAGGGGTGAGAGGAGAGAAAGAGGGTGAGGTGGAGGGAGGGGAGGGTGGGTGAGTGGAGGGTGAGAGGGGAGAGGGAGGTAAGCTGGGTAGTAATATGAGAGCTTGTTGCGTGCTTAACCTAGTCTCATTCATATACACCTTTGAGACAATCCAAACTAATGTTACAGAATATTTTTTCCATTGCAAGGAGCTTTGGAAACGAGAACAAGAAAAGAGATACTTGGCTCTGCTGTGAAATAAATTCTTTCTGCATAGAACCACTGTATTAATACCATTGGAAAGGTCGGATTGAGTATGCTTTACTTCATTTAGCTTTTCTCTTCCCTGCATCAGTGAAAGTCTTCTGGAACTCCCAAACATTGTTCCTTTCATGTCAGGTAGAACCTCAAATAAAAATCTTTCTTTTGTTGTTTGTTTGGTTGTTTTAGGTTCTGTAGTGCAGATGTAAGAAGTATTTCTTCTTTTTGGTTGCTTGGATTAATCACAAGATCAGAATAAGGATAACTAGAGATGACATGCCATTTTGTACCAGGTATATGCCAAACACTAGGCTCTGATTGACAGGCCAGTCTATTTGTCTTTTCAAAATTAAATTGGAATGCTCTGTGTGTGCATCTGTGATATGTTCAAAAATAACTGATAGAAATAATATGGTTATAGAGAAGTGGAGAGAGGATGTGGGGGGGGACTTACCATCCTTTCACAAAATCTGAATTGAATCAATAGGCTATCTGAATCAGATGACTATCTGAGAGCTAGAAGTTCATATGAATCTATTTTGGGATGGCAGTTATTCTTGTCTTATATTCCTCAATGTTATGAGCATGTGGTTAGTATTATCACTGGGAGAACTTGGAATTTTAGAAATTGTAGCTATCGAGTATTGAAAAAATTACCTATGTGTTTTCAGGCACCTGCTGTGGGTCTGAGAGTCTGGGTATTATTGTAAGTTTAAAAGACAGCTACTTGGTTCCATGTGTGATATCTAATGTTAAAACAATGAAAATATGGAGTATGTGAAATGGAAAAATGCATTTGGACAAGGAGGAATAACACAATAAGTATTTAGCTATAATTGAGACAATAGCCTGAGGGTTATAAATAAGAAAAGAGCAGTGAGTTAGAAAGTTTTAGTGTTCCATTGGCTGAGGATTAGAGAGTATTTCTCTAGGACTTACTCGCTGTGGTCTACCGTGGACACTGGGATGATTCTCTAGAAGGGACTGTCCCAACTTGGTTCCTCTTAGTCTAAGATTAGGGAGTGGGCTGGAATTTGTTATATATTTAAGCCCTACTAGCTCTTGCCATACTACTACATGTCTTTACCTTTCAGAGCTGTTGGCTCTTCATTGTTGTTTGCCTTTGTACTCTACCCACCACCCATCCCTTAGTTGAAAACAATGCCTTTGATGCAGTTTTAAAATTGAATACTCTATGATATTGTTATGCCCTGATCACGACCCCAAAGAGACCACTGAAGACTGAGGATGTCCAGAATGCAACAGCAAGGTTTATTTTGTAGATACAAGCCTAGGCAGGGAACTCATTCCTACACCCAATACAGTGAGGCAGGGAGGAGTTGTTCTTTCTTTGTGTGGCTAGCTTTTTAAAGGCTAAAATCAGGGCTGTTGGGGGGGGGGGGTTGGTTTATTTTTATTTTTGAAGGTCTCTGTTATCTTTTAATTGGTTGAGGGTATGTAACTTTTGAATTTACTGCTTGGGGGTTACAATTATCATTTTGGGGGCTGTCCAGGACAAGTCCCAGGCTTTGTCCTTGAGCTGCCATGGGGGCTGGCTGGCCTTGCACGTACTGACTCTGGGGGCTGGCTCAGTGGTCTGGGTTCTGTCCTTGAGCTGCCATGGACATAGTGAGGGGTCCCAGATAGTAAACAACTGGCTGAACCTTGAGCAGTCAGAGTACATGCAGAAAGGGAGCTCCTGCAAGGACTATGTCTTTTGTTCACGGCCCTTCCGGAAACTGCTTGCTCAAGTCTCAGGAAACTGAAATTGAGGCCTGATCTCTGAGACAAGACTGAGCAGCCTGTTATGGCATCTGCTTGGTCCTTTCAATGTAAAATACCTAATACATTGTTTACTTATCTTTTCAAAATATTTTAATGGTAGTACATTATAATAAGCAACAGAAATGACACATATTCAATTTTCTCTTAGGCTGATGTTACCTACAAGTTTTTGTTTTCTTGTATAATATTAAAAGGATCAGCCTTAATATTATACTTCCCAGGGGCTCAGGAGAGAAAACTATGAACAGTGAGAATTATTTTCAGGAAACGAATCTAAGTACTCCAAGCTCTTTGTCCATCTACTTTATTCCTCTGGGATAAAATCCTATCTACACAGCTTCAGTTCTGTTCTTGTGCCTAGCTCCTTTCTTGCCTGATTTCTCTCTACTTTTATCTACTGTTTCTGCTAAGTTCTATCTTATTTCTCTCTTCTTAATTCTGCCTCTTCTACATCATTGTCATCTCTTTCTTACCCAGCTAGTACTTCCCCATCTACCTCTTCCTCATCTTCCATCTCGTCCACATGTTCTCTCTGGTCAGAATCCTCCTTATCCCTCTCAGTTCTCCATCCTCAAGTACTCCTCTCTTCCTTTCTGCCTCCTTATACCCCTAAGACCTCCCTAGTCTCTGAGGTGTTCAATCATAAACCCAAGCAACAGTGATCCCGCCAGAGCAAGGTCACCAGGCTTAAATTCTTACAGGGTCATAAAGGTAGATAAGAGTTTTCCTCAGGCAGTGACCACCAGGCTTTCTTTTACAACCCAAAATGGGAGTGGTAAAAGAGGAGGTCACCTGAGTGCTAATGACCAGTTAGTATATCAAAAAGGAGATCTATGTGCTCAGTCTACATTCCTAGAAGTGGTTAGGTAAGAAGTTAGGGGTCCATTACTAAGGTTGTATAAGAAAGAAGGATCTCACCCTAAATAGCACAAGAAATAAAGCTATCCACCTGAGTTAGGAGAAAGGTGTTGTTTCATTTGGCCCTGGATGCTTGATAGGTATTTTGGATAAATACACTGTTAGGAGTTCTAAGAAGCACGCATAGCATTACCAGAAAATCACTGTAGGAACCTGCTCATATACATACAAAAGCTAAAATATCACCAAGACTTCTTAAGCCATGGCCTGACCTTTGGAGAAGTCCTTGACCTTTCCAAGCAGTAGCTTTTGTGGTGGTAGCTGAATTCCATTACGTTTTCCTTCTGCTTGCAGCAGTATTTGTTCAAACATACAGGCTCATGCTATCCAACTTCTCATCCTAAATTTATGTTTACCATTTTCAAACCTCACAAGGTTTCATAGTATAAGAATTAGTCAACATAGTTACAACGTTACAAAGACCTTTCATGCTTTAACTTGAAATTTAATAAATCAAATCTAGAGGATCCCTCTTTCCTGGTAGGTATTTTATGAGCCTGGCTACACTGTGAATTTTTCTTGCTATTTTCAGAAATGTTACATCCGTGCTCACCTGGTTCTACTGCAGGCGGAAGTTGGACCGGACGTTTTGTCTTCATATAACAAGGATCCATATCCTCCTGCTTGGCAGTTGATAGGACTCAAGGTCTTTCTGCTTCCGTATTGGTAAAACCAATATTTTCCCTTTTGGTTTTTGAAACTTTTTATTTCAAGCAGCAATCTTGAATATTTTAAAACACTGCTTGGCTACAATGACAGTCAGTGGTCCTATATAAACGCCACCTCAATTTTTAAACTTTCCCCCCATATTTCACTTAATAGCAATCCTGTGATGCTTATTTAAAGACAGGCTTTTCCACTTGCCTGATTGCTTATCTTGTAAGTAAAAATATACCATCCATATTCTTACATATTGCATTGACATCCACGTGGAAGATGTATGAATGAAGGCAAAAAGGCTGGTTTGTTGGTATTTTGAAAAGGCTTTCCTAGCTAATGACATCCCAACCTGCTGAAGTCTGCTCACATTTCTGAGTCAAAGTTCTCACATTATCTCTCTTTTTAAAGCAACAAAAGAGGAGCTGTCTCTTCCTTCTTGATAGATCAGGAACTAAGGGGCAAACTCAGCTGTGACTTTTGCAAATTGTGGCTTTTGTGTAAAATCTCACCACACCTACCTCTATGTTTAAGATTTTGCTTGTTCAGATTAGGAACTAACTTCTGTATTATTCACATTATGCCAACTTATTTTGTTTGCAGTTGCAAGGATTTTCTAGTAAAAATCATTATACTTTGAGCACCCATTCTCTGTCTTTTCAATTTTCTTAGCCCCAAAGCTGGGTAATTGTTTTATATTCTAAATACCATTCTGGTCAATATGAACATATTAGTATAAAGTGATAGACATTTTTAATAGAAACTTGTCAGATCACAACTCTCAATAGGTATCAGACTAACGGTGTAACAGAAAGAAAAACAAACAAAACACAGGAGACAGATTTTTGCTGAAGAACTGTACTGGTTTGAATCATACGAGAGATTATCAATCAAGGATTGTCAAAATCAGGTTGGCCTGTAGGCAAAATGGTGAGGGATTGCTTCCATTGTTCATTAACATGGAAAGACAGCCCCTGGTGGGCAGCAGCATTTCCCTGTCAGGGGTACCTGAACTTCACAGGATAGGGGAAACAGCTAGCATGAGGGCAGGCATCCATTTCTCTGTGCTCTGGACTCTGGATTTCCTTCCTTTATCTCTCTTTAAAGATGGCCTGGACTTAAAAGCCAAATGAACTTATTCCTACTAAGTTGTTTATGGGCAGGGTGTTTGATCACAGCAATGGAATTAAAGCTACATTGACATTCCCTAAAGGGGAATTATAACAGCTTTGCCAAGGAAGAGTCTATAACTTAATTCAAATACTTTCTGTGGTTTGAGATGTTTGTAGTCACACATAAACAAATCTAAGTTACATATTCTCCTCAGACTGAAGATAAATTAGCTTCTGTCAAAGATGTGTGTACACAGTAGTTTTGAATGTTTATGCCATAGTCCATGGAGACCCAGGGTTATGTAAAACTCTTCTCACTTTACAGTGAGAAGGTTAAAAAAGCCCCTAACTGCATTTCTCTAAAATGATGATTTTCCATTTTCTTAGAGCCTTAACTAAGAAAAATTCATTTTCCGGTCAAGTGAATGTGAGTGCAACTTGTACTCTCCTGGGAGCTGCTACTTCTTGGCAAAGGTCCTTGCCCAGGCATGTTATGAATGTGCCCTTTGTGATTTATAAGGTCCATCATTACAGAAGAGACAGAAGGAGGTTAGGTGAGGCCTGACACCGACAAAGGACCTCCGGGACCATCACTGTGATGCTTGTGCTGCCGATCTGCCAGTCTGGTGAGGCCACGTCACCGGATCTGCAGTCTGTCTTCCTTCCTTGTCTGTATTTCTCTCTACTGAGAATACATGAATCTTCTCTCAAGGGCACTGGATTTTAAGACCTTTCACACCTATACAACATGGAGGGAGATAAAAGAAAGGAAAGGAATCTTGGGTTTGCTGAATATACAATGGCAGAAGAAAAATTAAGTTCCTAAGCAATAATAGAATGTGAAAAAAAATCAACTTAAGTTAGAATTCATGGAAATGTTTTTGCATATGTTGGATCATATTTCTAACATGAGAATAGATTAAGTTTCTTTTCAACTTACTAGAAAACTGAATTTGGGGAACATATTATGATTTCTTTCAGGGATATTGTTTCCCATGAATTAAGGCTATTGATTCCTAGATGTTTTCTACCCCAGTGGAGGACACCTTAACTCAGAGTGTGGTGGTTTGAATAGGATTGGCCCCCAAAGGCTCATCTATTTGAGTGCTTGGTCATTAGGGAGTGGTGGGAAAAAAGTACATGAGAAAAATTAGGAGATGTAGCCTTGTTGGAGTAGGTGTGACCATGCAGGAAGAAGTGTGTCACTGAGGGGCGGGGGTATAGGCTTTCAAATACTCAATCCAGGCCCAGTGTCTCTCTCTTCATGCTGCCTGTGCATCCAGATGTAGAATTCTGAGCCCTTCTCTCACATCACATCTGCCATGACAATACTGGACTAAACCTCTGAAACTATAAGCCATTTAAATGAGTTTTTATTTATTTATTTATTTATTTATTTATTCATTCATTCATTCATTTATTTAATTATTTATAAGCATTGCTTTAGTCATGGTGTACCTTCATAGTAACAGAACACTGATTGAGACATGAGGCTTATTTTACTTATGCACACCTTCTAATTGCTGCATTATTCTTGTTAGGTTGAAGCTTTCTTGTGTCTAGATTCTTCTAATAGTGTGTTTTATGTAAAAAGTGTGTGTTGTGCTACAAAGTTTATGCATAAGAAACTGATTTGCTGCTATTTAAACCTGTAAAACATTTCTTGTAAATTATTTTATTTATTTATTTATTTATTTATTTATTTATTACTTTTTATTTTTGTGGCAGGGTTTCTCTGTGTAGCCTTGGCTGTCCTAGAACTTGCTCTGTAGAACAACAGGCTGACATTGAACTCAAAGAGATCTGCCTGCCTCTGCCTCCCCAGTGCTAGGATTAAAGGTGTGTGCCACAACCAACAGCCTATTTTTTTCTTGATCTACAATTTCTTAATGTAAAATTTTAAAATATTTGTTGTGACACATATTCTGTAAATGTTCTCATGCTTGTTTCCTAATTCTTGTTTACATGAAAGAAACTTCCATTCTATTGGTTTTTACTGTGTAGTCATTAAACCAGCTTCAGGGTGTTTGGCTTTTGTTACTATTCTAAATAAGTGTTAGAATCATGTTTTTTTTTTTTTTTTTTTAAATCCTACTTCAAATAAATTTTCCTGTTTACAAGAAGAAGAAGAAGAGGAGGAGGAGGATCAAAAAATTAACAACTATTGAATTTAATCTATTGTCACTGAAATAATTATATGGCCACTCTCTTGTGTTGCTGTCATTAACATCTGTGAGTTTTGTTGTGAATTTTATGTGTAGCTGTACAAGTCTTGTTTGATGACTTAGGCTGTTGTGAGAAATGGACTGTCTCACATCTCTGCAGTCTGGTGTTAGAAACATCTGATGAGGTAGGTGCTCTTCCATTTTATGTCTGGCAAAGGAGGGAAATAGTGAGTCAAGACTTAACCTTAAGCTCTAACCCCATTATTGTAATATGACAGACATGCATATTTATTTCCTTGCATATTTTCCTCTTATTTCCCACTGCTGTTGCTGCTGACTTACATGTACAGAAAGTCACTGTAAACAACCCAGACTCCCCTACTTTTCATAGTATTGACCAAATGTGTTGCAGCTCTCAATTATACTGCAATCTGTGCAACATGCTACAGACCTATAAATAATTTATTGAAAATTTGTCATTTATGTTACAGCAAATTATATGTCTGTTATTTTGACTTTCATTTACCAAATCATTATAATATCATTATTGTTAAACTACTTGAACAAAATCAACATTCTGTCTTGATATTTCTTATTTTTCCCCATTTTAGTAATATACAAATGAGTTCTCTGAAATCAAAGGAAAATCCCTAGAAATTAATTGTGAAATCGTACTGTAATCTAATGCCATAATCAAAAATTTCTTTGAAGTTTAGTAATTATATGTAAATGTAGCTTTAAGAAATATATTCTAAAAAAACAAACAAACATATTCTTTGCCAAGCGGATAAAATTCAAGTTTTTTGTAAAGCAGTTTCAGACTATTCTGATTTCCAGAGATGACCAAATATTATTTCATGGTGTGCTTTATTGTAATACACACAATAACAGTTTTGATGGCTGAAGGAAAAGATGAGGCTAAGTAATCAGCTAACACCCATTGAAGGATAATATATGTCTTAATATTTACACTTTTCAGTCTTGAAAATGGCTGGTGTAGAAGCAGCTTAATTCTTTTTGCCAGGACACCTTAATGTTTAAAACCAAATAGAGATAAATGTGTCCCAATTAGGAAACAGTGGAGAGGTCTCAAGTTACAAACAAAACAGTATTAATCTGAACTGCATTTTGTGTACTGAGCATCAGGTTCTGAGGCCATTGCTGGATACAGAGGTAGAGATGGTTTGATCTCTGCCTTCCTTGCACTCATTTGAGAAAGCCACATGGGGCTATCAGTAGAAACACATACAGTAGATACACTGAATGAACCTCTTAGCAAGATTCTTTAGTGGTCTAGGAAGTTCCAAAAAGAGCTACTTGAGGGATGAGTCATAATTCTCTTTAATTTTTTGTTCATCATTCCATATCTGAATCCCATATGCTTGCTGAGGTGGTACCCTGTATGGAAAGAAGGGGCTTGAGGGAGTGGTCAGGAGGCTTGAGGTTAGCCTAGCTTGTGCTGTCCTCACAGGCATACCTCCGAGTCAGAGGAACAGAATCCTGTCTGTATCACGCTGAGTCTGTATTTTCCATGAATAATATTGCTGATGCAGAAAGCAGCAACAATGGTCCAAGGCATGGGAGCCCAGGAGAGCCTCGGGTACTGAAGAGACTTCAGCTGTGTTAGCCTCCTGGACTGCAGAATGTGGGGAGCAGGGAAGATGATGTCACTGTCCCAGCATCAAGGACTGAAGGAAGCTCATGGGACAACACAAAGTTGTAGTGTTGATATGAATTTTGACCTTTAATGGGGAGGCGGTGGGGGGGAGCGGCTATTGAGAAAACATCAGTTTAAGAGAATGATCTCCTCTCTGGGGGTTAGTAAAAGATAAATGAGACAAAGAAGAAAGAGGCTTTTTCACATAGTAAAACATGGCTCTGTATTCTGACTTAAAAATGAATTTTGAGAAGAGAGTATTTCAGGAACTGAAGAATGATTAGAAGTGCTGATAAAAAGGATTTCCATCTGTTGTTGGTGGTGCTTTTTTTTTATTTTTCCCTTGGGTGTCAATGACTGCTCTCTGGGTGAAAATGGAAGGGCAGGTGGAGAGACCATCCCAGATGACTTCTTAACCAGTTAGAATGTCTGAATACACAGGTAGATTTAGATAATGTTCCCTCAGAAGTGCAGAAAAGAGCCAAAGGCTGCTGTTTGTGCCATCATGGTGCTATTGAAGGTTCAGGCATTGTGGAGACAGCTTAAAAAGTAAAAGAGACAACAAAAACCCACTGTGAAATTAAAGATTAAAATACAACTAAATCTTGGATACAGTTGGTCTAAAGGCCATTGGTGTTAATCTACTTGCTTAGTACTAGTGAAATAGGTAGCTGTTTCTCCTGGAGAAAGTAAGTGCCTAGGAGTCCACTGAGGTAAGCACCAAGTGCAGAAAGTTGGAAGATACTTTTCTCAGGTTGTTATTTTATACAGGGCATTTGATGGCTCTAAAGAAATGAAAAGTGAAAGACATTTCTTAAACACTTCACAGAACTTTCAATTATGTGTAGGTGGAGATAGGATTTATTTGGCTTTCCCCCCTTTTCAGTGGTGCTTAATAAATGAAATCAGCTGCCATAACTATGTTTGACATCAGCTACAGAGCATAGTGAATTGCTGAAACATTTTAGAGATGAGAAGAAATAAAGAGCTGCTATAGACACATATCAGCATTAATTTGAATTATGGCACTGGTGGGGATGGAAGGACACTTTACGAGAAGCAAAGAAGTAACATATAGTACTGATCTAAATTTTAAACACTCTCTTTCTACTCAATTGAATTTTGGGTTTTCAGGGCTGATAGACAAGCAATGGTTTAGAAAATAGAGCAAGTTCGGGAAGGGAGATTTTTATTTTAAACAAAGTTACCCAAGAGCGAACTTCATTCTTGTCTTGTCTCCAGAGACTGAAAGATCAGACATCAGAAAATGAATCAGAACCATAATAAAGTAATTTTAAAGGTACAAATAAGAACAGAACAACCTCTGAAACACTTCTGAGTACCTAGTTTTGCTCAGAATCTCCTTGTTTGGAAGTATCCCAAACAGCATCACTTCTCACCTTGCTTTTACTAGTATTTTTGGTTCTCTTAGTAGAATATTTTTCTTGTCCTGGATTTCTCGAAACCTGTCAATCAGACTTTCAACTGTTCTTTTTACTTAGAGCAGCATTTCAGAGCCATTTTATCAGAGCAAGTGTGACTCCTGTAGACTGAGCTTCTCTGTGCTAAGTTTAGTGCTGAAGAACAGAACCCAGAACAGAACAAACACTTCAAGTTTGCCCCAAGACTTAAGACCAACACCTCAAGAGTAAACTCTGAAAGGGCAATGATAATTAAGGCCACATAATCCCTCCCCTTTCTTCTGCCTCCTAAGGAGTGAAGCTGGCCCTGCTTCTATATGGAGGCTTCTACTGAGAACAGTAGATGGCACAGTGTGTGTATAACCCAAATCAAATTCCAAAAATCTTCAAGAATCCAAGGACTCCAATATAAATTGTAGCAAGACAAGGAAAACTTCTGGATGTCAGGAGAATTGAAGTCAAAGAGTGGCATCTCCTGAAGGTTAAGTAATAAGAAGCTCCAAAGCACCTAGCAGTGGTGGCATGTGCCTTTGATCCCAGCACTTTGGAGACAGAGGCAAGATAATCTCTGAGTTTGAGGCTAGCATGATCTACAGAGCCAGTTCCTGGAAAGCCAGGGCTATATGGAGAAACCGTGTCTTGACAAAGGAAACAAAACAAAACAAAAAATAAAATAAAAGGAGGAGGAGGAGGGAGCACAATTCTAATTAGTCTAATAAAAATCCAGAGTCAGATATCAGGGTAAAAGCTGAAAGATTAGAGAAGCAAAGGAGTAGCCACAGTCAACTCTTACCTCTCCAGCTCTAACTGAAAAGGGCCAAGCTCCTGTTTCTGTGAACCTTATCACTTCCTCTCTCCACCATGCCATATCACACTTCCTGTCTCCTCTCTGTACAGAATTCTAGACATGTATAGTTAACTAGTGGCTAGCTCCACAGTTTGGTCTTCAGGCAAGCTTTATGTGTCAGAACACAAACAAAATATCACAACAGCAGCAGCAGCAGCAGCAGCAGCAGCAGAAGAAGAAGAAGAAGAAGAAGAAGAAGAAGAAGAAGAAGAAGAACAAGAAGAAGAACAAGAACAAGAAGAACAAGAAGAACAAGAAGAAGAAGAAGAAAAAGAAGAACAAGAAGAACAAGAAGAAGAACAAGAAGAAGAACAAGAAGAAGAACAAGAAGAAGAAGAAGAACAAGAACAAGAAGAACAAGCACAAGAACAAGAAGAACAAGAACAAGAAGAAAGGAGGAGAAGAAGAAGGAGAAGAAAGAAGGAGAAGAAGAAGAAGGAACCCCAAAGCCCAGCCTAAGCTACCCCAGTTTAGATAGGACACATGCCACATGCTTTGGGAGATACAACTGAAAACTGAGGCTGAAAAGCCTCAGAAATCTGTCTAAGGTAATTTGGTGAGTTAGGCTCAGTTTTTCAGACGTGAGTCCCTCTGTCTGAGACATGCTTCCCTTCCTTCCCACCCTCACAATTCTTTCCCATTCTTTTTGAAATGTAGGCTGGTAACTAGTAAACATAGTTTAAACTGTAAATGATAATTGAGACTTGAGGTAATCTGAATAGTGTTCATTGTAACACATCAGAGCTGTAATAGAATTTGGCAACTTGACAAGATAAAAGTCAATAAAGCCTTAGTGAGGAACCGTTTTCTTTTTCTATGCCTTCTGAATGTCTCTTCACTGGCTTGTAGTTTTCATGTACTGGAACCTATGTTGATCTGGGAATAGGTCATTAGGGGACAGAAAGAAATGAAGGAAAATGAAAGAAAGAACATTGCCTACATATAGTCACCGCTTTGAATAACAGAACTTTGGAAAGATGTGTCAAGTTGAGTATAGTCTTTCCTGAACTTTGTTATTGCCAGCAAACCCTGGGAAAATCCCCTCTGCCAAACACTTAATTTCACTCCTGGATGTAGTGTTGGAATTGACATTTGTTAATCTTTTTATAAATGACAGTCTTTTGACAATGGCTTCAAGGTAAAAATATTGATTTCATTTTTGAGGTCACAAAGAAACAAATTCTAAAAGGTTCACAAACATTACAAATACTAGTTATTGATACCAACACATACAATTACAAGTTTTCATCAATAATAATACTCCCATTTTACTATTGCACATACCAAACTCACAGGTTAAGTGGCTTGTCTGGATTAAGAGACAAGAAAGAGTAGAAACTATCCCCACAATGCTGAAATGTCTACAAAACTGATTATATTTATTCAAGTTTTATTTAGCAAAATCAAATCAAATATCAGTAGCTCTTTCTTTCTATGCCCGGTTACACACACACACACATACACACACACACACACACACACACACATTGTCAACAATTTTACCTGGCATCAAGGGAAGAATTTAATCTCTCTCCCTCTCTCTTTCTCTCTCTCTCTTGGGTTTCTCTGTGTAACAGCCCTGGCCATCTTAGAACTCACTCCGTAGACCAGGCTGGCCTTGAATTCACAGAGATCCACCTACCTCTGCCTCCCAAGTGCTGGGATTAAGGGTGGTACTTCTTTCATTTAACATTTTAAGTTTGAGGAACTTAACAATTAAAAATCAAACAGCTGAAAAGAAACGCCATGTATAAGTGGGTCCAAGGAAAGACTAAGAATGACACAATGCAAGTGGATTTTACTTCCAGGCAGTAGCTTTAAAGTCACAAAAGAAAATAAACATACTTAGTAAAGTCAACAATTTCTTAGGGATGCTACTCATATCATGGCACAAAATAGGGAAGCAACTAAGGCAAAAAAACAAAAACAAAAAGCCCTAATTTATAGAATTAACTCAGGCAGTAATCTGGGTTTTTTTGAGTAGTAAAGATTTCAGTTTCATAAAACAATGCCAATTTAAATAGCCAAGATTTTATTTGTTCTCTATTTCTATGTGAAATAATAGACCAATAAAATGACTAATGAGATACTTAAATCACAATACTACCACATCTAAACAAATCTAGCAATAAAATGTTGATTTTGCTATTTAAGCGATCAATCTATGATTATGAAAACATAATCTATTACATTTGGATTTCTTCATAATGATCCTTATTGTCTTAGATAGGGTTTCAATTGCTGTCAAGACACACCATGGCCAGAGCAACTTTTATAAAGGAAAACATTTAATTTGGGTTCTTTCACATTAGTCCATTATCATCATGGTGAGAAACATGGGGGCATGCAGACAGGCACTGCAGGAGAAGAAGCTGAGAGTTTTTACATCTTGACTCACAGGCATCAGGAAGTGATCTGACACACTGGGTGTAGCTTGAGCAAAGGGCCTCAAAGCCCACCCCCACAGTAACACACTTCCTCCAACAAGGTCACACCCACCCCAACAAGATCACACCTCTTAACAGTGGCACTCCCTTTGGGGGCCATTTTCTTTCAAACCACCATACTTATCAATGGGATACTGAATTACATTATATTGTTAAGCCACCAGATTCCCTCCCCCCGCCAAAAAAAATAGAATTGATTTCCATAGTTTTGAAATTTATCTGTTTTCATAGGCAATTGTAGCACCAGTAAAGGGAATAAGTAACATATTAGAATATTTTAAAACTCAAACTATCTAGTGAAGTCCCATACATAACTTTTTCTAGTAGAACCAGGTTAGCAAACCTCTAAATATCTAGAAGTTCCAAAGGCTCTAAATTTAATTTGCTGGGTTATGGGCTACCCAGGAGAGACAATGAAATCACAAGCAAAGACAGGAGATAAGAATACTGCATAGGTCTTCACCATTTCCGAGATGGGAAAGTAACCACATAATGAGCAGAGGTCGCTTTAGAATGACTTGTTCCTCCTTTTAAACCATTGGCTTTATTTTACAACGTCTAATTTAAATATAACTAGAGCAATTATTTGACTTTTATGATATTCAAGGGTAATAACATATCTATGTGGTACTAAAACATGATTAAGCATGTATTTATGTATTTGCTTTGGGCTTTAGCATCATGCATTTGTATTTGTTGTTGTTCATTATGCTTGTTAAGATTTTTCTCAGGTTTTTTTTTTTTTTTTTGTGTGTGTGTGTGTGTGTGTATGAGTGTGTATGCTTTTTCCAGTAAAATCTCAGCTACTTTGTAGTCACAAAAGACCTTGACAGCAAAATATTTAGGCAATTCTCAAAATTGGCATTTACATTATATAAGATTTTTTAAATCTTTCCTTGTGACTTACAATTATATTAACTCTACAATTGAGCTTTCCCAGAATTGATTTAAAGATGATATTGCTTCTCATGAAGCTTGGCTTGTGCAAAGCCACTCTAAACTAGATGCGTTTTATTCATCACAATTTATCATTTAACACAGATTTTGTGTCTTAAGTTCAATCCTATTTTTTTTCTGATTATGAATGCTGTGATGTATCCTGTACTCTACTACGAATAGTAAGATTTAAGCTATCCTTTTCTTTAATCCTTATTGATTCTTTGTAGATTTACCATCATGCAATCCAGACCCACTCATCTCCCTGTCCCCTCCCATCAGCCCTCTGCCCTTGCTACCTCCCTCCAAAACAAGACAAAATTTAAAAGTAAAACCTGATATAAAACAAAACAAAACAAAACAAACAACAAGGGAAAATAACGTTGTTGTGGAAGCTGTAGTGTGGTCTGTTGAGTCACAGTTTGCCCTTTAGTCCATTCAGCTTTAGTTACAAGTGTTCATTGCCAGGAATTAATGGTCTGGCTGGAGGCCTCTGGTTTTTGCTATACCACCTGTAATGGGGATCTTCTTGGATATCCTGTTCTTGTCCTGTGTGTGGAAATCCTGCTGTTTTAAGTCTGTAGGTTTGTCTCCTTCACATGCTCCAGCAGTTCACAAATGAGGTGATATTGGGGTAGGCCAATTGATAGCCCTGGTTCTGGGCCTTGGTGGTAGCTGGAGTGGCCAGCCCACCAGCTTTCCCTCACTGTCACTGCCTGGTGAGCTCTCTAGCACTGCCTCTGCTAGCTCACTCAGTGCAGTCTACAGCAACAAGTCGAAAGAGGGAGGGCAGGCAGTTCTCCTGCTTTCAGGTTCCCAGATCTGGCTCACCCACACCACCAGGGCCAGTTCTATTATTTTGCACAGACAAGGTGCAGGGCCCTCAATCCCGATTGCTGTAGAGGGCATACAAAGGGGTGGGGGTGTGTCAGCTCTCCTGTTCTCACACCCTTAGGGCTGGCTTACCAGCATCTCCCCGCTTCACTCCCAACAACATCAACAACAGGGTCAGCTCTATTTACTGTCCAGGTAGGGTGAAGGACATGCTCTCTTGTGTGCTGCAGCTGGTGAGGGGCAGGGCAAGTTCTGTCACTCTTGTGACCCTGGGGCCAGCTGTTTCACTTGCTGCAGGTAGCAAGGGTTGGAGTGAGGAAGGCATCTTTCCCTCACCCATGCCATCACATAGCAGATAAAGTGGGGCAGAATCAAGTCTCCTGCTCTCACACCAGCAGGGTTGTCTTACTTGTATCCATGACCACAGGGTCAGCTCTAGTGTGCTACCCAGTGAGGTGCATTGTGGTGAAGGGTGGGACCATCTTTCCCAAGTGGGAAGCCAGCTCTCCCACGAGAGGTGGGGCCAGATCTCCAACTATAATATCCAGTGAGTAGCAGGGTCAGCTGTCCCAGGGTCAGTTAAGGGCAGGGCTGGCTCAGCACAGCATAGTTCTAATGACCCCCTGTGCTTACACAGACCACGGGCATCATTAGAGATCCTAGCTCCAGCAGGACCATGGACCCAGACATGGCCCTCAGCAGCAGGTTAGGCCGGGACTCCACCATGGCTCTTGTAGCAGATCAGGCCACCCAGATCAGTTTGACCCTGGTGGCAGGACGGCTGTTGGAAACCAACAAGGTTTCAGGTGTCTAACCCCACCTCAGTCATTTGCATAGCCCTCAGTGGTAACAGGAGCCACAGATATCACCTGAGAATATGGCTGCTGCAGAGCCACCCATGAACACACACATGGCTCTCTGTAGCAACCCTGGCTCGGACGACACCATGGCACCAGGTGACAGAGCAGAACACTCATATCAGCATGGTCCCAGCTGCAGCACAACCTTCTGACACCTTCATGTCCACAGGTTGCAGCCTAGACTCCAGGCATCCATGAGGTCTTGGCTAGCAATATGGGTTACAGATAACAATACAGACCTAGGTGGTAGTAGGACCATGTACACAAAGGACTCAACTCCTAGGCAGCAGCCTGGAGTCAGATATCATCATATTCCCAGGTGGCAGCTCAGACTCCTGGCATTGGCATGTCCTTTGATGGTATCAGGAATTATGGCCTAGACCCTGGGCATCTGTGTGGACTTTGGTGGCAACGTGGGCCAGGGATATCATGGTCCCAGACATGGTTCTCAGCAGCAATCCAGGCCCAGATATCTCCATGGATCCAGGTAGCAGCACAGGCCACCCAGATCAGCACAGCCCCTATGGCCATGTGGTCTTCACCAGTATGGCCTCAGGTGGCAGCCCTGACTACAAGCGTTTGCATGGTCCTCAGTGGTGACAGGAGCCACAAATATCCACATAGATCCCTTTTCTGCTTCAGGGCCTTGGGCCTAGACCTGGCTCTTGTCAACAGCCTAACCAACCAGGAGCCACTGAGTACTTTCCAGGCCTGAGCCGGAGGACACAGATAGATCTCCCCAATACCTCTTGGTGTGTGTGGGGGGACACAATCAACTGTGAGTCAACCTGGTGCTACCATGACACCAAGAACCTCCTGTGATTCTTAGGCTTAGAGATGAAAGGGAAGAAAAACTCCACACATCCATGCCTTGTGGCTAGGGAGGGCAGGACTCAATCAAGCCCCACCTGTGACTCAACCACGAGCCCTGGTGCCAGGTGGTCTGGTTAGGTACCATGATCATGAGCAAGTACAGGGTGGGGAAATGCAAGAGAGAGAGGCAGAATGGTTCGTGGGCTAAGGAGAGAGGCAGTTCTGGAGAGGTGAGGGTTATGAAGAAAGGGCTGATGTGAATGGCCTTGCTGGTCACTGCTGTGGATATCTTCTGCATGTTATGAATGTGTGTTGCTCTAATTGGTCAATAAATAAAATGCTGATTGGCTAGACAGGATCAGCAGACAAGGAGAATGCTGGGAAAAGGAAGGGCAGAGAGAGAGGCTCCACCAGCTAGACACAGAGGAAGCAAGATGACAAGGCAGAACTGAGAAAAGGTACCAAGCCATGTGGCTAAACATAGATAAGAATTGTGAGTTAATTTAAGTGTAAGAGCTAGTCAACAATAAGTCTGAGCTAATGGCCAAGCAGTTATAAATTAATATAAGCCTATGTGTTTACTTGGGGATGTGAACGGGAGATATTTGTCCTTACTGCTGGATGTTTGGAACACAGGAAAACTTCCAACTACAGTCTGCTTGAGTCCAAGCTGAAGCAATACTATATGAAACATTTCAGTCACAAGGTGCTGTGTTCTAGACTGGCTTTAATTTATTTATTGGCTCACTACCCCATAACAATTTTTTGAAATACTTAGCATGCTAGTAAACACTTTCATTAAAAAATTATCATAAGGAACCTTCAAAAATAGTTCTGTTTGAAAAACCAATGATGAATTCTACTGTCTGGACTTGGACAAACAATTAAGAATAAGTCATAACTTGGCTCTAAATATAACCAAAAATATACATTAAAGATAATGAATTGTGACAAATATGGAAGTCAAAAGTCAGACTGTCATCAGTCTGGAAGCTAGCCTTTGCTTTATCAGGTCAGTGTGTAAGTATAGGTTGTCCAATGAAGATCAATAAATATATCTCTATCTCTATCTATCTATCTATCTATCTATCTATCTATCTACCTACCTACCTACCTATCTATCTATAAGCACACATATTCATACTCACATACTCATACACACTGATAGTAGTCCAGTTTATGAGGTTCAATAAATTTTTTAAATATATGACAACAATTTAGTATGTGAGTTTATTTCATTTTTAAATTAAAAATATAATTACCTCATTTCTTTCTTCCCTTTCCTCCCTCCAACCCTTCCTGGGCACCTCCCCTGATATCAAATTCATTACCTCTATTTCTTCTAAAATATTTATAATATAGCCCCTGTACCTAAGGCTTAGGGACCATGGTGGAAGGTGGGCCAGGGACATTTCGAGAGGCAGAGGAACAGAAAGTAGCTGTGAGATTTTGTCTCCTAGTCTCTGATTCCTTAAAACAAGTAAATTCTTAAATTTTTGGGCTTACCTACTGAAGTAAAATGCACAGAACAATACTTTGCACTCAGTATTATCACAGTAAACAGTCACCAATTGAAGGCTAGCCTCTTAGACTCCCAAGGTGTGGGAGCCCACAGAGATTTTCTAGTGATATCTGAGCTTGCTTTATAAGCAGAGCTGCATCAGGGAATGGCTTGACCATGTACATAGTCACCAGGTGCCTGGGATGGTCTGCATTTGGCTGTGCTGGGGGCAGGTATTTTGTACCATCCCTTGACATTCCTTTAAAAGCCCTTTAGTAGAGACAGAAGGGGGTGGTAGGTTTTGACCCAGGACCTCCCAATCTGTACTGTGCTTCAAATTTTCTCTCTCTATATTTCTATCTACATACTTCTCACTTCTCCCTCCTCAAGAGTACCCTGGGGGAAAAGGAGTCCCTCAAATGGCACCTGAAAAAGGGTCCAAGAACTTGGCAAAAGGGGGGTAGAGGGCCCCGTGGGAAGTTAGGACATGTCAAATTACAGTGGGGATAGTCTATTTTGGGGAGTGAAAGGGGCTGGAACATGCCCTAAGTGAGGCTACAGCATATATTTTCTTTATCTAAGTTTCTTTTCTTTCTTTCTCTTAGAATTCTCTCTATAATAATTAAGGGAAAAGTGTAAGGTAGATTGTAAGAATATAGTGTAAGAAAAATCTGGAGAAAGGTAGCTTAAGAATACCAGTTAAAAATAAGATAAGCAACAAAGTAGATGAAGCATATCCTTAATTTTCCAACTATTAGGCTATAAATGCAAAATCCTGGGGAACAATCAGAAAAATCTATCAAAGAGGAGAAACAGGTAGTAAAATACTCCTTTGGGAAGCTTTTGTTCCCAAGTTGTAGTGAGAAGCTCCCACCAGGGCCCCCAATCCCATGGCCTGCTTATAAAAATGATCACTCAGAAACTTATATTAATTATAACTACAGTTTGGCCATTAGCTCAGGCTTATTACTGACTAGCTGTTATACTTAAATTAACCCATAGTTCTTATCTATGTTTAGCCATGTAGCTTGGTACTTTTTCTCATTTCCGCCTTGACATCTTGCTTCCTCTGTGTCTGGCTGGTGACTCCTGACTCAACCCTACTTCTTCCCAGAATTCTCCATGTCTCACACCCCATCTATACTTCCTTCCTGTCTACTAGTCAATCAGCATTTTGCTTTTCCATATTCATAGCATACAGAACAACATCCCACAGCATCAAGTGGCAGAGGGAAGAATTTTCCCTGAGGTGGATTAAGGTAAAATAAAACTTTTCACTCTGCTAATGTTTCACTGTATGGAAACACCATATCAACAGAATTAGTTTCCTCTTGTCCACGCAGCCAAAGTTTAGAGAACAGAAGTCTTAGGAAAACTTGCTGGTCTTTCTCTCTCAAAAACTGAAAGCTTTCTTGGGAAAAATTTAATCTCTCTCCAAAATACTAAAAAGCCTTTCAGGGCTTTGCTTCTCAGAAATTTCTTTTTCTGTAAGGGCAAAATGAGATTCACCTAGAAAAGTATGGGAAACTACCTGTTGTTTGCTCTAAGGAAAAAAAAAAAGATCTCTTGGAATTAGACAAATTCTCTCCGCTAAGTCCTGTCTCTCTAAACTAGAGAAATACAGTGACCAGGGTTCCCTGAGGCAAGGGCCTGGTGGGAGAGTGTAGGCAGAGAAAGGATCAGGGACAGACTTCTCCCTGAGGCAGGACCTAGAGAAAGCTGCTGGTGTAAACAAAAACAGGTTCTAAGTCCCAAGCAGTAGCTGCAGTGGCAGCATGGGAAAAGCTGAGGCAGATTTGGTGAGAGAATCCCCTACCTACAGAAGCAGTTATCAGAGGAACAAAGCTGTGGCGGAAACATCTGAAGCTCTGCACCTAGGCAAGGAACAAGCAGGGTTAGATAAAGGTCTGTCAGAGGAGGAAGTGTCTCTGAATGGGCTGTGGAAGTCTTTATCTTAAGTACTTTTATTTCCCCACCGACCTGGTAACTCAGAAGAGAAAGCCTCAGGGAATTTTGCTTTGGGCACAAAAGTACCTGCCTGAATATGCATGAGCAGGCAGATACAATTCAGTTCTGAGGGCAGTATCAACAAAGAAAAACACCTATCAATGCCAGCTCAGGGAGAACAGAAATCTCCCAGTCTCCCATGGTGAAAAAGCTAAATCTTGATGCCCATGCTAAAAGCAGAAACTTGACTTTAGCTGTGTAACCCGAAATGGGAAATGTGGCATACTTGAAAGGCAACCTTGGAAATTTAGTTCAAATTTAGTTCAAGGCAGTATGGGAAATGTAGCACCTAACTACCTAGCATGCCAATATAGAGAAATGTACTATGAGAAATATGGTTTTTCAGATAAAAATGGTGGTACTGACCAACAACTCTGGTTTTCCAGCTGAAAGTAAAGTTTCTTTTCAAAGCAATGTTAGAAAGCTTAATCTTACCTCCTGAGAACCAAGAACAGGCAAACAGCTTGCCTCTAAGGAAATTGTTAAAAGTGCTAATACCATTCATTTATCAACAAGCTATTTTACAACCTTTTAGAAAACAAGGGAAAATGGTCCTTACACTGAGAAATAGTTTCAGGTATGTAAAAACCTATGGGATTGAATTGTGATTAAGAGCTAAGAGAGAAACACTGACATCATTAAAAAAAATGATCATGGTAAACTTAAAAAACAGCTTTAAAAAATTAAGAAGAGGGAAAATTGTCTGAGAGTTTGGTGAGGAATATGGAGCAGAGGAATGTCAGCTCCAGAGAAACTCCACTAGAGGAATTGAAGTAAACAGCAGCTAAAACAACATTCCTGATACTGAGATTCCATCTTTCAGTCTGGGGATAGGAGGAGAATAATGAATCCTCCAGACTGCTGAGAAGTTTGGCATGAAGTTTTAGCAATGTTTTTGGTACATAGGTAACCTGCTGAAAACTGTAGGTCTAGAACTCCATTCCAAGTTAGACAATTATCTTCTCCCATTGGAAAATTGACTGTTGTGGAGTTGCCAGCTAAGCAACTCAGAAACAGAATGTTCCTTAGGAGGTTTTTCCCCTCATTCTCTTGTCTTCCTTTTGGAGCTTGCTGTAAATTGAGATAGCTCTTAATAGACTTTTTATAAAAGATCTGGGATGCATACAGTACTGTTTAGCAGCAGCATTATTTCTACTTTCTAAATGAAGTCCAAAGAAAATTACTAACTGTCTTGTTGGAAGATAATGTAAAATCTCTTCTAGATGTTTGATGGGCTAGTTCTGTTGAGAGATTCTTTCTAGATGTTTGCTAAGATAGTCTAATATTAGTTTGATAAATAGTTGTTCTAAGAAATTTCTTTTAGATGTTAAGAAATCTCTTTTAAATGCTTGTTAGTATAAGTTAGTTCTAGATGTCTATATAGTTATATAGAGTTTCCTCTTAAATATAAACTTGGTAAATAGTTCTTCTAAGAGATATGTGCTAATAGTTTTCTTATGAATTTAAGTTTAAAAGATAGTTACATAGTTTGCTCTTGAATATAAATTCATAAGAAGTATAAATAGGTAAGCTTGTAAAGAGTTGTAAGTGATGTAATTTTGTATGAAGTGTAAATATATATGGAAAATGGCCATTCTAGTTATAAATATATATAGTAAATAGTCATGATAGTTTTAAATATGTAATATTTATACTAGATTATGTTGATGTTAATGAACCAGAATTTGATAGAAGCTAAGGGAATCTTTAAGACTGATGTAATTTATCTGATGCAGTTTGCACCAAGAGTTTATTGATTTAAAAGTGACAGCATAGCTAAGGCTGCTATAGACATCTTAAGATTCATTCCAAAATAGATATGCCATCTTTATCATCCTCTATTCCTGTACAGGGAGGTGTGGCAGCTATGGAGATCCCTGTGAATGGTTGTAAGCTCAATAAGAACCTGAGTTAAGTTCAGTACCCACTCCTGCCAGAGGCTGAGAGTTAAGGATGGGCAACTTTCTCTTGTTAGCTTCCATTCTAAGAAAGATTATGATTGATGGAAAGCATATTTCATGACAGGAAATGGAAGAAATAATCATGGAGAATGAGCTAAAACAGACCTCCATATATCTGATGGGGCCTGAGGGGCTCTGTAAAAATTAAAAGGAAGGATCTGTGGGAGCCCACAAATGTTTTCTAGAGAGAGCTGAGCTTGTTTTACATAGTAGGGCTGCATCAGGGAATGGCTTGACCATGAGCATTGTCACCAGGTGTCTAGGATGGTCTACACTTGGCTATGCTGGGAGGAGGACAAGAAAGGCTGGTGCGTTTTTAACCCAGGACCTCCTAAGCTATCCTGTGTTTCTAACTGTCTCTCTCCTCTATATTCCTATCTACATACTCCTCACTTCTTCTCCTCAAGAGTACCCTGGGGGAAAAAAAGGGAGCTGGTATCCCTCACCAAGGTCAAATGCAAATCTTAAAAAGTCCTGCACTGACCTTCAGCTGTTATCCAAGGATGAAGACCAATTGACTACCTTGAAGAAGATGGTGGTTTTAAAATTGTCTAAAACATAACACATTCTCCAATACCCCCACCCATTGCAGCGCCAGTTGCAGGTCAGCAGGCAAGACTCCTACAAGCAGGCCTAACTACCACCACCCAACAGGGGACACTGTAATCTACAAGTCATACTCTATCCCCTAAACCCACGCATCTCCCAACAACACAACTGTTCCCTAGCTCCGTATTAGACCAAGAGGTAAGTAACTGTTTTCCCACCCAGTCACTCCAGCCTCTAGGCTCTAGGACCAGGGGCACAATTCATGCCCTAACAATACCACCCATTGCAGCCTCAATTGCAGGCCAGCAGGCAAGACTCCTGTGAACAGACCTTCCCACCCCTCCCCATTGGGCCCTATAATCTACAAGTCCAACTCTGTTCCCCAAACCTACCTATACTGATGGGTGATACCATTTTGTATGCCATGAATATGTATTGCTCTGATTGGTTGATAAATAAAATGCTGATTGGCCAGTAGACAGGCAGGAAGTCTAGGCAGGATAAATAGACAAGCAGAATTCTGAGAAGAGGAAGGCTGGGTCACAAGTTGCCAGCCAGACACAGAGGAAGCAAGATATGAAGGCAGAACTGAGTAAAGGTACCAAACCATGTGACTAAACATAAATAGAGAATTATGAGTTAATTTAAGTGTAAGAGCTAGTCAGTAATAAGTCTGTGGTAATGGCCAGGCAGTTATAATTAATATAAGCCTTTGTGTAATTATTTTATAAAAGGCTGCGGGACTTTGGGTGAGACATTTATTCTGACTGCAGGCAAGGTGGGACACAGGAAAACTCACAAGTACACCATCCCCCTGAGGCCCCAGCAGCACCCTGAGGCACAAACACTGCCAGTGTCAATTGGACCAAGAGTGGCTCCCTGAGACACAGACACCATTTGTACCTGTTGGAAGAAAAGATGGGTAGATGCCAGTGCAAGAATACATTCAACAACACAAAGAGCAATATGGCACCACAAGAACCTGGCAGTTGAGACCTACACATCTCAACGTAGAAGAAGCAGAAGAGAACAGACTTAAAAATGACTTTATGAAAATCATAGAGGTCTTCAAAGAGGAAATGAAAAGTTCCTTTAAAGAAATTGAGGAAAAGACAAATAAAAAATTGGAAGAACTCAATAAATCCCTGCTGTGGATATCGCTCTGTGTAAATAAAGTTCTGATTGGCCAGTGGCCAGGCAGGAAGTATAGGCAGGACAAGAGAGAAGAGAATTCTGGGAAGTAGAAAGCTGGGGACAAACCGCCAGCCGCCGCCATGAAAAGCAATGTGTAAAGACACTGGTAAGCCACAAGCCATGTGGCAAAGTATAGACTAACAGAAATGGGTTAATTTAAGATAGAAGTAGATAACAAGAAGCCTGCCACAGCCATACAGTTTCTAAACAATGTAAGTTTCTGTGTGCTTTCTTGGTTGGGTCTCAGCGACTGTGGGACTGGTGGGTAAGAGAGATTTGTCCTGACTGGGCCAGGCAGGAAAACTCTAACTACAAATGGCGCCCAATGTGTTGGCAAGAATTTCCACCTAAAACCTGAGAAAAAAGATTCTAAGACGGAGCTAAAAACAGCTTCCTAATTGTCTCTCTCAAGTTAGTGGCAGCCTGCCTGTTTGAGCTACTATGGCTGGTTCCTGGCGTGTGCGTCTGACCTGCAGTGTGGCGGGAATGAGGAGTCTACAAGCGGCACTTTACTCTGCTGTGTGGTAGATTTAGCCTTTGCTAGTTTAAAAAAATAAAAAACGTTTCTGGGCTATGCACTGCTTTGATAGAACTGCTTCTGATAGTTGATGGTACACATGGCTCAAGACCCAGAGCTGGCAGTAAACTGTACCACCGCCATGTTGGGAAGCAGAGGTGGGCGGAGCCAGCAGCCACAGCAGCGTTTCAGTCTTACAAAGATGGATATTACACAGAGAATCTGGTTTGTCTTGTCTTTGGAATTTTTAACTGCAGAAAAAGATTTGATCATAAAAGCTGTTGAATTAAACAAGTATGTAAATTTTAAAGGTACCTTGACTTCAAAATTTGGATATAAGGATATGTTGCTTTGGAAAGGAGTCTCTGCTTTTGTTTCCACAGAAAGCCAGAGGCTGTGGATTTGTTCCAGATTAAGATATATCAGGTTTGATCAGCCAAGACCACCGATGACACCATGGCCCAGATGATCTGACATCCAGAATGTTTTCAAGGCAACTGGCTCAGAGGTTCACCCTAATGGACTACTCCATAATCCTAAAATTTTCTTTGTGTCCCCATAAGATGCAGCGCCCCCCTCCAGCAGGAAGTAGTAAGAGAAACTACGCCCACATTCCCAAAATTATCAAGCTGGCTTTGGAGATGAAATTAGCTCACTCCTTCTCTAAACCCAGACATATTGCTAAAAGAAAAGGTTAAGAGATTCTTATGTCCCAAATCAGAAGAGCCCTCTGGTGTGGGACAGAGAAAAACCAATATTTTTCTTTAAAGCAGTTTGATTTTAGATGAGATCTCTTTCTAAAGAAGAAAAGGGGATATGATATAGATATAATAGGATGAAAGGGTAGATTAGGGAACTTACTTCTAAAGAGCAACAACTTGTTTAAAATGTTTTACATTGGTATAGATTTTAGTCTATCAATATAAACTTAAAGTTAATTTTGTTATACTGTGTGTATATTTCTAATCGTGTTTAAGGTATTATGTTTGTATAGCTCATTTTAAATTGAAATGGATAATTAAAAATAGATTAATAATTAGTCATCTATGATAATCATACTCGTAGCCATGTTAGTTAAGTCTTCTAGATATACATAGAGATATTTCAGATAGATAGGTAATCTTCAAATACTTCAAAGACCTACAGAATATGGCATTTAAAATACTTTTAAAATTTAGACTTTCTGGACAGTGAGACATGTCTGTTCCTGGCAGCACTGATTTACTTCAGAGAGGAGGATGGGCACTGAAGACACTTCATATGGAGTTTATCTTCACCTTGGCAAAAATAGCCATTTGGGCAAGAAACTGTTCTTGCCTGGACTGCTCGATCAACTGGACATGCAGGACCCATAGAAAGGTGACCACTGAACTTTGCTTGACAAAATGGTCCTCAGGCTCCTGCTTCACAGAGGAAACTGACAGACATTCTACAGGACACTGAGAGAAGTGACCGAGAGACTCTAGCCCTGTGGGCTGAAGACAAATGCCCCAACATTACAAAGGAACATTAGGTGACTGTTCAGGCTGCCAGCTGTCTCTGTCTACCCTGCAAGACTCCCGAAAGTTGCTTGCATCCTTCTCCCAGTTCTCAGGTAATATTAAATCCTTCTGATGTCTTTGATGTGGTTGAAGACTAGATAGTTATAATTTCCTCAGTTATGATACAAGATAAGTTAGATATAGAACCTTAGACTCACAAATATAAGATAGATAGGATATCTTCTTTAATATTGTAACTGTAATTCTTGCTTGATAATTGTTTTGTTATATGTAATTGTACTATGTAAAAGTTAAAACCTTCCTTAAAAAAAAAAAAAAAAGAAAAGGGGAAGTGCTGTGGATATCGCTCTGTGTAAATAAAGTTCTGATTGGCCAGTGGCCAGGCAGGAAGTATAGGCGGGACAAGAGAGTAGAGAATTCTGGGAAGTAGAAAGCTAGGGACAAACCGCCAGCCGCCGCCATGAAAAGCAATGTGTAAAGACACTGGTAAGCCACAAGCCATGTGGCAAAGTATAGACTAACAGAAATGGGTTAATTTAAGATAGAAGTAGATAACAAGAAGCCTGCCACAGCCATACAGTTTCTAAACAATGTAAGTTTCTGTGTGCTTTCTTGGTTGGGTCTCAGCGACTGTGGGACTGGTGGGTAAGAGAGATTTGTCCTGACTGGGCCAGGCAGGAAAACTCTAACTACAAATCCCTTAAAGAAAGTCAAGAAAAAGCAATCAATCAGGAGAAGGAAACAGTCCAATACTTAAAAAATGAAACAGAGGCAATAAAGAAGACACAAACTGAGGAAATGCTGGAAGTGGGAAATCTGAGTAAATGAACAAGAACTACAGAAGTAAGCATAACCAACACAATGCAAAAGATGCAAGAGGGAATCTCTGGTGTTCAAGATATGATAGAGAAAATAGATTTGTCAGTCAAAGAAAACATTAAATGCAACGAAATCCGAGCATAAAATGTCCAGGACATCTAGGACACCATGAAAAAAAACACAAACATAAAAATAATAGGGATAGAAGAAGGAGAAAAATACCAGCTCAAAGGCACAGAAAATATATTCAACAAAATCATAGAAGAAAACTTTCTCAATCTAAAGAAGGAAATGATACAAGAAGCTTTCAGAACACCAAATAGACTGGACACCCCAAAAAAGTCCCCTCACCACATAGCAATCAAACCACTAAACATACAGAATTAAAAAAGAATATTAAGAGCTACAAAAGAAAAAGGCCAAGTAACATATAAAGGCAGACCCATCAGAATAAGACCCAACTTCTCAGTGGAGAGTGTGAAAGCCAGAAAGTCCTGGAGAGATGTTATGAAGACACTAAGAGACAAGAAATGTCAGCCAAGACTATTATACAAAGCAAAACTCTCAGTCACCACAGACAGAGAGAACAAGATATACCATGACAAAACCAAATATAAACAATATAGTCACAAATATAGTCTTACAGAAAGTACTAGAAGGGAAAATCCAACCTAAGGAACTTAGATGCACCCATGAAGACACAAGCAATAGATAATTTCACACCAACAAATCTAAAAGAAGGGACACACACACACACACATACACACACACACACCAAAAAATAACAGGGATTAATAATCACTGGTTATTAATATCTCTTAATATCAATGGACTCAATTTGCCTATAAAAAGACACATGCTAACAGAATGGATATAAAAACAGGATCTATCTTTCTATGCATACAAGAGACACACCTCAAATTCAAAGATAGATACTACCTCAGAGTAAAGGGTTGAGAAAAGACTTCAATCAAATGGACTTAAGAAGCAAGCTGGTATAGCTATTATATTATCTATCAAAATAGACTTCAAACTAAAATTAATCAAAAGAGATCAAGAAGGAAATTACATATTTATCACAGGAAAAATCTATCAAGATGAAGTCTGAATTTTCAATATTTATGCCCCAAATACAAGGGCAGCCACATGTGTAAAATAACATTACTAAAGCTTTTAAATTGCACATCAAATCCAGCACACTAATAGTGGAAGACTTCAGCACCCCACTCTTACCAATGGATATGGCAGACAGAAACTTGAGAGAAATAAGGGAACTAACAGACATTATGACTCAAATGGACTTAGTAGACATCTACAGAACATTCCACCCAAACACAAAAGAATATACCTTCTTCTCAGCACCCCATGGAACCTTCTCTAAAATTAACTACATACTCAGTCACAAAGTAAATGTCAACAGACACAAATAAATTGGAATAATCCCCTCTATCTTATCAGATCACCATAGCCTAAAGTTAGAATTCAACAACACAAATTACAGAAAGCCTACAAACTCATGGAAACTGAATCACCACTGGGTCAAGCAAGAAATAAAGAAATTAAAGGCTTCCTAGAATTCAATGAAAATAAATGCACAACATACCCAAACTTATGGGATACTATGAAAGCAGTACTAAGAGGAAAGTTCATAGCTCTAAATGTCCACATAAAGAAGCTGGAGAAACCTCTTAATAGCACACCTGAAAGCTCTGGAACAAAAAGAAGCAAAGTCACTCAGAACTAATAGACACCAGGAAATAATCAATTGAGGGCTGAAATCAATAAAATAGAAACAAAGAGAACAGTAGAAAGAATCAATGAAACAGAGAGTTCATTCTTTGAGAAAATCAACAAGACAGACAAACCCTTATCCAAATTAACCAAAAGGAGGAGAGAGAATATCCAAATTAACAAAATTAGAAATGAAAGGGAGACATAACAACAGATAATGAGGAAATTCAGAGAATCATCACATTATACTTCAAAAAAATCTATACTCATAAAATTGGAAAATCTAAAAGAAATAGACAATTTTCTGGATAGGTACCCCATACTCAAATTAAATCAAGACTAGATAAACAATTTAAATAGACCTATAATCCCTAAGGAAATAGAAGCAGTCATGAAAACTCTCTCAACAAAAAAAGAAGCCCAGGGCCAGATGGTTTCTGCATAGGATTCTACTAAAACTTCAAAAATAGCTAATACCAATACTCCTCAAATAATTCCACACAATATAAACAAAAAGAACATTGCCAAACTCTATGAGGCTACAATTACCCTGATAACCAAACCACACAAAGATGTAAGAAAGAAAGAGAATTACAGACTAATCTTCCTCATCAACATAGATGCAAAAAAATTCAATAAAATACTGGCAAATCAAACCCAAGAATACATCAAAAAAATCATCCACTGTGAACAAGTAGGGTTTACCCAGAGATGCAGGAATGGTTCAACATATGTCAATGTAATCTACCATATAAACAAACTGCAAGAAAAAAAAATCACACAATCATCTCATTAGATGCTGAAAAAGCCTTTGACAAAATCCAGCACCTCTTCATGATAAATGTCTTGGAGAGCTCAGGAATTCAAGGAACATACCTAAACATAATAAAGGCAATTACAGCAAGCCAACAGCCAACATCAAAATAAATGGAGAGAAACTCAGTGATTCCACTAAAATCAGCAACAAGACAAGGCTGTCCACTTTCCCCATATTTATTCAATATAGTACTCGAAATTCTAGCTAGTGCAATAAGACAACAAAAGGAGATCAAGGGGATACAAATTGGAAAGAAAGAAGTCAAACTTTCACTATTTGCAAATGATATGATACTATACATAAGTGACCCATATTTTCTACCAGGGAACTCCTATAGCGGATAAATACCTCGGTATTAGCATAAAAACTGACATATGTACCAACAGAATCAAATTGAAGATTCTGACATTAATCCACACACCTATGAACATCTGATTTTTGACAAAGAAGCCAAAGCTGTACAGTGTAAAAGAGAAAATATCTTCAACAAATGGTGTTGGCATAACTGGATGTCAACATGTAGAGGATTGCAAATAGATCCAAGTCTATTACCATGCACAAAACTCAAGTCTAAATGCATCAAAGACCTCAACATAAATCCAGCTACACTGAACCTGATAGAAGAGAAATTAGGAAGTAGCCTAGAATGTATTGGCACAGGAGACCATTTCCTGCATATAAAAACAGTAGCATAGACACTGAGAGCAACAATTAATTAATGGGACCTCCTGAAACTGAGAAACTTTTGTAGAGCAAAGGACATGATCAATAAGACAGTGACAGGCTACAGAATGGGAAAAGATCTTTTTCAATTTTACATCTGACAGAGAGCTGATCTCAAAAATATGTAAAAAACTCAAGAAACTAGGCATCAAAATACCAAATAATCCAATTAAAAGAATGGGCTACAGAGCTAAATAGAGAATTCTCAACAGAGGAATCTCAAATGGCTGAAAGACATTTAAGAAATTGCTCAATATTCTTAGTCATTAGGGAAATGCAAACCAAAATAACTCTGAGATACCATCTTATACCTGTCAGAATAGCTAAGATCTAAAACACTGATGACAATGTATGTTGGAGAGGATGTAGAGGAAGGAGAACACTCCTCCACTGCTGGTGGGAATTCAAACTTGTACAGTCACTTTGAAAATCATCATAGCAACTTCTCAAAAAATTGGGAATCAAACTATGTCAAGACGCAGCAATACCACTCTTGGGCATATACCTAAGGGATGCTCAATCATTCAATCATACCACAAGGACATTTGATCAACTATGTTCATAGCAACATTATTTGTAATAGCCAGAACTTGGAAACAACCTAGATGCCCCTCAACTGAAGAATGGATAAAGAAAATGTGGTACATATACACAATGAAGAATTACTCAGCTATTGAAAAAAAAATTGACATCATGAAATTTGCAGGGAAATGCATAGAACAAGAAAGTACCATCCTGAGTGAGGCAACCCAGACTCAGACAGACAAACATGGTCTGTACTCACTCATAAGTGGATACCAGAGTAAAGTAAAGGATAATCAGACTACAACCCACAGCTCCAGAGAAGCTCAGAAACAAGGACGACCCTAAGAGGGATGCATAGATCATCTTGGGAAGGAGAAAATTGAGATCTCCATGAGTAAACTAGGGATGATGGACAATCGAGGGGAGGGCATGGGGGATGAGAACATGAGGGTATGGGATTATTGAACTGGGGGAGGGACAGAGTGGGAGAGCAATGAAAAGAGATATCTGGAAAGAGGGAGACATTATGGGATAAGGGAGAAACTAGGTGCTAGAGAAATTCCCAGGAATCCACAAGGACGACCCCTCATTAGACTCCTAGTAATAGTGGAGAGGTCGCCTGAACTGGCCTACCCTGGTAATCACATAGGTGAATACCCTAACTGTCATCATAGAGCATTCATCTAGTAACTGATGGAAACATATGCAGAGACCAAAGCCAAACACCAGGCCAACCTTCAGGAATCCAGTAGAAGAAAGGGAAGAAGGATTATATGAGCAAGGGGGATCAATATCATGATGGGGAAATCCACAGAGACAACTTACCCACGCTTGTAGGAACTCACAAACTTTAGATTAACAGCTATGGAACCTGCATGGGACTAGACTAGGCCCTGTACATATAGGACCCAATTGTGTAGCTTGGTCTGTTTTAGGGACGCCTGGCAGTGGGATCAGGATCTATCCCTGGTGCATGAGCTGGCTTTCTGAATCTATTTTCCTATGGTTGGACACCTTGCTCACCCTTGATGCAGAGGAGAGGGGCATGTATCTGCCTCAACTCAATATACCAGGCTTTTCTGAGGCCTTACCCTTTTGGAATAGGGGATGTGGAGAGGTGGGTGGGGAGGGGAGGCTGCAGGGGAGTAGGAAGAGGGATGAGAGGGTGTGGTTGGTACATGAAATGAATAAAAAATATTTTTTAAATAAAAAAATTGTCAGCTTATCAGTTCATTCCTTCTATTAAGTTACATTTTCCCACTTTCATTAATTTAAATGTCTTTTTATTTGAGCCCGATTCCCCAAATGTCTTTTGAGGAGGCCATGGTAACCCACTATTTTATTATGTAAATTGCTTTATTTTTCTAGGCTGAGGTTTATCTAAAATTGTCTATTTATTTGTTTGCTTTCATAATTTCTGTTTCCCTTGCATAGAGTGTAAGTTTGCCATTGTGTTAAGATACATTATGGACTGATATCATTATTGATTTAATATATCCTTTGTCAAAAATGTATGACTTACCCCCAAGATGGCAAAGAGAAGGTTAGGACATTATTTCAGGGAAGATCTTCACTGCTATTACATCATCCCAGATACTTTGTAGATTTCTAGCCTATACTGTCAATAAAGGGAAAGGCAGTTATTCATTTGGTTTTTTGTCTCTGCATGAGTTTGGGTTGAACCTAGGGCCTTTTGTCTGTACTTTATGCGGATCTATATCTTTTTACTTTTCATTTGGAGATAAGCTCTCACCAATTTGTCCTGGTTGTCTGTGAACTTGGTCTGGAACCCAAGCAGTCCTTGACTGTAAGATCCTCATTTCTTAGCCTCCTGACTAGCTTGAGTTACAGCCTTGTGTCAGCAGCCACAGTTTTTATAAACATCATTTTATGAAAATCCTAGCAATTTGTAATGGGGAGATACCTTTTGTAGGCTATTTTAAAATGTCTCCAGGAGTAGCTAAAATTCCACCAGTTGGAGACAACATTGGGCTACTTCTTTAGAGGAGAGCTGGCAGGTGGCTCAAAACAAAACATTATTCAAGAAAAAATGTTCATAAATGGTAATAACAATGAATTAGGAAAATTATTTTCATAAATGTAAATGATGACTTTAAAAAAACTAAAAAGAAGCTATTCAACATGAAATTGGCTACAGAGGACTGGGTGTAACTGAGCATTTAATAACCTGGAATGAATAAAATCTAAAGCACACTCAAAATTAATGTTCTCATCCCATTGCATAGATTTCCACGAGTATAGTATCACAAAAGCTACTTGATGGTGTTCTTCTCTTGTGACAATTTACAATTCTCTTTAGAGTTATATATTTTATGTACATGAATGTTTTGCCAGCACATGTATCTCCTGCATGTCTGGTGCCCGCAGGTCAGAAGACAGCATCAGATACCCTGGAACATTATATGTGACTGTAAGTCAAATATGTGAGTGCTGGGAACTAAATCTGGAGTCTTCTGCAGGAGCAACAAGTGCTCTTAACCCCTGAGCAGTGTCTCCTGCCCCTCTTGTTACTACTTTTAATTCATAAATTCCTAGGTGATCTGTGAGAAGGATTTAGGGGTCTTGTACCATTACTAGGGGATAGTAAATAGTGGTCAATTTTAATTCAATGATCTCTACATTCAATAAGCTAATGTTTATTATGTTATCTTTCTAATAATAGCAAATGAGATTATTGAAAACAGTCTGAATAGAATGTGTTTACTTACACTGAAAAAATTGGTAATAATAAATATGGTAGTGGTAATAAATAATATGCTATGGTAGTATATGGTATTATGGTAATAATAAACCTTTATTTCTTGCTTGTATGTCACATAATATACATTGCCAAAATTGGTTTGAATATGAGTGAGATCTATTTGTTTTTAAAATGACAAGTCATACAAATTGCATTTCACTTTAACAGATTTTTTCCAATAAATGTATATAATTGTATTTAAAAGGTTAGTGGGGGAATAGTCTTATTCAAGGATAACAGTGTTAAATTCCTTGGTATCTTTTACTCAGGGTGACAGTAAGTGACCTTTCACCAAAAGCTGCACTAAAACCATTAGGCCAACTGCAGAGAGTGATTATCTTTTGAATTAATTACCATTAAAGAGCTACTTCCAGAAAATGTCTTTAGGGAAATACATAGCTAGGGCAGCAGTTTGTCTCAATGTTTCCTGCACAGCCAGAAACTACATTGTCTACTCTTCCTTGTATATAAAGCATCACGCAGAATGCTGATTTCTCAAGCCTGAACTCCATTTGGAGATGAACTCATTTTGGAGCTGTCAACTCTGAGCATGTAGCTGATGGTAAATACTTACAGCTTTGATCAGTGCACATGTGCCATGTCGGTTCCATGAGAGGAAAGACAGTTGAAACAGTGAAAACTAGAAGTGTCCCTGGTGCCAGAAATGGGAGCAGCTGTGAAGTAGTTGAAAGAGAATTTTATGCTAGTAGACAGTAGTGACAGGAAGTAAAGCATCTTCTTTCAAATGCACAGTACCTTGCATTGGATGGTTTCCTTTGTATGTTAGCTTTTTATAATATCACAGGGCAACTATAGCCATGCTAGTTCCCAGGACAGGCATCGTGAACAGATATGATAGCTTTCCCCTCACAGTTCTTGTGGAGCACAACTCCGTTGACCCAACCTTTTCCTTCTCTGATTTTTATGCTCACAAAGATGAAAAAGTATTAAGGGGTTGAAGCTCTGTCTTCATCTACAAAATATTGGTAATGCAAGCTACTTTTGGGGGTATTTATTCTAAGTAAACAGGCAGCAGGCTATATTTAGGAATATATGTATATATGAATATATATTGTACATACATATAGTGATGTAACAAAAATTAATGAAAACAGAGGTCATGTAATTGAAAGAACAAGAAGTGAAGGTTTGGAGGAGGGAAAGAGAGGAGAAAATGATAAAACTATATTATAATCTCAAATAAAAGGAAAGAATTAAAAAGGAAAAGCAGACAAGGCCATGTAAAATCCTTAACAAAGTGTCTTCTCAAAGTAAAGGTCTATTTTGCTGAATGATATGCATACAGGCTGATATATTAAGTACAATATGTGATTAAAAATTATTGCAGTCCTGGCGTCTGCCACAAGAAGATAGAAAATTTATTCAAAAGAAGTAATAAACAGATGGGTAGCAAAGAAAACAGAAACAAGGAAGAGATGACAACTGTTATTTTGGGATGCTTTCCCTCATTTTCTCATAATTTGTCCCATACCCATTTTGTTTTACTCACTGGTAAATTGGTGAGTTTATATTATTTTGTCTTTCCTTGTGTAATATGTATTAGCACTGTAAAATAGGACCAGATGATTTTTAAATAGTGTCAGAGTTTCTATGTAACAAATATTTATTAAGGCATTTTGATAGCTACATTTATCTAAATAATTCAGTGTACATGATTTTATCAGTTTTCTCTAATGGGATGACACTGGATTATTAATCTCATTACAGGGCAAGCCTCATGACCAAGAGCAGTTGGCCAATACAAAACCAGACTGCATTGTGTATGCTTTTTGCTTCCTTTTGTTTGGTATTTTTTGTATTATTAGTTTTGATTATTTAGATATTCATTTTTTTTGTTTAGTTTCCTTTGAAAGAGAGAGGAGAAAGAATATTACGTAGGGGTTCTAAGGAAGTGGAGAGAATCTTGAGGAGTTGGGGAGAAATGGAAAGAATATAATAAAAATGTATTGTGTGAAAATTATTTTAAGTAGGAATAAAAATCTTTTAAAAAAAGCTAGACAAAATTGAATGTTAAAACATGAGTGATGTATATCTCTGACAGTACATATTCAAAGAAACATATTAAGAATCAAACTCTTCCAAGTATATTGAAGATAGTATTATGTTTTGTTTTATATTATTACAGAATTATATTGTTTTTTAGGTGTTACCTTATATTTGTATATAATTCAGAATGTTGAGAAAAATCAAGTTTGGCTATTAATGAAACATAAAATATTTGGAACCTAGAGAAAGAGAAATATGAGTATGAGATCAATAAAGTACTCTGGGTCTGTGAATTTAGAATTAGAAATGCAAGTGGGAAATTATTTTTATAAAAATATCCTAGGTATTTCCATATATAAGGCCAGAAAATAATGATGACATTCATAGGAAGGAACCTACCTGCTTCATATGTGTGGCAACCTGCTCCCACCTTTTGAAGGGTTCTTAGGTGGAGGAGAGAGGAATGAGAAAATGTTATATAGAAAGAGAGACCTAGTCAATGAGAAGAAAGACAGAAACACAGGATAGCTTCGGAAGGGCCTAAATCAATGCCTAACAGCCTCAAGGCTCTATTCAAAAGGGTTTGTTTTATAACAATGCCAAGGGGTGGGGCAAAAGACCTCCCCCTTGCAAGATCAAAACACACCATATAGCCAAGTGTAGACCCTTCCAAGCACCTGGTAACCACACCCGTGATCAAATCATCTTCTTATGCAGCCCTGTTGGGTAAAACAAGGTGAGATTCTTTGACACTGAGTTCTCAGTAGGAAGCCTCTGTGGGCTAACAGTGTGTTAGTAACCACAGTTAATAAAATCATATATTCATACACAAAACAATTCATAAGTCATCACAGTTGATAGAGTCTATATGTGTAAGTAAAGTCAAAATTGTCCCATTGCAATTGAGTCACTCCTGTCCATCTGATTTCTTAATTCTGAAAAGTTCAACAATTTGGTTCTGACACCAGTCTTAAAGTTCCACTTTCCAATACCAGTCTTAAAGTTCCAAATATGAAAAACCCATAACCAAAATTTTTTGCAGCTCCCCTGAATGCAACAATTCAGTTCAAACATCCTCTGAAACTTTGATTCTCAGCTCTTGGTTGTGCTTTTGCTTAGACAATTTTGCTCCAGGGATAAAGCTGTCAGCTGCCAAAATAGTCCTCTCAAAAAGTCCTCTCAAAAGAGACCAGAGACCTTGTTTCCCGAGGCTATGAGGCTCTCAACTGCCTCACATCACAAGGGCTCAATATACCCCAGCTGCTATGGGCTGCAGCTCTCAATTCAGTACTCTAATCCCTAATCCTGGAGGAAACCCAGCCTCTATGAGATGCAGCTTCTGTGAGTCCCATTACCTGCTCTGCCAGTGGTCTTGCATGGAGCATTCGAGTCCAGGAAACCTCTGTGGACTGCCCTGCTTGTAGAGCCAATTGCCATCCTCAGGGCAGCTCCACCTTACTCTGCTGCTGGGAGCTCAGTCTAGCCCGAGTTTCAGTGAGTCAGCCATAAATCCTGGAGTGCTGCTGCTGCATGCTGCTGCTAGGGACTCAGATCCTGTATATTTCATTGTGGGACAATTTCAAAACCTCTACTGCTCTCTCCATACCAAGGCTTATCTCCCCTGCCCTCCCCACCTCCTGCATCCTGTCAGCCAGCAGTTTTCACCTGGGTCCTGCACCACCTCTGCCACAGTTCTGTCCTTGGGGATGCTCAGGAAAACCTACTCTACTCTTAGTTACTATTATACTTAAGCCTTTATAATATCTTTACACCTAAAGCCTATTCTACCCTAATATACCTAAGTCTACACTTCTCAAATTAAACTTCACAACACTTTATGACAGATAGACAATTATATACTATACACACACACACACACACACACACACGGGGGAGCTGGTACTTAGGCTGATTTTAGTCTGAGCAGAAACTGTACCAAATGAGTCTTCACCAAGCACTATATTTCTTGAAGACTAGTAGTGTTATACCAAAAAGAACATAGACTGCAATATGAATAGATATCAATTGATCAAAGGCATAGTCATTTCTCTACATAAAAATATTATACTAGCATAGTGAAATGTGTTTCAAATCTCTCTACTGCAGAGCCAGAGGTAAGATTATTATGAATTCAAGGTCATTGTGGGCTACATAGTCAGATCCCATCACAAATTAGAAATAAAAGCTTGGTGTTTTGGCTCATGACTGAAATATGTACATATATATACACATACATACACCATCAATGACAAATTTTAAGATTTTCTCCTCTGACTTCAGCAACTTTATGCTATATGTATAATAGCATAATAAATTTTATATATATATATATATATATATATATATATATATATATATATATAAAATCTTCCTAGGAATTTGAGAGTCATCAACTTACTGTAATTGGAAAGTCTTATTTGTATTTAAGTTATCAAATAAAATTGTAGATTAATAAAGAAGCAAAAATCCCAGATATTTGATGAAAAGTTTCATGAATTATTAATATCAAAATATAGTAATGTTGGTTTTGCTTAGAAAAATAAGAACCCATATATTTAAGAGTTTCACATTGAAATATGTACCTGTGGTAATGTTTATTTGGCATTTGTTTCAGCATAATTAAGGTTATAGTAAAGTAAGTTGGTTCCACACAAAATAAGATGGCTAGAAGTTGAACACTGATTGCTGACCAGGAGTAGGACAGAATATTACTGTTACTAGATTTGTCTATATTTCATGTTTTATGAAATTTTTTAATATACGACTTTAAAATGCTTTAACAATTTTTGTCCTATAGTCAAGGGTAATTGATGATGCTTTTTTGGGAAATTCTGGGAAGTAAGATCTTATCATATCTTAGAATTTTTTTTAATTAGCCAAGTTAGATATTGGATATTTTTACTTTCCCTATTAATTCAGAAATATGCATATAGAGTGAATTCAGATGAATATTATTAAAATTTCTTTTGCTATCAGTTCTGCCCATTCTCCCCAGGCATATATTTATAAATAGTCACTAGTTTATCAGTTTAGTTATGGCATGTCCATAGCAGCTTTAATGGTATAAAAAGATGTGTTAAAATGTTAGACTACACTACATTACTTTCAGGTACTTAAAATTACTGTGCAATACACTTTCTATCTTGCCACTGAAATGGAGATTTGAGGTTTACTTTGGCTTTGGTCAGGAATGTGATGCTTCTGCACAGCCACTAGCTCGTCTCTGTCAACGCAGAATCCTATGAAATTGAAAGCATTTTGCCTTTCTTTTCCATCACTGCTTCATTGATTTTCCATTTGAAGCCTTCAATTTATTTTGAAATCAAATTCCAATGAAACTAACTTCCAGAAAATGTATACTATTGAAAGTTATGTTTTAAAAATTTACTCTTGCTATCTTCATCTTGCAGTTATTTGTGGTTGATCATTATTTTGAAAGGAATTAAGGGCCCTTCTCACTGAATGCATTAAAATTGAAGCTAATTTGTGATATATCTTTATTTATTTATTGAGTGTGATGCATTTCAGTCTTAAATTATAAATTATCTTCAGATATTTATATTATGCAATTTGTTGTATTAGTGTGAGACTTAGATTTCTGTTGTAAATACATCATGTATGTACTACACACATTTGGATACACACAACTGGAGCAGAAAGCAGATGAGCCTTCCATTATTCACCATTGATACCCAGTGCATTTCTTCAGCTCACACCAGCAGCTTTGTACCAGTCTTGACCCAGGGACAGAAAAAGGAAAATATAGAGTATGTTTCATTGCTTTTGCTACCAAACTTCCAACATGTCAGTGACAAAGCCCAAAGTGATGGAACTGTTATTCAATTCTATGTCCCAAGGAGGCAGAAGCCAGTTTGTGGCTAGTTGATTATACTGAAGAACTCCCCCTCTGAAAGGGGCAGCACTTTCACTGACCTGAATTAACATATATTAACCATGATAGATTTATCTGTCTTCTATAAAGGTTTTCAGACATCCTCAACCGAGGGATTAACTGGTGTCTGACTCATTCACAGGGAATCCTACTCAACAGCCTGTTAAAGTGGGAGTTTATTTCACAGCAAAGGACAAGCAGCTATGAGTCTATGACCATTGATTATACTCATCTTCTCATTACAGTTATAGAATTAGGAAGGTGCTGCTAATTTAGGATGACATCATTAAAAACTCATTTAGAGTTCTCATGTACAAATTATATTGTGAGAGCATTCAGTAATGTCTTCTATAGCATGGCATGCTCACTAAGTAAAAATTCTAAACCACAAATTTGTGTCATATTCCATGGATATTATTCCTAAGTGTTTAGCTGCTTTCTTTACAAAATTCTTTTCCTTTCTCTCTCACACACACTTCTATTTTCTGGAAATCCATTCCAATAAACCATGATTATAAATCTGGAGCCTCAAATCTATTACAGTCTTTCCTGGGAACTGGCCCCATTACATTAGATTTAAACTATGAATTAGTTTTGGTTTGTTAGTTTAAAAGAATTTAAATAATTTATTAATCCATTACTAGCTCTCTTTTATAAGGTTAACTTCACTCTCTATAAAGAGAAACTGTTATAATCCTTTTCCCCAATTTGTTAAGTCCTGGCCTTTGAATATAATTACATATATATATTTAAGTATGTCATATCAAATAGCTTCATATTCTCACTAATCCTGCTGAAAATTTTAAGGGAAACTGCAGTCCATGTTTGGCACAAACTCCAGAGAATTATACATTTTTCCTCAGAAGATGAATTGTTGTTGTTTTTTACTCTTTTTAGGGGACCCACTACCCAGCTCCCAATAAATTCACACACGAAGGCTTATTACTACTTATGAATGCCCTGCCTTAGCTTGGCTTAGTTTCTTGCCAGATTTTCTCAGCTTTAAATTATCCTATCTATCTTTTGCATCAGGGCTTTCCCTTTTCCTGAATACCTTTCTTTCTCTCTTACTCCATGGCTTGCTATGTAGTTGGGTGGCTGGCTTCTGGAGTCCTCTGCTTTCTCTGGCTTCTTCTTTATTTCCCTCCTCCATGTCTTTTCCCTTTTTATATATTCTCTCTGCCTACCAGCCATGCCTATTCTTTCTTCTGCCTTGCTATTGACCATTCAGTTATTTATTAGACCATCAGATGTTTTAGAGAAGCAAAGTTATCAAAATCCCCTCAGGTGCCTTCCAGGTATTAGTCTTTGCTATAATCAGCTGAATTCCTGCTTCATGTTTCTGTGGCCCTCAGAACAAAGTAAGACAGCTTCACAGAGTTAAACAAATACAACATAAACAAAAGTAGCACACTTTAATTTAATATTTCCCAACATTTCCCCCTTTTTGTCTAAATAAACACAAAGATTTTAACTTAAACATAGTAAAACTACATACAAGGAAAACTCATTTATCAAGTAAGGATTACATTTACAATATTCTGTCCACTTATAGTTAGCATATTCAAAGAAAATGATGCATTTTCTATCCCACCTAGTGAATCCAAAATTTTACATCTAACAATATCATAAGTAGGAAAAACTGCAGCTATAACTGTATAGTCTTCAACTCCATCAAAGACCGAGAGGGATGTAATATTATTTAACAATGGAGACATTTGGCTGCCTGGAAAGTTACCCAAAGTTCCTCTGCAATGATGGAGCATCCATCTTCACCTTACTGGCCTGGAGTATTCCTAAGAATACTTTTATATAAAGTAGGAATTTTGGACTATCCTACCTTGTTGTGGCAATGTTCACCAGTCACTTTTATCTGTGCCCTGCAAAATATCTGACAGAGTTTTCTGTGAAGCAAGAATTTTGAAAGACTTGTTCTGCCTTGTTTTGGCAAAGTTCTGTAGATGTAACCATCTTGTTAAATAACAAACACAGCCAGTTGCAGAGTTAAAAACCAAGAGGTCAGAGCAATAGCTGAGAGCTGAAAACCTTACCCTTCACTGCTGCTCTATCTTTCCTCTCCACCTGAGAGCTACTTCTGTGTGTTTTTTTCTTTTTTATATACTTTCTGTTCTGCTTTCTCATTGGTTGTAAACCCAGCCACGTGACCTCCTTTTCACTGCCTGTGTGTACAGACCTCCAGGTCTTCTATGGTTGGTATTGAGATTAAAGGCGTGTGTCGCCATGCTGGCTGTATACTTGAACACACAGAGATCTGCCTAGCTCTGACCCCCAAGTGCTGGGATTAAAGGCATGCACCACCACCGCCCAGCTTCTGCTATGGCTTGCTTTGACCCCAAGGCAACTTTATTAACATACAAATAAAATCACATTTCAATACAAATAAAGTATCACTATAAAGTTCAACATTATTTTCCTGTGTCCTGTGTCTAGTCTGTACAGCACATTGTCAGCAGTCAAAGGCAAGAAGTTTCTTTACTTAGTGGCTAAACTCCCTAAAATGAAACTCCATAAGGAGTTTTTTCAATGCTCATCATCTTTGAAGTAAATTGTGCTACCAGGAGCTGCTGTGGTATGTCTTTCTGTATGCTATGAATATATGTGGCTCCTATTGGATAATAAATAAAGGTGTTTTGGACTATGATAAGAAAGCTTATAGCCAGGTGGGAAATCCAAGCAGAAATAGAGAGAGAAGAAGGGAAGAGTCAAGAGAGACATTAGCCGCTACCAAAAGAGCAACAAGATGCCAGCAGACCGGTAATACCACAGCCATGTGGCAACATATAGATTCATAGGAATGGGTTAATTTGAGATGAAAGAGCTGGCTAGCAATAAGCTGAAGCCATAGGCCACATAGTTTGCATTTATTTATTTATTTATTTATTTGTTTGTTTGTTTGCTTGTTTATTTATTTTATTATTATGTATACAATAGGCCAGAAGAGGACGCCAGATCTCATTACAGGTTGTTGTGAGCCACCATGTGGTTGCTGGGAATTGAACTAAGGACCCTTGGAAGAGCAGTCAGTGCTCTTAACCACTGAGCCATCTCCCCAGCCCCAAGTTTGTAATTAATATAAGCCTCTGAATGATTATTTTATAATCAGCTGTGGAAGCATGGGGCCAGGTGGGACCAAAAAAATTTTCAGTTACAAGGAGCAGATGTGTCTCATTGTCATGAAAAACTTTCTAAGTTGGTGAAACAATTTAAAGGCCATATTCTATAGATATTTGAAATGTTTGAAGGCCACCTCTCTATCTAAAATATACCTCTATATGATCTTGAAAGCATACCTAACATATCTACAAAATTGATTGTTATAAATGACTAACTACTAACCTATGTTTCTTGATTATCCTAAATAGTTTATAATAATAGCTTTCAAAAACTAGAACTTTACTTCACATTTTAAAATGAACTGCATAGGTACAATACCTTAAACCAGAATAGTAACATATGTATAATATGTTGTAACAAAAATGACCTTAAATTTTAATCAATATACAAAAGTCCTTTAAACAAAAGTAGAAACTTATACACAGTAAAACGAAAAATAACTTTAAATTTGTATCAATATACTATACTCTTCTAAATTATAACAAATATCCATATCTCACCAAATAATCAAATACTACCCCCACCCCATTATTGGTGAAATTATTAAGGCCACTCCACATAGTTAAAAGGGAGGTTTATTTTGTGGGGTAACTTACAAGTGAAGGGGTAGGTTGCAGGGTCTGGAAAAGGTATGGCGCAGTCTGGCGGTGTTCTCTGGAGAACTCTGCTCGGTCTACCTCCAGCATCCAGGGTCCTGGAACCAAGAGAGAGACCTCCTCTTGATCCTCTGTCTTCCTCTCCCTCCTTTGCCCCGCCTTGTGGGCGTGATCATTACCGAAGACTCAATGGGGGTTGGAGCTTCCAGGCCAATGCTGGGATGGCTATCCACTACACCCCATCCCAATTGTTGGGAATGTGGGTATAGTTTTCTCCATACTTCTTCCTGTTGTCTGCCAATGATGTATCTTTAGGGTCACAGAGAAAATTTTGAAATAATGACCAAGTCCTGGGAAGACCAGCAGTAACCTTTGCTGATAGATATCATCTGCCATGTTTCAGGAGGTCTTGCCTGATAAAACCTGATCCATAGTACCCTGAACAAATCCACAGCCTCTCATCTTCTGTGGCAAGCAAACTTCAAATCATTTTTTATTTCCATTTGACAAATATATTTTTTGACTTCTTTTTTAACTTTAAGGAATTCCTAAAGTGTCCAGATTGGTTCAATTTAGCAGTCCAGTTCCCAATTCCTTGTGTCCTAATAGCTGTCTTTTGCTTCTCAACAGACAAAGAATGCAAAATCTACACATCCAGGATTGAAATCACCTGTGTATTTCCCATCTTACATGGCTTTTTCTTTTACTCTCTCTTTAAAGACTTTTTTTTTAATATAAACTATTCATTTTTTTTTTCTGTGACTATACCCTTTTCATTTTCTTAAGTAAACATACTGTAACCTGTTCAGAGGGTTTTTTCTCTCTGGATCTCTTTTACTTTTACTACATATCTCTAGTCTTTTTTTTTACTACATGAGCAAACTTTAGACTGAAAAGGTATGCCTTGATCCTTCACATGGCTCTCAGCGGGGGCTCTGCCTGCTTCTTGTGTTGGGAAAGCAAAGCTTATAGCTCATAGCCCTGGTCAGAGGTTCCTGCCTGAAAACTGCACTCAACCTTCCCACTCAGGAAGCCAGTACCTGTGCTGCCACAGGCGGCTTTTACTTAGCTTGTCATTTTTATTTAGCTCTGCCAGCTGAACAGCAGCACCTCTTAAAGGAGCCACATCTTTTTTCCCCAGCTTTCTCAGAGCCTGTGGATATATGGCCTACATTGGAACACCAAAATGTTGTTGGTTGTTTCTTCTCTTTATGGGGGGGGGGGGGGGCGCTGCCCCCAGCTCCCAAATAAATCACACACGGAGGCTCATTCTTACTTATGAATGCTGAGCCTTAGCTTGGCTTAGTTTCTTGCCAGATTTTCTTAACTTTAAATTATCCCATATTTCTTTTGCCTCTTGGCTTTTCCTTTTCTACTCCTGTATACGTTTCTTTGGCTCTTACTCTGTGGCTTGCGGTGCAGCTGAGGAGTTGGCCCCTGGAGTCCTCCTCCTTCTCTGGCTTCTTCTTTCTTTCCCTCTTCCATCTCTTTTCTCCTATATACTCTCTCTGCCTTCCAACCTCACCTGTCCTTTCTTCTGACTTGCTATTGGCCACTCCTTTCTTTATTAGACCGTCAAGTGTTTTACAAAGGCACAGTTACACAGCTTCATAGAGTTAAACAAATGCAACACAAACAAAAGTAACACACCTTAAAACAATATTTCCCAACAATGAGTAGAAGATACCATACATACAAAACATGACACAGACAAAAATCATATAAAAATACATGGTATGAAAACTGCCTTATGTACAGTTGGCCCCTCAGATATTACAGGACATCTACTGACATGCCACATTTATTCAAAATTACTTTTAGAATTATTCAATTTTTCATCATAAAAATACTCAACATTGTTCTTAAAATGTCTTTCTGCTATCCCTTGATTCATCCATCTAATTCTATAACACACTAAGTAGTCTTTATAATTTAGAAATAGCCTATGAATCTCCAAAATGGAGATATTTCTTTTAGATGCCCTAGAAATTTTACTCAAGGTATTTTACAATAGTTATTATTGACATTGCCAGAGTTTACATAGTCCTCATCTACATCTCAGAGGAAACAGCGTGCGTTTTGCAAGATTTCTGCAGTTAGTTATACACATGTGACAGTATCAGAATCACTGTCCTGGAGAGGAATGAATTCTAGATCTATTAGAGTAAAGTGTTCTGGTGCACTAGAACTGATTTTCACTTAGATGAAGTTAAACACTCCATAGCAAGGTACCCTGCTGATATCATAGATAAGACAACCAGACTTAGTACTTGCTTTATACAGACCTTATAGAAATTTATAAAATGAGGCCTTTTAATTTGTCCCTGAAAAAAAAATCACCTCTTCCATATTTTCAGCCTACCAGTACTGACTGAAACTTTCCTTATTATGACACAGACAGTAAAAATCTTAGTCTGTGTTTTCTGAGTAACGGGTACTGTGGTAATATATTGTGGTTCCCAATATATTGTGCCCCCTAATAAACTTCTCTGGGAATCAGGGAAAAGTCAGGTACTATATTAAACATAGAGGTCAGGCAGTGGAAGCACATGCTCTTAATCCCAACATTCACAGAGATTCATCTAGATCTCTGTGAGTTCAAGGCCACACTGGGAACAGAGCCAGGAATGGTGGCACACACCTTTAATTCCAAGCACTAGTTAACCATAGAGGTCTGGAGGTCTGTACAGACAGATAGGAAGTGATAGAGCTAGGCAGAAAGAAGAAGTGATATAGAAGGGTGGAGGGAGGAAGTGAGATTGCAGGGACAGAAAGGATACAGGCATGAGTATACAGGAAGTAGCTCTCTCTGGAGGCTGAGGAATTGGTGAGGTGAGGTTGGCTGTGGCTTGTCCTATTCTTCTGATCTCTCAGTTTTCACCCCAATATTTGGTTCCAGGTTTTTTATTAATAAGAGCATTTATCAATTCATTTTACAGGGCTCCTTGAATAGTATTTCAAGAATCCACTCTGGTAATTCCCAGATTTTACTCTCTTTGTGTTTTCCAGAGTTGGTGTACTGATCCTATTCAGTGCCTCTTTCTCTGGCTACAGATGATCCATTGGCAAGCATCTAGCTAAATAGAATCTCAGGGTCTCTTCTTTAGTAATTTTGGAACTTTTAGGACTGTGGTACTCTGAATCAGGACTAGCAACATACCTACTGGGAGATGTCTGTGACCATTCTCTGTCATGAGTAATACAAAAAATTGGAAGTCACTTGCAGTGCAGCAGGGTATAGAAACTACAGAAATCACAGAGAAACAGATGACAGAAAATGAAGAATTTGTGATTTCTAGTAGTAATAAAAGCATGCATCTTAGTCTGAGATTACTGCATGTTTTCCCACAGTGCAGGATATCCCACTGTTTCAGTAAATTCCTTTGATTTTCTCAAGCTTGTTCAGATTGCTCTTCTTAAAATCTTACTAAAAGACCTTAAAACACTAAGCTTTGTAAAGACAAAACTCTTAGCTGTGTGCTCCATGCTTTATCCATAGCAGTTAGCACAGTTCCTGATGTCTACTGGGCACATAAAAGAATTAGTAATCAACTTGGTAAATGAAAAATATTCATATCTGCATTGTTATTTCTTAATAGTTTTAATATAAGAATGAGTGTGATTTAATTCTCTAAATTATTTTTATACTAGGCAATAACTTTCCATCATATGTCTGCTTCTACATATTCAACAGCATTGCTGTGTAGATCTGTTGACTGTGTCAACTTAACACCATCCTCTTCCCTGGCTCTTGGGCTACCATTTCTTTCAGGACATCCATTTTGTCTGACTTGAATTGTAATAACAATACTCTTTCACACTGTTGCACACATGTATCATGCTTGAGTGATAATTACCTGTTCCATATTACACAAAAGAATTCTTTTCAAAACAGATGTAGGTCCTGATTAGGTTCATCAAGTTTTAGAAGTTTTTTTTTTTTTAATTAAGAGAACTAAATAAAACTATTTTTTCACATGATATGAGCTAAACTGGGCAGCAAGATGGTTTGTCAGGGTATAAAGGTTCATCTGTAAGCCTGGGATGTGAGTTGGGTAATCTGGTCCCATCTAGTAGAAGGGGAGAATTCATTCTAGTTATCCTCTGACCTCCACACACTCACCCTAGCATGCCTGCTCACAACTCAAACATAAAAGCACAATTGATTAATTAATTAATTAAATTTTAAAGATTTAAGGACTAAAACATGGATTCTTTTGTTTAAAAAAAAATCTGTATGCTAGGAATCTCAATGGCCAAGAAGCACTTAAAGAAATGTTCAATATCTTTAGCCATCAGAGAAATGCAAATCAAAACTCCTTTGAGATTCCATCTTGCAGCTGTCTAATGACTAAGATTAAAATACGCAAGTGACAGCTTATGCTGGAGAGGATATGGAGCAAAGAAAACACTTTTTCATTGCTGGTGGTAGTTTAAACAATTATAGAATCTATGGAACTCAATGTGGCAATTTTTCAGAAAATTGGGAATAAATCTACCTCAAGACCCTGTTATACCACTTTGGGCATAAACCCAAAAGATGATCCATCCCACCACAAGGACACTTGCTCAATAGCAGCTTTATTCATAATAGCCCAAAACTGGAAACAACTTAAATGTCCTGAAACCAAAGAATGGATAAAGAAAATGTGGTGCATTACACAACGTAGTATTACTCAGCTCTTAAAAAATGACATATTGAAATTTTCAGGCAAATGGATGGAAGTAGAAAAAGATCACTCTAAGTTTGGCAATCCAGACCTAGAAAGACAAATATAGTATGTACTCACTTTTAAGTGGACATTAGCTGTAAAGGATGACCATGATACAATCCACAGACCCAGAGAGGTTAGGTAACAAAGAGAATTCAAACCAGGATGCAGAGAGCCCAGGCCCTATACTGCCTGGATGGCCAACTGCTGCCCTGGCCAGTGGGGTTTCAATGGGGGCGACCGCCAATCTTTATTTTCCTCCACATGACTTATATAGCATAAGAGGGGAAGGGGCAGGAAGGAGGGAAGGGGAAGGGATGTGGAAGGTGTGCAGAACAGAGGAGACGTGCAGGTTGTGCAACTGCAGGAAGTCGCTAAGGTGCCATTTCTTCTGTTGCTAGGCTACCTGACCATGGAATGCTCTTTACATTCGGTTGCCATGGCACCTGACTGTGGAATGTTCTTATCTTTGGGAGCCTCCGGTTAGCAAACAGGTGTTACTGCTCTGGGGAAGGGCAGTGGGCTTATGACTTGTTCTCTGGCTTAGCTAGTACTTTCCATGGTTCATGTTTGGTTCCTGAAATCTTGGTCCCTAACAAACAACTAGAGACTGGATATACCAGTGGTGTATCATAGAGCCACACATCACTGGACAAAAAGCAAAAAAAAAAAAAAAAAAAAAAAAAAAAAAAAAGAAAGTAAAAAGAGAAAAAAAAAATCAGCAAAAATGATTCTTAATATTCTGCTGTACTTATAGACCAGAGACTAGCATTACGATCATCAAAGAAGCTGCATCCAACAACTGACAGGAGTAGATGCAGAGACCCACAGCCAAACATTAGGCAGAGTTCAAGGAATCTTGAGGAAGGGGAGAGAAGAGCCACAAGGTCAAGGACACCAGGAGAACACAGTCCACAGAATCAACTAAGCAAAGCTCATCGGGTCTCACAGAAACTAAACTGACAATCAGAGATCATGTATGTGACTGAGCTAGGTCACCTGCATATATGTGTGGTTGTTTAGCTTGTTTTTATTTTTATTTTTTTTGCAAAGAAAAGAGTTTATTTTTGTTCAGAGGGATAGAATCCATCACGGCAGGGAATGGCATGGCATTGCAGGAAATGGGTTGACCACGTTTTCTACACCCACTTCCACATAGGAAGCAGAGAGAGGTGAGAGGGTAAGGATGTAAGCCCTTAAAGCCCACCCTCAGTGATGTATTTCCTCCACCAAGACTCTACCTCCTCTGGTTCACAACCTTCCCAAAGAGTGCCACTAACTGATGACCAAGTGTTCAAATGTGCGTGCCTGTGGAGGACTCTCTTATCTCACAATACTGTCTTCTTTCACCTTATTACTCCAAGGCATGTCCAGCCAACAGCTGAGGACGGCTATGAGTGTGGCCCAACACAAAACCATAAACATACTTAAAACATTAAGTGTTTTTTGCTTTTTTGTTTGTTTCATGGAAGGTTGGTGGTAGCATGTGCCTTTTAAATTTATTATTATTATTTTTAAATTTTATAGTTTAATTTAATTTTACATATCAGCCACGGATTCCCCTCCTCTGGGGATTCAGCTCAGCCAGGTAGGTTCAGTCGAGGCGGTCCAGTCCCCTCCTCCCTTCACCCAGGCTGAACAAAGAGTCTGAGCATAGGTCCCAGGCTCCAAAAAGCCAGCTTATGCACTAAGGTCAGGCCCCAGTCCCACTGCCTGGGGGCCTCCCAAACAGTTCAAGCTAATCAACTGTCTCACTTATCCAGAGGGCCTGAAACTGTTGGGGGCTCCTCAGCTACTGCTTCACAGTTCATGTGTTTCTACTAGTATGGTTATTTGTCCCTGTGCCTTTTTGAATCATGGTCTCAACATCTCTTGCTCATACAATCCCTCCTCTCTCTTGCCGATTGGACTCCTGGAGCTCCACCTGGGGCCTGGCTGTGGATCTCTGCATCCACTTCCATCAGTCACTGGGTGAGAGTTCTACCACTGCAGTTAGGGTGTTTGGCCATCTGATCACCAGAGTAGGACTGTTCAGGCTTTCTCTCGACCATTGCCAGTAGTCTACAGTGGATGTATCTTTGCGGATTTCTGGGGACCTCTCTAGCACCCTGCCTCCTCCCATTCCCATGGGGTCCTCATCTATCATGGTCTCTCCTTCCCTGTTCTCCCTTTCCATTCTTGATCCAGCTGTGATCCCCCACTCCTCTAAGCTCTTTTTTCCCCAACCCCTGCCCTTCATTACCCCCCCCCCCACACACACATCCAGTTTGCTCATGTAGATCTTATCCATCTCTCTGTCATTGGGCAATCCCTGTGTCCTTCCTAGGGTCTTGGATTTTTGTGAGAATCCTAACAATGGGAATGGGAGTGTCTCTTACTCCTTTGTCTTCTCTTGGGACCACTTTCCTCCTACTGGTTTGTCTTTTTCAGCCTTGATATGAGACTTTATGCCTAGTCTTATTGCATCTTGTTATGTAGTGTTTGGGAGGGCTGCTTTTTTTCTGAAGGTAAATGGAGGAGCAGTGGATCTGCGGGAGAGGAGAGGTCATTGGGGTAGAGGGATGGGACTGGAATAAATGAAGGGAGGTGAGGTCACCTTCAGAATGTGTTATCTAAGATAAGAATAAATAAAAATAAGTGTATAATATAACACTATTAACTAGATCTAAGGAAACTGAAGCCATTGTGTATTAAATTCCTTGTCCTTCCAGTCATCTTTTTAAAAGAAAAAAGGGGGAGATAGCACAGTCATATCTGAATGGAATGGCAGAAGTCATAAAGCCAGCACAGATGATGGAGAAAGATCCAGCAAAGCTGAGCCACAGGATGGCTGCCATGCCACCTTTGGTTTTCATCTCCACCTGTTACATACTTGGGGCACTTTTAATATTTGTACAATTTGGGGATGTTGGATTGATAGAAAATTCCTTATGAATCATTTATTCTTTCTCTCAGGAATGCTGCTTCTAAGCTTACCCAGGAAAGTCCTGAACATACTACCCCCCCCAACACACTCACACTTTGAGGGAGATATTCTTATCTACTTGAAGGTCTTCCTTATGCCTGGGAGGTTGTGACACATAAAGAAGCCAGAAGTCTCTTCATGAGGCTATGAGACATTCTTGAAACATCTGTCCCTCTACTTACACAGGACAAGATATTAAAAACAAAGTAAAATTAGAAAGGTCAAAAAGATTTGGTGGGCTAGGGGGATTGTCTGCAGTTCAAAAATTCAAGCCTCTTCACACTGTACACTCGGACAATTACATGGCATACAACTCTATCCTACATAGAGACATGTTGATAAGTAAATTATGGGGTAGAAAGATGATAAAAGTATAGGTGTTAGGACCTCCCTCTCTTAGAAGTTAGCCCATGTAGAGCCACTATATGTCATATGACCAAGGAACAATAGTGCCAGTATTAGACATATAAAGTAATTCAATAAAGATATAAATGTGAACATTGATTGTATTATGCCAGAATTTGAATAATAACTCCAGCAGCTTTAGCCTGAGGATTTTTCCTGGCCACTCTGACCACTAACAGTTAATAATACATTGCTTGGGACATGGCAAAATGCCCACAGTGGTTGAAGATTTTGTTTTGGTTTAGTGTTCTTGAAGCAACCAAAGCAACTGGCCTGAGAACAGGCTGTCATATGCCTCTAGATTCTCAAAAAGTGGGTCATGGGGTTAATGAGTAAGAATGATAACTCTGTTTATTAGTGATGTCAAAACTTGAGGGAAAATGATTGGGAATGATAAGTCTATTCTGTCATAGTTTGTTAATGATGACTAAAAGATGAGCAAAAGGAAGTGAAACACATGTCCCAAACCAAAAATGATATGCTCTATCTTTTGGAACATCATGAATGTATCCCTGCTAACTAAGTTCTGTATAAATAAAGAAACATTCTGGCAGGCAGTCAGTCAGGCTGTAAGATTCTCTCAAACACCATGGCCTGGCTCACTTTATTCCCTGCCAATTCTGTACATCGTCTGCAGGATCCATCCACTGCCAGGGATGGCTCCCAGCACTTCAGCATAGTTTACATAATTTTATTATTTGAAATAGTTTTGAAATATCTAAAAAAACCCTGCAGCTACATACATACACATGCACAAACACACACACATACACACACATGCACAAAAAGAAACCTATCACTGGTGGAAAACTTATAGCAAAAATGCTTAAAGAAAGAAATAATGTTTTGAAAACAATTTGGTCATAGATTTGGTTGTAGTAATACACCTTTAGGGCACAACACCTTGATATAAAAATGATTAGAAAATAACATAATTATTCTTACGTTACAAATTAATCATTTGAGGGAAAGTATCTTTCCAACAGTTGGTAAAAGCACAAAAGCACAGTGAGGAGTGAGTAAAGAGTGTGGGTAGAGTGTGGAGGCTCAGTGTGATGGCAAGAGGCAGGGGTCCAGGAGAGGAAACAGCAGAAGGAATTCCCAGGGTAGCTATGCTCAGGGGTCTTTAGAACACAGGTGATATCTTTTGAATTTAGTACTGTGGACCAGAGAAAGTTGGACTGTAAAGCTTCATTCTTTCTGCAAAAATACCAACAACAATTATACACAAAGCAAAAATATTGTAAATGTTATATATAATAACTGAAGTGGTTTTTTAGATATATTAAACTATTGCTTAATAATTAAAAAATAACCAGTTAGAAGAAACTGAAATTGAAAAAAAAAAAAAGATGCAGTGCCACCAATATAAGATTCCAAAAGACACATGACAATACATTCTATAAACTATTTGGATAAATCTTTAAATTACTACTGCAGAACTGAAAAAGACTGAATAAATAGGATAACACACTGACTTTTTATGTAATAGAAAGGAAAATGACATTTATGCTGATTAAATGATGGAATTGTCATTCAGAGGTCTGTAGGGATTAACAGTGTATGTAGGAGATGCTATGTTCAGAAAGTCCAATAACTAGTGGGAAATCTAATTTTACTCTATATTAAATGTGTGTTAGTGCTAAAGCAACTGAATCAATGCACAGCATACTAATGGAAGGATAGGAATGCAGGTTTGAGAAAATAGTATAATATATTGGGAAATGTTTTCCAATAAGAGTAAGCAAATAGAAAGCATCACTTTTAAATCACTATGAAAAATAGACTTTTGGATGAATGGTACCAAGTTAACCAGTCTATATTTATGGGAAAAAAAAGGAAGAAAGTTGAAGAAAATGTGTAATTTAATATGAAATATTTCATTTGAAAATGAAAACGTGTATTACATAGACACACTGTTAAAAGTAAATAGATTACAAGGAAAAAGAAGTGAAATGTTTGCAAATATGTGATGCTTCAAAAAGTTACTTTGCATTTCATACACACAAAGAAATGCTACATCTCAGAAAAAAAAGGATAAAGAATAGAAACAAGTGCAGTACAGAAAAGCAGTAGAATGGCTAGCAAGCAAATGAAATAGGATCCTGCAAATGAAAACCCACTGGAAAGTGAAGACCAAAAGCAGGAAAGTGGCTGCCTTGGAACTCACTTTTTGGGCAGGCTGGCCTTGAAGACACAGAGATTTATCTGGCTCTGTATCAAGGTCTTTTGGGGGCCAGCTCCTTAGACCTCTTCAGGGTTCAGATCAGATACTACAGGAAGTGAAAGGAACTAGTATATCTGAAGGCAAAAATGAATTAGCTCGCTACGTACCGGGCCGTGCTGCTTATGGAGGCGCCGAGCTGTTGGGTATGAAGTGTAACGAAACAGACTTTACCACCTGAAACTGCTGCTTCAAGTTCACATCTGGCAAGGAACAGACCTGGAACAACCAGCAACACCAAAGAAGAGTACACAAGTTGAAGACACAACACTTGATCTGAAACAAGAAGTTTGTGCCTACTCAACAGCTTTGAAAGAGCGCGTGCCAACGCTGCTAGCAGTCTTTGTTTTCTTCAGTGCTGTACTGTGAGATTGCCCGGTGCAGCAGCAGTTGTATTCTTTATTAGCTTGATAGATCATTTCCTCTCGCTCTCTGTATTTTTTTAAATACTAGCAACTTTCATCCTTTGGAACTTGTGCTGCAAAAGAAAAGTCAGCAAATACTACTGAAAGTGCAATATTTGATTATCACTGCGAGATGAGCTTTGATCCAAACCTTCTCCACAACAATGGACACAATGGGTACCCCAATGGTATTTCAGCAGCACTGCATGAAACTGGGGTTATTGAAAACTGTTGACCTCTTATAGATTTATTCAGTGTTCCAAACGGCAAGCTAGACTTTTCTTCTACTGTTCACAATACAATGGCAACCTCCAGGACTTAAAAGTAGGAGATGATGTTGAATTTGAAGTATCATCTGACCGACGGACTGGGAAACCTATTGCTATTAAGTTGGTGAAGACAAAACCAGAAATACATCCTGAGGAACGAATGAATGGACAAGAAGTGTTTTATCTGACTTACACCTCTGAAGACGTGGAAGGGAACATTCAGCAGGAAACTGGAGATAAAATTAACTTTGCAATTGATAACAATAAACATACGGGTGCTGTAAGTACTCGTAACATTATGCTTTTGAAAAAGAAACAAGCTTGCTATCAAGGAGTAGTTTGTGCCATGAAGGAGGTGTTTGGCTTTATTGAAAGAGGTGATGTTGTAAAAGAGATATTCTTTCACTATAGTGAATTTAAGGGTAACCTAGAAACCTTACAGCCTGGAGATGATGTGGAATTCACAATCAAGGACCGAAATGGTAAAGAAGTTGCAACAGATGTCAGACTATTGCCTCAAGGAACAGTCATTTTTGAAGATATTAGCATTGAACATTTTGAAGGAACTGTAACCAAAGTTATCCCAAAAGTACCTAGTAATAACCAGAATGACCCATTGCCTGGATGAATCAAAGTTGACTTTGTGATTCCTAAGAACTTCCCTTTGGAGACAAAGACACAAAATCCAAAGTGACCCTGCTGGAAGGTGACCATGTTAGGTTTAATATTTCAACAGACCGACGTGACAAATTAGAACAAGCAGCAAACACAGAGGTCCTATCAAATACATTTCAGTTCACTAATGAAGCCAGAGAGATGGGTGTGATTGCTGCCATGAGAGATGGTTTTGGTTTCATCAAGTGTGTGGATCGTGTTGCTTGTATGTTCTTCCACTTCAGTGAAATTCTAGATGGGAACCAGCTCCACATTGCAGATGAAGTAGAGTTTACTGTGGTTCCTAATATGCTCTCTGCCCAAAGAAATCATGCTATTAGGATTAAAAAACTTCTCAAGGGCACAGTTTCATTCCATTCCCATTCAGATCATCATTTTCTGGGCACTGTAGAAAAAGAAGCCACTTTTTCCAATCCTAAAACCACAAGCCCACATAAAGGCAACGACAAGGAGGCAGAAGATGGCATTATTGCCTATGATGACTGTGGGGTGAAACTGACTATTGCTTTTCAAGCCAAGGAGGTGGAAGGATCTATTTCTCCTCAAATAGGAGATAAGGTTGAATTTAGTATTAGTGACAAACAGAGGCCTGGACAGCAGATTGCAACTTGTGTGAGACTTTTAGGTTGTAATTCTAACTCTAAATGGCTCTTGGGTTATGTGGCACCTCTGAAAGATAATTTTGGATTTATTGAAACAGCTAATCATGATAAGGAAATATTTTTCCATTATAGTGAGTTCTCTGGTGACGTTGATAGCCTAGAGCTGGGAGGTATGGTTGAATACAGCTTGTCCGAAGGCAAAGGCAATAAAGTCAGTGCTGAGAAAGTAAACAAAACTCCCTCAGTGAATGATAGGGTAGACAGAGACAGCTGGCAGCCTGGACAGTCACCTAATGTTCCTTTGTAAAGCTGGAGCATTTGTCTTCAGCCTATAGAGCTAGAGTCTCTTTGGTTACCTTTTTTAGTGTTCTGTAGAATGTCTGGTGTTTTCCTCTGCGAAGCAGGAAACTGAAGGACCATTTTGTCAAGCAAAGTTCAGTGGTCACCTTTTTTTATGGGTCTTGTATGTCCAGTTGATCAAGCAGTCCAGGCAAGAACAGTTTCTTGCCCAAATGGCTATTTTTGCCAAGGTGAAGATAAACTCCATATGAAATGTCTTTGATGCCCATCCTCCTCTCTGAAGTAAATTGGTGCTGCCAGGGGCAGACATGTCTCACTGTCCAGAAAGTCTAAATTTTAAAAATATTTTAAATGCCATATTCTGTAGACCTTTGAAGTGTTTGAAGTTTACCTGTCTATCTGAAATGTATACCTAGAAAACTTAACATGACTATAAGTTTGACTATCATAGAAGACTAATTGATCTGTATTTCTTAATTATCCATTACAATCTAAATGAGTTGCATAAACATAAAACCTTGAACAAGAGTAGAAATATACACACAGTATAACAAAATTAACTTTAAGTTTGTATCAATAGACTAAAATCTATACCAATGTAAAACATTTTAAACAAATTGTTGTTCTTTAAAAGTAAGTTCATTAATTTACCCTTTCATCCTATTATATCTATATCATATCCCCTTTTCTTCTTTAGAAAGAGATCACATTCATAATCAACCTGATTTAAATTAAAATATTGGTTTTTCTCTGTCTCACATCAGAGGGCTCTTCTGGATTGGGACATAAGAATCTTTTAACTTTTTCTTTTAGCAATATGCTTGGGTTTAGAGAAGGAGTGAGCCAATTCCATCTCCAAAGCCAGTTTGATATATTTGGGAATTTGGGCGTAGTTTCTCTTACTACTTCCTGCTGGAGGAGGGGTGCTGTATCTTATGGGGACATAAAGAAAATTTTAGGATTATGGAGTAGTCCATGAGAGTATATCTTTTGAACCAGTTGCCTTGAAACTGTTTTGGGTGTTGGATCATCTTGGCCATGGTGTCATTGGAGACCATTCAGGGCGTCTTGGCTGGTCAAATCTGATGTATCTTAATTTGGAACAAATCCACAGCCTCTGGCCTTCTGTGGAAACAAAAGCAGAGATTCTTTTCCAAAGCAACATATCCTTATATCCAAATTTTGAAGTCAAGGTGCTTTTAAAATTTACATATGTGTTTAACTCAACAGATTTTATGATCAAATATTTTTCTGCAGTTAAAAATCCCAAAGACAACACAAACCAGATTTTCTGTGTAATATCCATCTTTGTAAGACTGAAATGCCTCTGTGGCTGTTGGCTCTGCCCACCTCAGTTTTCCAAAGTTGTGTTGGTACAGTTTACTGCCAGCTCTGGATCTGGAGCCATGTGTACCATCAACTATCAGAAGCAGTTCTATCAAAGCAGTGCATAGCCCAGAAACCTTAAAAAAAAAAACAAACAAACAAACAAAAAAAACAGCAAAGGCTAATCCACCAAGCAGCAGAGTAAAGTGCCACTTGTAGACTCCTTATTCCAGCCACACTGTAGGTCAGACGCATATGCCAGGAACCCACCATAGTAGCTCAAAACAGCGGGCTGCCACTAACTTGAGAGAGATAACTAGAAAGCTGCTTTTAGCTCTATTTTAGAATCTTTTTTTTCAGGTTTTAGGTGGAAACTCTTGCCCCACGTTGGACGCCAGATATTGGTAAAATTATTAAGGCCACTCCACGTAGTTAAAAGGGAGGTTTATTTTGTGGGGTAGCTTACAAATGAAGGGATAGGTTGCAGGGTCTGGGAAAGGGATGGCGCAGTCTGGCGGTATTCTCTGGAGAACTCTGCTAGGTCTACCTCCAGCATCCAGGGTCCTGGAACCAAGAGAGGCCTCTCTTCTTGATTCTGCATCTTCAGTGTCCTCTCTCAGCCCCACCTTGTAGGTGACCATTACCGAAGCCTCAATGGGGGTTGGAACTTCCAGGCCAAGGCTGGAATGGCTACCCACTACATATGTCAGTTAGGGGTTTTGTTGGTTTAATAAAGGGATTGTTGGAGGTTTCCTCTAAGATCTATGTTTTAACTAGTACTGAGTAGTTGGGTATGTTTTTAGTACCAGGCATGATTTCCCTCTTGTTTAACAGTCCCTAACTCCAATTAGAGAACTGTTGGTTATTGGCATGGTATGTATACCACCATTGCACACTTAGGGTTATAAAGTGTCATCTTAGTCATTGTTCTGGTTCATAACCATCCTGGCTGGATAGGACTATTGGTAGCCTCCTTCATTGGGAAGATTTTATGACACTTTATGGTAGCATGAAAGCTAGTCCTCAGTGAGAAACTTTTAGGTCAGATATTTAAAATCCAAAACTGATCTGCTAGTGCTTAATTATAAAACAATAATTAGCCATTGACTTGAGGAAGTATTTATAGTGCTGGTCAATGTATGTATTCTTCCATTCTTTCTCATTTTTTGTTGTTGTTATTGTTATAATCCTGGATGAAGAAGAAAGAAAACTAAGGTAAATACCATCACTCAAATAAATGAGGCCTAGAAGATATTTAAAAAACAAACAAAACTCATTCCTCTCAACAGGTTCTCCATTCCTCTTGTCTTGAGATAAGAATAAATAGGAAATATTTGAACAAGCCATGAAATGTAGTTCAGTACAGCCTAGGATTTTATCTATATCTGCATCTATATCTATAAACATATATGTATATTTGGTTTGGGGCTTGGTTGGGACAATAAAGCTGCAGGGTTGATCTATTGTATTTATGGGTTTTAAAGAAGAATGTATTGGAAAAGAAAGAGAAAATTATTACTGATTATCACTACAATTTCTATATACCTTAGTACTATACTCACCCTCAGTTATAAATGAATTTCAGATAGAAGACATACAATTGTTTTGCTTTTAATTTCATATAAATTGCTTCACTAGCTAGTTTTAGAGTTATTTTCTTAAGTTATAGTATTTAAAATAAAATAACTTTAGATTCATATGTAGGTTACAGGAAAGAAAAGAGACTATTCTCAGCATGGAACAGAGAAACTCACACATCTACTGAATGTGAGATTTAAGGAGAATCAATAATTCACTTTAAATGGGAAGTGAGTAATTCAGCATTTAAAATTGCAACATTCTCCATATATTCCTTGGTGATATTGATGTGGGTATGAATTGGGGTGATATGTTTCCCAACGCCAAGTAGATAAATAATTTGAGTCACTAGTTTAAGTAACAAAATGATTGATGAATCTAGAGGACCTTACTATGGTGAGATGGATTTCCAAACAGAAAAGTTATATTTATGTGTTCATGTATTTGTGCATGTGTCTGTCTCTGTACTCTAACTCACTTCACTACACTCCCATGACATTTTATATGACTTCCCAGGATGTGGAATGCCATTCATTCAGCCATCTAAACATTTTGATGACATCATACGGATTATTACCAGATAAGTGTCTTAGACTAAATCATTAATAATATGATGTTGATAGAAACTGCAAAAGAAACATGGGATGTTTTTAGGAGCTGAATAGATAAAGGAAACTCCATGTAAGAGGAGGTTCATATGAAATACCTATAATGGTGAAGAGTATGTGGCTGACTCCTAAAGACATGGCCCACCTGCTGTGGGATGTTCTCTATGCTGTGAATATGTTGCTATGATTGACTGATAAATAAAATGCTGATTGACCAGTAGCCAGGCAGGAAGTATAGGTGGGACTAATAAAGAAAAGAACTGGGAAAACAGAAAGGCAAAGAGAGAGAGATGCGGTCAGCCACCATAAGGAGAAGAATGATGTAGGACACTGGTAAGCCACAAGCCACATGGCAAGATGTAAATTTATGAAAATGGGTTAAGATATAAGAACAGGTAACAAGAAGTCTGCCATGACCATACAGTTTATAAATAATATAAGCATTTGAATGATTATTTTTTAAGTGGCTACAGGACTGTGGGGGCTGGGGGGCTTAGCAGGACCCAGAGAGAAACTCTCCAGCTACACCCACCGTTCTGCAGAAAATGTTCTCTTCCGAATAGATTGAGTTGGTACATAACAAAGGTATTTTATTCATCTCTACCCTTCATGTACACATTATAGTCTTTACCCTTGATTTGTTTGCTTTCCAAGAAGTCAAATTCCTAACCTTTGAAGACTCTTAAATTTCTAAACTTGGGAATAACATTTTATAGTGTGAATTGTACCATAAGTCTTTTTTTTTTTTTTTGGTGTGGTCAATGCCTGAGTTCTCTGTTTGCTAACTGTTACAGAAAGAATGAAATCTTCTAAATTATTTTGTAAGAAATACTTACTAATTCTTGAGTTGAATGGTTTCCCAGGAGGCAGAGCACTATGCCTATATACAGAGATGAGACATATTGCTTCTGATTGTGCCTTGATCTGCAAGCTGAAGGAACAGAAGACTCTTATGGAGCTAGAGCTTCTGCGAACAGGTGAGGGTTGTGCATAAACACATGGGCTGTGTCCATGCTGTGGTTGGGTAGGAGTCCACCTATGCTATTATGAAAATAGCAGCAGTGAATACAGAGCAGATCACTGTCATGCAAAGTGGGTATTTTCTATAAAACTTCTTCTGAGTCTTGTGCTATTTGAAGAATGTTCATGACATGCATCCCTCATATCCATGCTGGATCCTATGATGTGTTTCATCCCCAGGGTCATGACCTCTGCTACTTAGATGCATTTCATTTTCACTATTTGGTGATATATCCATCAAAAATGGACTAAAATTGTCTAGTAGTAAATGTATATTAATTTTGAGGAATGCTTAGTTTTTCAGTTATGATAATAAAGATGTTCATTTTGAGAATATAAAATCTTATCAAATAAAAACATTTCACAATCTTTAACCAATGAATAAAAGTCTATTGAAAGATACAAGAATGGATTTTTAGACCCTTAATGTCTAAAAATATTTTAATGGACATTCTCTCAAAGGTGGTTCTCAGTTTAATGAGGCACTACATGGCAACACTGCTCCCAGTAAATGGCCATTTCTAAATATCATGACATTAAACCTGAATGTTCTGTGACAACTCTAAAATATATTGCATACACAAATTGAGGTAATGATCAGTAGGTATTTTTTACTAATAGACTCATTATATTGATACATAGTGTGGTAGGACATATATGCCAGATCTCCAATCTTTTTTAGTGCCAAACATTAAAATCTGACAATTCATGTAGATAATAGATAAATACATTAAAATAGAAAATTGTTAAAATCTTGTTCATTTCCTATGTCAAATTTTTCATATTAGTATATTCAATTCAGACTTGAAATTAAAAATCCAATCAATGTTTTGTGGGTGTAAATATGAGTCAGAGTTCAAAGTTCAGGATGGTCCCATAACTTTCAGATCCCCAAATGATAACTTCAGTAATCACCCTAGGTCCTATACTACTGAAGTACTGTGAGAAATAAATATTGAAAAGACCTCACTAACACCAAGAAAAAGAAAATATCTGCATTTATCATTCTACAGTGTTACACTGGAGAGAAAATAACAATAGGAAGGACTGCTGTGGTTTCAGCATACCTAGGAGACCAGGAGATTGTTTTGAAGAAGAAAGAAAGTCAAGGCCATTGTTGTCAGTCATGCAGGAGGAACCACTAGGTTAATAGTGGCCTGCTCCATAGAGAATATTAGAATCCTTTTCCATAAGGCAATACTAGCAATTCAGACAAAGAAAACCTAAGAAAGACATTCAGCTGCTGCACATATAGATTTCCCCCTCAGGAAAAAGTGGCCATTTCTGAGCCATTTCCAGAGGAGTCTTGCCTGTCCTGACAGGGTCGTGCTCCAACCCTTGACCTATTATATTACTGGGCCACGTTTCTCCACCCCACCTGCTTTGTTGTTGCCCTACATTCACTCATATTTTACCCACTGGAATATTCCTGTCTCGTGTGTACTCCTCACTTCAGCGCCATTGTCTCAGAGCACATCTTTACTTCATAAATTAGTATAGCTACTAGAAGTAGGAAGGCCCAGTCAAAACTCCAGACTCTGTACAGAAGCACTCCTGGCCTCCTGCTGCTTCACAATCTCCTGTGCCCCAGACAACTTTGCTACTGTCACACAAGTCCTATTACAGTATCTTTTCAACTGGTTCCTGGGTTTTGAGACTTAGCTAAGTGGTTACTCTATAGATGCCTCCCTACAGACACTGAATCCACTAATGTGATCTGGGGAATATCAGTAGAAAGATGCAGATAAATTCAGGACACTTAGAGGTGAAGTCATTAAGCACTTTTTTGCTGTTGAGGAATAAAGGACTTAAAAGATAGTTGAAGTATATTTGTTTTATGTCTAACTTGTTAAGAAAGTAAATGTCATGCTGTTTGAAGGACAAAGGTGGTTAAATAAAAACTAGATAACAAGTTTAAAGAGTCATTTAATTATAACCTATCACTTAAAGAAAGGAATAAGTTCTTAAAAAGCAGTGATAGGCTATTTCACACTGTGTAAAATCACAGAGTGTGAAAACCTCCAAGTCATAGTGTATGGTAGGTATTCAGAGTATACATTACATGCATACAGTACTTCAGTAAATGCAATGTTTAATATTCATATGACCACATTAGTTGAGAATGGATTATATGGTCTTATCCCCAAATAACTGGTTTGAGCTGGTCTTTATTTGAGAAGGTCTATCATTGATTCTTTCAGATTGTCATAACTTGAGGCCAACTTTGCTTTTTGTCTTTGGGATTGACTTGCTCAATAAATGTTTATTGTGTGCTAGGTTTTTTTTCTCCATTTTTGCCATGATAACATGGCATGTTAATCAGAAAAAAAAGTGGATAAAGAGATTTCTAGTGGTAGCAAAAGGACTGGGCTGTGACTGTTATTTTCTTACACTGCTCTGAACTAAGGATTATGAGGTCTGAGCCCTCCTTTTGGACAACTATCTCTAATCTAAGCATTAGTTACTGAATCCACACCATCTTCTCTGGTTGTTAAAGTCGTGAACATTTTTAATGAATCACAGTGAATATGAAAATTAAAAACATTTATATGATTACAATGGAAATAATGGCGTGAGCTGTATTACATAAAGGAAACAAAATAAATCCCAATGAACTATTCATGAAACTGAATCAACTATGCTCTATGCATGACTTTAATCTGGTTGACACTACAAGCTGCTAGGATTTGTCAGAGAAAGCTCTGTTCAGAGCTATCCCATCCAACTACACTATTTTCATGCCACTCACAAGTACAGTCCCTTTCTATGTGCACATAGAAAGAGAAGACATTGAGACTGTAGATAGCAAAAATCTAAATACTTTGACCATGCAAAGCTTTTTAGGACAACACTCTCCTTTATATTCCATTGAACTCATCCTCCCTAGATTTTATGTAATACAAAGGAGTATTGGTTACCCAAACATGCCTAAGTTTATAACTAATCAATCAACATTACTTTAGGCACATTATGAAGTTCTGAGAATATTGAAAAATAGACAAGTAACAAAACAAAACAAACATGAAATCCTGACATTGTAATTGAGAAAAAATTGAATTCAATTGAGAATCATTACTGGAACAACCTATGCGATCTGTTGAGGAAATTAAGTATCCTCATATTTGTTCAGTAAGGAACATTCAGATTTTCTTTTTCTCTTTTTCAGAAAAGGGAAGTGTGGTAGTTTATAAGAATGAGCTCTAAAACAAGACTTAAATGTCTGAATGCTTAGAGAGTGGCCCTATTTGAAAAGATTAGGAGTGGTCTCCTTCTTGGAGTGTGGCCGTGTTTGGACAGGTTTGGCATTGTCGGGTGTGTGTCACTGAGGGTGGGCTTTGAGGTTTTGAGTTCCCAAGCCAGGCCCAGAAGCTCTGTTTCTTCTTGCTGCCTTTGGATCTGGATGTAGAATTCTTAGCTTCCATATCTGCCTGATGCTGCCCATGCTCCTTGCCATGAGGATAATGGACTCCACCTCTGAACCTCTAAAGCAACACTCAAATGCTTTCTTTTTATGAGACTTGCCATGGTCATGGTGTCACTTCACTGCAATAGAACATAGACTAATATAGGAAACCTTAGTCATTTTCTTCTTGGTGTTCACATTGTAAAGGCATTTGAGCCCAACTGAAGGAAGTCTTGAAATAGACAAATGGGCCATGAAATTGCTACTTCCAGGTTGATCACAGCAGTATCCTTGTGTTAAGTGAATAAACTAGAAAATGTGTTTACAATCTATATTGTCATATTCTTATACTAGCTACATTTTTCATTTAGGATGTAATCTGAAATTAAATGTGGATATGTGACAAGATTTTCTTAAGTGTTCAGAGCTCAAAAAAGGAATATGAAATAGACCCTATCCTTAAAGAATTTTTTCTTTAGAATCATTTTCTTATCTTGGCTCAGTATCAGCTCTCACTTAGACTTGTAGATGAACTGTCTTGCCTTCTCTCTGTCTTTATCTCTTTGTTTCTTGGTGTGTTTTTCTGTGTGTCTTTTTCAGTCTCTCTTTGTCTCTGTTTGTCTGTCTGTCTCTCTGATCAATTATCCACATTTCCAAGGATGGTTTTCTAAGGTATTAATCTAAAGTTATTTAGTGTTTTTGCATACCATAGTGGATAAAACTTTAAGTTCTTTAAGATGACATAAATTTTTCTTAATATTTTTTATGGTCATTCAACATGTTCTGAAGCCATACCAAGCTCTTAATTATTTTTTATAAATCTAACTAACCTCTTCATTTTCTGCCATTTATGGGGATTAGAAATGAGCAAGGGCATCATAGGTTTATGTTTTATAAACATAATGTTTATGTTTATGGTTGATTGAATGTGCAGGTGATCACTTGATATGGTGGAGCTTTGAAGGTCATATTCAGTGACTGATCTTCAGTTTGACAGCAATGTTGTGCTGATGTTGGTTTTATGTCTGTTTTATCTAACTTGTGCCAACTTGCTTAAAAGACTGTGTCAGGACTGTAGCAGAAATTAAACCATGGTTTATAGGCAAGTAGAAAAATTATTTAAGAACATGATGTGATGAAAAAGATACACAGAAATGTATCCTGTCTCTGTATGCTTATAAAAGCAGTAAACTTGAGTTTAAGGTAATATGCCTGAGAATTGAAACACAAGAAAGTAAAAAGCATTCAAATTATTTAAAAATTACAGACCATTAAATTTATTTAACATAGCAATATATGATTTAGCCAATGGAAGTGGTGTGATCTTATAGCTTCTAAAAAGGTCCAGGAGACTTAAAACAGACTAAAGACTTCATTTGATCATTGTATGATGAGAAAATTAATAAGCATAATATAGCAAGAATGTTTACTACTGAGTGGCTGATGTAAGTATGTCTTTAAGGTCCTCAAAAGTCCACATGTTAAAGGCTTAGCCCTAGTGTGTAATGTATTAGGAGATAATAAAATCTTTATTTGAAAGTCTTTAGGCTTGTTTTTGTTAGAGTTCTTTAGAGGAATTGGAAGTGATTATAACATGATATAACATTTGTGAAAGAGGGGATTTATTGCATTAACATTCATAGTAAATACCCAATAATGGCTACCTGCACATTAGAAGTGCAGAAAAGCCAATATCTTCTCAGTCCACAAAGTTGAAAACCTCAGTAGTCCAAGTCTGACCCTGAAGTCTACACAGCTCTCTGAAAGTTTGCTGACTTTGTGATGACATTGAAATCTTGAAGAAGCTGGCACTAAGTATCTATGGGCAATGGCAGCCATGGACAGAGAGTTGGAACTGAGTGACCATGGGCAATGGAGGCCATGGGCTGACAGTAGGGACTGAGTATCCATGGGCAATGGCAGTCATGGGCTGAGAGTTGGGACTGAGTGTCTAGGACAAAGACAGCCATGGCAGAGAGCTGGCACTGAGTGACCATGGACAATGGCAGCAACTGTAGACATTTGGCATTGAATGTTCAATAGTAGATGGTAACAATAGTAGACATACTTGTTTGGGAATCATGGAGCTTGCTTGGATGCACTGGTCTTCTGTTCTTCTAACTTCTTCCATCGTGGCTCCTAGCCTAATGGAAGGTACACCAACATTCAGATTGGAATTTCCCCCTTCAGTTATTCTACCACATGTCAATCATCTTTGCAAATATCTCCCATTCAGTGTTGAAGGTCACTAGACTGAGGCACCCCCCAAACCAGTCAAGAGACAAGACTATCATAGAGTCATTCAAGGTGTATCTCAGAAAGTAATTATGGGGTTGTGGCCCCATCTCCACTCTTATTTTTCTTCTTGACCCCCTCACATGCCCCCTCATGGTATTCTGCTTCCCCAAGGGCCCAAAGCAAAAGGACTGATTTATGCCTAAAATGGTGAGGCAAGATAATACTGTTCCCTTCACAAGTTTTATCTCAAGTGTTTCATTGTAGCAGCAGAAAGTTAAAGCACTGTGACATTATTTTCCCATTCTAAAAATAAATGGAAAGCCTGAATAGAGAGTGCTGGGGGATGTTCTGTATGTCAAATATGTTGCTTTGATTGGTTAAAATAAAGTGCTGATTTGCCAGTAGCCAGACAGGAAGGATAGGGTAGGTGGGACAAGGAGGAGGAGAATTGTGGGAAATGGAAGGCTGGGGGGGGGGACGGACACTGACAGCCACTGCCATGACAAGAAAGATGTAAGGTACCGGTAAGCTACGAGCCAAGTGGCAAAGTATAGATTAATAAAAATGGGTTAATTTAAGATAGAAGAAGTAGATAACAAGAAGCCTGTCACGGCCATACAGTTTATAAGTAATATAAGCATCTGAATGATTATTTTATATGTGGGTGGTGAGACCATGGGGGTTTGGTGGCACCTGGAGAGAATCTCTCCAACTACAAGAGAGTTGTTATAAAACATTGTTTTTTATAAATTTTATTTTATCAATTAATGGTTGGGTACTATGGGAGACCAAACAAAAATATTTTATGCTTCATTTTCTGGTGCTATTTATTTTCCCAGTGTCTAGGATAACAATATAAAATTGAAACAAAAACTAGAAATGTTTTTCTGTAAGTTTAAGTATTAGGAACTTAAAATCATTGTATTCAAGAGAAAAAAGACTTTTAAGATAAATATTCAATTTTATGTTTAAGATTATAGTTACATGCAGCTTAAATTTGCTGGAGGAAGATTTATTTTAATGTTTCTAATTTGCTTTCATGGTCCTCTCTGTTCTCTATTTAAAACATATATGCTATATTCAAGCTATGTTTATATTTGTAAACATCTAGGATGCAAAAACTTGGAATTTTGGTCCTGTTTGCAGGAAATAAAAACTTTATGTGAGAGCAAGAATTATTTTGAGGGTAGAAATAAATAAGCATGTGCAGAGTGAAATGGTCAGTATAAGGAAATATTTGATCCAGAAATACTTCACACATGAAATGTCAAGGGGACTGTGATGCTATGATGTTATACTCAAGGTTTAATGTCTTAAAAGCACCTGTTGAGAGTTTGATTTTGAAAGGCATACTGACTTTTACAAGTCATGTTATTGTATCATGTAATTAATTATGGTATTTGGTTGCTTAAATCATGAACACTTCCAAGTAGAATGAGAAGTTTTGAGAGATGACTTAATATTCCATCTATCTCTATTAATAAAGTGTCATTGCTTCAACAGACAGCCCGACCTTGTCATCCCAAGCTGGTTATGGTGCCAGCTGCTTCGTAAATCATAAACTCAGGGCCATCTAATGAAGGCTCTGTTCTCAAACTGGAGAATTATGTCCTGTCCTACTTTTCATGAAGATCCACTTCATCTACCTTCACAAACATAAAGTAATAATCCATCTCAAAGTAATAAGAAGCTGAATTAAAAGAGATTTCTCAATTTAAATTTTATATTAATTATTAATTAAATAATAATAAAGTATATGTACTTTAAATTGCATTTATATTGTAGTTCCATAACTGAGTAGTTTATAAAAATTAAAATATGCTGTTCTATTAATTGAGTCATTAGATATTATGTACAGTAATCTTCAATTCACGCTTATCATAAAATGTGCACTCTGAGTTAAAGATGTAATTAAAAAGCCAGGCGTTGGTGGTGCCTTTAATCCCAGCACTCGGGAGGCAGAGCCAGGGGGATGTCTGTGAGTTCAAGGCCAGCCTGGTCTACAAAGCGAGTTCCAGGAAAGGTGCAAAACTGCACAGAGAAACCCTGTCTCAAAAAACAAACAAACAAAAAAGATGTAATTAAAACATTCTATTCTATAGCTCAAGAAGAAATACACTTCTGTTTCAAATATTCAGCTTTAAGACACAGGCAAATGAATATATGGCATAAAGTACATGTCACCGCTCATCAAGATCAATAAACTAGTCAGGCTAAAGAACATTTTGAATTAATATTTTTTGTTTCTGCAGTGTTTGTGCTAAATGGAAGTGAATTTCTCTTTTGGGTTTGAAGAAAGAGTCACTACTATTGGTGGAATTATTAAGGCCACTTCCCGTAGTTAAAAGGGAGGTTTATTTTGTGGGGTAACTTACAAATGAAGGGATAGGTTGTAGGGTCTGGCAAAGGTATGGCACAGTCTGGCGGTGTTCTCTGGAGAATTCTGCTCAGTCTACCTCCTGCATCCAGTGTCTCAGATCCAAGAGAGACCTCTCCTCTCAATCCTGGGTTTTCTGCTTCCTCTCTCAGCCCCACCTTATGGGCGTGACCATTACCGAAGCCTCAATGGGGGTTGGAACTTCCAGGCCAGTGCTGCGATGGCTACCCACTACATCTCCCCCTTTTGTCTAAATAAGAAGTTTCTAACCTAATACAAGACTATATACAAAGAAATGGTTATCAAATATTGTCCAGGAGTAATGACAGATAATAACCTAGATAAGTTGGAATTACAATAAATGCAAACAATATCAAGCAAAAAACACATACTAAAATCCAGGGAAGTCTAGAGTGTTGGTAGGTGGCATATTATAAAGATCATTCCAAAAGGTGTCCTATCCTAAAGAACCTGAGTCTAATACTTAATATATTTTATCTAAGATATTATATATGTATATATACTAAGGTGTAACTATAACTGCTAGTCTTCAACCTCATCAAAGACCTGAGAAGGAATATAATAATACCTGAGAAATGGGAGAAAGACGCAAGCAACTTTCAGGAGTCTTGCAAGAGTAGACAGAGACAGCTGGCAGCCTGGACAGTCACCTAATGTTTCTCAGCATCATTGGCGCATTCAAATTGGCTACAGGCCTAGAGTATCTGACAGACCATTTTCAGAAGCAGGAATTCTGAAAAACCATCTCACCCTGTCTTGGCAAAGCACAGTGGTCGTTTTCCTTGTGTCCCGCTTGTCCAGAAAGGACAGCATTTGTACTGTCAGCAGTTGAGGCAAGGGCAGTTCTTTGCCCAGTAGGCCATTTTGTGCCAAGAAGACAAACTTCCAAATGGAAATGTCTTAGAAGCCCAACATTCTATCGGGATCAAATTGGTGCTGCTAGGAGCAATTGTGCCTCTCAAGTGAACAGAACTCTAAGTTATTTAAATGCCATATTCTCTAGGTCCATGAAGTGTTTGAAGATTACCTGTCCATCTGACCTATGTATATAAATCTGGATAACCTAACTAACATAATTATAGAGATGACAAGCATAGGTGACAATAAATCTATGTCTTATCTACCTAAACTAAGGCTTCCTATAAGTAAGGGAAACAGTCTGTAAGCAAAAATACAGTAAAGGGACAATGACTTTAAATTGTGACAATACCCAAAGTATGTTTAACAGAGGTAGGAATGTATAGTGCAATATTCAATATGATAATAATCCTAAATATATATGAGTGTACAGAATATCTTAAACAGAAGTAGAACATACATACAGTATGACAGATATAAATTTACATTTGTATCAATATACAAATATTTCAAATAAGAGTAAAAATATGTATACAATATAACAATCATAGTTCTGTATTTGTATCAATATACAAATTATCTTAAATAGGAATATAAAAAGTTTATATTTGTATCAATATATAAGAATTCATAACCGCAAATTATCTAAGGCTGCTATATTACTAAATTTATTTACTAATGCATATGATAGTCTACCATAATATCTTATACCTATCCATTTCATTTCTTCTTTTCCCTTTTTTTTGAGACATATTTTCTTTCCTTAAGGAGATTACTGAGTTTAACAGTTTCTTCCACCCCCAACCTTAGAACCATTATCCATAACCCTGAGAAATATGAAACCTTAGGGAGAAGGGGCGTCGTTTTCTTAGAATTGCTTCCTGCTGTTTAGGGGGCGATGGTATCTCTGTTGGGTATTGTGAGAAAGCTCAGATAGTTAAATCTCAGTTAGACTAAATGTAGATTCTGCAGCAACTCAGAGTAATGGATAAGATTGTCTGAAATTCTGGCAAGAAGTGTAGTATGATGATGATTACCATGGCATTATTCTGGATTGGGTAGAGTTGTTGTTGTTGGGGCCCCATCTTCCTTCTGGAGACTTCAGAGATTGCTATTGGAAAAACTTATTTTTTTTATCAGAATGGAAGGTTTGGATTTAAAGATGTCATGACATGTAAGAAAGGATTCCAAGAAATCAAGAGTAAGCATGGAGAGAATTAGAATCTTGAAGACAATGGTCCCTTATAATTGGTTTCCTTCTGTCACACATCAGAGGGCTCTTCTGATATGGGACTGAAGAATCTCTCAACCTTTTCTTTTATCAATATGCTTGGGTTTAGAGAAGGAGTGAGCCAATTCCATCTCCAAAGCCAGCTTGGTTTATAATTGAATTGGAACCACAACTATTCTAGATTGATAGAGATATAGATGTTAGACAGTGATATCTTACCCTGTGTAGACTGGTACAAATAGATTCTTTCTTTCTGATGTAAACATCCAGATATCCAAGGCCTTATGATTTCTGGAAGATAGGTATTTCCATTATCCTGGAAAGACAAAAACAGAACCCTACCCCAACTTTTGATTGTTAAATTTTTCTTACAACCTGAAGAGATATCACATTGGTGGATGACCTTTTATTTCTCCTCATCAAGGGGTTTTTCCTGTTCAAATCAAATTTTTATTAATTTTCTTGTTATCCATAGGTTTTCTTCTCCTGTGGAAACAAAAGCAAAACCCCTTCCCCAATGTAGGACATATCCAGGTTTCCATTCTGAGGTCAACAGATCTTTTAAATAAACCAGTTGGTTTAGCTCAGGAGTTTTGTCTGTCGTCCAATGTCTCTCCACAGCTGTTGTTCCTTTCTCATCAGCATTGAGAAAATTCAAGGTTAATAAAGCACTATGTAATCTATTTCTAGGAGTCATTGTTACCTGTTGTGGTTTATTTAGTATATCCTTTAAAGTTCAATTGGATCTTTCTGTGACTGCTTGGGCTGTGGGATTGTGTGGTATACCTGTAACATGCTTTATGTTGTAATAAGCAAAGAACTGTCTCATTTTATTGGAGACATATACTGGGGTATTTTCCGTCTTAATTTGTACAGGTATTGTGATGATGGCCATAACTTCTAATATGTGTGTAATTACAGAATCAGCCTTTTCAGAACTCATAGGAGTTGCCCACTGAAATCCTGAATAGGTGTCAATGGTATGGTGCACGTACTTTAATCTTCCAGATAATTTCCTCAGTTATGATAAAAGATAAGTTAGATATACAACTTTAAACTCACAAATATAAGATAGATATGATATTTTCTTTAATATTGTAACTATAATTCTTGCTTGATAATTGTTTTGTTATCTGTAATTTTACTATGTAAAAGTTAACCCTCCTTTTTTAACAAAAAAGAAAAAGGGAAGTGCTGTGGATATCACTCTGTATAAATAAAGTTCTGATTGGCCAGTAGCTAGGCAGGAAGGATAGGGTAGGTGGGACAAGGAAGAGGAGAAGGCTGGGAACAGGAAGGCTGAGAGGAGACACTGCCAGCTGCTGCCAGGAGAAGCAACATGTAAAGACAATGATAAGCCACAAGCCACGTGACAAAGTATAGACCAACGTAAATGGGTTAATTTAAGAGTAAGAGCTAGACATTGGTAGGCCTGAGCTAATGGCCAAGCAGTTTAAATAATATAAGTGTCTGTATGATTATTTTATACATGGGTTGTGGGACCGCGGGGGCTTGGTGGAACCTGGAGAGAAGCTCTCCAACTACACACTACCTATAGGGTTTAGAAAATGAAACTAGTATATTAACTGTCTTACAATGTCACAGGATAATAAAAATGACGTGTTCTCAGTATTTGCATTCACAACTTTGGATCTTCTTCACCCAAACAGCCATAAGTAAGAAGAAATAGAAAAATAATTATAAGTGTAAGAGATCATTAAAAGTACGTATATAGATGACTTTTCAATGTATTAGTATTTGGCAGTATTAATTCATTTTATCTGCTGAAGGAATAGAGATCTTAGTCCCAGAGATACTAATGTGATTCAAATATAGTCTTCTAAAATTTAGGTGTTGAAAATTTAATCTCTAAAATACAGATAGAGACAAGACCTTTAGAGTTAATTAAGATTAAAGAGGTCATGGCAGTGGAACATGTGGTGGTATTTGTAGTTTTGTAAGAAGAGAAAAGAGACATTTGAGCCATCTCCCTGTGTGATGTCTACTACCATGATATGATGCAGCAAAAAGTTCTGGACCAGATGCCAAGTAGATGCTTGTAACATGTTTTTGGACTCCCCAACTTGCAGAGCCACCAGCTAAATAAACTTTAGTTTGTTATAAAATATCACAACTGTGTGTGACAGCACCATAAATGGACTACCATAGGTACAAAGCTAAAGATTCTCTTCTTGGGTAGCTCTATAAGTAGGTGTGGCCATAGGAGCATTTCCTGTCCAAACAGGAAGCAATGTATGTGATTTAAGGGAAACAGAACTTTTTTTCTTTCTTTGCTGTCAGTTTGTATGAATAGGAAGATGATGGTAAGTTGAGACAGCTCCCCCAGAGTCTGAGCAAGAATCTACATGGATAGGGTGCAGAGCAATAAGATACTAAGGGTCTGGTCAGCTGATTTTGTGGGGTAGATTGTCTTAATGGACTGTTCTCAAGTATCACCTCTTGCTGGGGTCATTGCTAATATTTCCAATTTTAGAACAGTCACAGAAAATAATACAACACAGAGTATAAATTAGGAAAATCCACAAAACTTAAACTGGAAAAAGGGATGATTTTAGAATCTAAAGGAATTGTCTGATTTGAACATATACATAGCAAATACACTATCCAACAGAACTTTCTATAATGGTAAATATATTTCTGTGGTCTAATTCAATAGCCAGAGACATGAACAGATATCCAGATGTTGAATAATAGAAAATAGGTAATGTTTGAGGATTTTAAGTTTCAGTAAAATTAGAAATAGTCAAAATGTAAATCAATACACATTATAAAGTGGCTTCCATACTGGGCTGCATACCTAGAGTAATACATGTGTTCATTGTTTTGTAATAAAACCCATAAGTTATCTTTGCTAGCCACAGAAATGTTGGAAATTAAAATACTTTTCAGAGAAGATGACTAAAATATGTATATTTGCTAGTTAAAAGACTACAAGCTTTCGTTTCTTTAGTTTGTACCACACTTAAATTTTGGACATTAAATTTACCCAAAGTCTGTGGTGTGTGTGTGTGTGTGTGTGTGTGTGTGTGTGTGTGTGTGTGTGCGTTCCTAAGTGATTCTCATTCAGAAGCATCTAAGAATCATATGCTTTCAAACCTCTTGAGACTCAAAGAATCTCATTTTATTTTCATATTTTTAAATAATGACATTTACATCCTTCCAATCATTGAGAATGCCTCTACATGTATATAAGAAATTAAATGGAGAGTGAGTTTAAAAATAGTTTCTAAAATCTACTAACTCCTGAATTGGCACAATTATGAGATTGTTTGTTTGTTTGTTTGTTTGGTTTTGGTTCTGTTTAAATGTACAACTCTGTGTCACTTGTATTATTTTTCCAGGATCATATACAAAGAAACTGAGATCAGAGCTGTGCTCAGACAGCATGACCCAATGAGCTTCAGACCACCAGGCAACAGAAGCTCTGCTAGGAGGTGGGGAGAATGATGGACAGAAGTGGGGAGGGACGTGCTAGCAAACGAAAAGACAGGAATACCTTTTTTTGCAATGTTTATTCAAGACCAGGTTAAAGTGCAGTCTTGCCTGATGAGATGGTTCTGCATTCCAGGCATTCAGAGGCCTGAAATAGACAGCCAGGCACATGTCAGACAAGGTCTGATGTGGGCTCTGAAGTCAGACATTTTTATTAACCAAACTCCTGGGAGACTGAGAATACCTCAACCTCTGAGGTTGGCAACAACAATTTGTGAAGACTTGTGGGGACTCCTGATTAAACAGACAAGGAATGATGAGCACTTGGAATGGGAAATTGCTTATCAGAAGCAAGCAGAAGAGCAGGCACAGGAGACAGAGGCTTGTCTAAATAGCCTGACACAGACCCTGGCAAGCAAACTACACCTGGGAACAGAACAGCAGCTCTTCACATGGTGGAGGCCCCGATGTCAGCGACTGTAGTCTTTGTCTTTTCCAGTTGCCTGAAGAATGCTTGCTTTTCATTTTCCAGGAAAATAAATCAGCTTTGCATTGTAAAAACAGAGGGGAAGAAGAAGGGGGATGATGAAATAAAGGGGGAGGGGTGAAAAATAAGAGCAGAGAGGGGCAGAAGGAAAAAGTCAAAGAATGGGGGAGAAGGTAAAGGAGAGGGGAAAACCAGAGAAAGAAAAAGGAAAATGGAAAAAAGAAAGAATGAAAGAAACAAGATGGGATTTTAAAACTTTTGTTCAAGTCCAGTCACTGTTACATGATAGAAACAGGAACTAAAACTGAACAGTCCTGTTCCTCCTATACTTGCAGTATGCTTAACTGCCCTAGTTTTAATTCTTTTTTATCAGAAATTGTAGGCATCTCAAGCTCATGGTATTCTTGCCCCAGTCTTCTTGGTGCTAGATTTTAGATGTATACTGCCATGCCTGGGTACTACAGTTTTTTAGTGATTGTTTTTACCTGTCCCTTTTTTATAGAAAAAAAAATCTTGCTTTAGTTCTGACAGCTTTGGCCTGGAGGATTACAATATTCTTGTAATACGATTAACTGTGTTCCTATGTCCAGTTGGTTTCATTTTCAGTTCTAAGTATTTCAATTGTAATACACAGTACAAAAAGAGTAAGTGTACAGAAAAAAAAACAGTGCATCTTGAATATCACAAACAAATGTCCATGTAACCAACTCACAGGTCTGTCAATAGAGTGCTGGATGACAACTGCCTCCTCCCTTGAAAACAGAAACAACAAGGCTGCTTTTGTATATGACAAAAATGATCACACCTATATTCTCCAGTAATTGCATAATATAAATCAATAAAAATTTTAATTATTTTGAAGTGCATCAAGTTTGAACAATGTGAGTATCTCCTTTGTTCTTTGTTATCTATGTGTTGGCCAGTAGCATTGTAGCCCATATATTATAGTACTGAATTCTGAGAGTAGACCACAGAATGATTTCTTTCCTGTTGTCATTGATAGTCATATAACTCTTTTTTTTTTTTTTCTTTTGGTTTTTCGAGACAGGGTTTCTCTCTGTGTGTAGCTTTGTGTCTGTCCTGGAACTCGCTCTGTAGCATCCCAGGCTACAAACTCACAGAGATCCTCCTGCCTCTGCCTCCCAAGTGCTGGGATGAAAGGTATGTGCCATCACCTCCCTGCTTCATATTACTTCTTCTTGATCATCTTAAGTACACTGCTTTGAAAGTGTTTGCAAATAGCTTTTGGTGCCCAACACTGAAGGTTTGTTCAATATATATCTGAAAGTTGGAGTGTTAGGCCACAGTGTGTTAGAATAATGACTCATTGGAGACTGTGTCATGAAGTTTCCTGAGGTTCCCCTGTTTTGTGCTCCTGTACATAGTCCCTGGACAGTACTTTTAATTCTGGCCATTTTAGTAAGTATGCTCTGATACATCATTCATTTATATATATTATAAAGTTACTGTCATAATACAGAAAGTGTCATGTGTGTGTGTGTGTGTGTGTGTGTGTAACAGCAGTCAGATGCAAAAATTCCTCAATTTAATTGTAATGTAAATTTTCAATTAATTCTAATTAAGAAATAGTATACCTTATTTAAAAAAATTACCTCATAATTAAAATTCTAAAGAGAGTTGGCTGTATATTTATCACAGATATATTGAAATTTTTCCAAATTGTCATTTTTGTGTGTGTATGATATAAAGTGGCATTCAAATTTCATTCTGTTCACATTAATACACAATCAACAACAGCATCTGTTACTAAAGGTATAATTTGTTCTCTATTGCTATGCAAACACCTTGATGAAATTCAAATGCTCATGGTATGGTTTGTCAAAGTCTCAGCTGTTTTTGTTTGTTTTTGCAGTCCTGAGGGTGAAACTCAATACATCAAGCATGCTAGGTAAGAATTCTATCACCGAGTTACATCCTCAGACCCTCATGTTACTTTGCCAATATTGTCCACTTTTCCTGTTTTCACTAATTTTTATTTGCTTGTCTCTCAGTTAAGAGCTGTCTGAAAATCCATTCATTTATAAACAATCAATTTCTTCTCATACTTTTGTTACTTTTTATCATTTTGTTTGTGTGTATGTGTAGTTCTATGGATACAACTGTGGACATGTTTGCTGCCTGATAAGGAAGGCATACATGTAAGAGGCCGTGCGTGTTTTGTAAGATGTATCAGATATGAGGCACTAAGAACCTTATTAGGGAGTGATTGTTATTATCTTTTAAAATTATAATATCCTCCTATGCAAGCATCCTTAGAAATCCATATCAAGATACGTAAGTGTGATGCTGAAGGTTATCAAAGGGAAGGGGATACTTTCAAGTAAATAGAGATAAAACCAAATTACTAACAAAGAATCCTGCATCTCTAGATTTCTTATATGGAAAAAGAAAATCATAACATCTTATAACCATATCCTCAAAGCAGTATTGGAAAAACAAAATGTGAATTTATAGTTGTGTCCCAGTAATAAGCTCTGAGTCCCCTCCACACCAATTTATATGGTTGCCATATGTGTCTGCAATCCCATCAGCAATGAATGTGTTCTCCTTTCCCCATATCCTTGCCCTCACATGTTGTCATTTGTTTTGTTGATCTTAGTCATTTTAACTGGAGTAAGAGAAAATCTCAAAGTGATTTATATTTCCTTTTCCCTAGTGGCTTAAAGATGTTGAACATTTCCCTAAGTGTTTCCCAACCATATATGCTTTATATTCTGAGAGTTCTCTCTCTAGTTCTCTACCTCATTTTTAAAATTGGGTCATTTGGTTTTTTCATAGTCAGATTAAAATTTTTCATGTATTCTAGATATTAATCCTCTATACAATGTGGAATTTCTTGCTGCAGGCTGCAGGAATATATCATAAGAACTCAGGTGGTTATGGCAAAGTCACTACCTGGAGAGATCAGGGAATTCCTCCAGAGGACGCCAAATTCCAAGGAGTTTTTGGTGTTATTTGGCTTGTTGTATATCAGCTGTATTCTGTTATGAAAATCATGTGTGCCTTCATAGTTTTCCCAATTGACTTTTCTCTAAGAAGGGCTAACAGTGTGGACTGATCACTATCTGGACATACACATTCCAGGTATTTGGAGAACAGCCTCAGGAAAGGCTTCCTCTGGAATTAGATATCTCCCTTAACTACTCTCAAGGACTAACAGTAATAACAGTTCACATGCAAGTCTCCTGATTTAAGATAAATTCCACAAGGAGACACTGCTTAGGTCAGGTGGACATAAAGTAGTAATAGCTTTACACAATTTAACTCGGACCCTCCTTTCTTACAGCCTTACTAACTTTATAGACCGTTAACTCCTTTCCTAACCACTTCTAGGAATATTTAGATAACTTTCTGTGCTGACAGCTATGCTCAGCCAGAACCCCAGGTCAAGCCTCCTTGTAACTATCATCATTGGCAGCATCCAGGCTACCTGTTTGAGACAGATGTGCCAATTAAGCTTAACTTCCTCCAGATTTCCCTTTAACTCACCAGAGGCATCTACCTGTACACAGGTTGCCTAGCGACTGAGCATACTTTCACCCACCCTGCAGAAAAAAACGGCAGATAGCTTGGACAGATAGGAGCCACAGGAAAAAACGAGACAGTTTTATTTTTTCCCATTGACCTAGCAACTTATAAATTCTTAACATTTTCTACCAATCACATTTGAGGTTATAGTTGAGCATGTAAGATCTCTCTTCTTAGATATTACCCAAATTTAGCCTTTAGTCAATTCATTCCCCATTGGTCACTTCCCTTTGGGGCTGCAAATGATAATTAATGGTTACTGCCTCTCTGTGATTCTTATCACCCCTCTGTTTGACCCTGGTAGCCTGGTTGCACTGCTAAGGGAATACTGCTTATAAGTGTATATATACTGGGACTCCCTGGGCACGGGAGGATGGAGAAGAGAAAAAAGTATGGAAGAACTAGACAGATAAGAACTTGAGAGGAACAAACTGAGATGGGGAAGAACTAGATTGAAGGGCTAGAAGAGAGTACTGGAGTAATAAGATAGAAGATGAGGAAAAGCCAGATAGGAAAGTACTAGCTGGGTAGAGCCAGATGGGGAAGAAAATATCTAGGTAAGAACAATCTGAAAAGGACCTACATAAGACAGAATTAAGATGAGAGAATTAACATAGAACTTAGAGGGAGCAAGAGATAAGTATAGAGAGAAATCAGGCAAAAAAGGAGCTAGGCATGAGAACGGAACTGAAGCTGTGTATAAAGGATGTTATGCCAGAGGAATTAAAGCAAGTGGACTACAGAGCTTGGTGTGCTGAGATTCTATTTCCTGAAAATAGTCCTTGCCATTAGTAGTTCTCTCTCCTGAGCCCCTGGGATGAATAATATTAAGTCTGGGCCTCTAATATTATACAAGAATTTCTAAATATTTTCCATTCTGTAGGCTGCTACTTTTCTTAAATAATGATTTCCTTTGGTATATGGAAGCTCTGCAGCTTCAAAATGCCCCATTGATTAATTGGTGTTCTTAGTGCCTGTGATGTTGGTGTCACGTTCAGAATGTCCTTTTCTGTGTCAATAAGTTCAAGTCTACGCCTCACTTTTCCTTCTATCATCACATTCAGGGTATCTGGACTTATGTTCAGGTCCTGGATCCATTTGGAGTTGGGTTCTATGTAGGGTGGTAGATACAAATCTGTTTTAAGTCTATACACAACCTCTCAGGAAGTTAAGACTTGATCTATACCAAGATTCACCTATATCACTCTTAGGCATATGCTCAAAGCACTCTACTTCTTATTAAATTCATCCATGTTCTTTTTTACATTACTCATAATAGCTACAAATTGGAAACTGCCTAAATATACATCAACTGATGAATGGAATGGATAATGGAAATGTAATACAATTATAAAGTAGAATATTATTCAGTTGTTAAGAAAAATGAAATTTGGAGGTAAATGGATGGATCTAGAGTAACCTGAGTGAGGCAAACCAGATCCATAAAGACAAATATTGTATGTTTGTTTTTCTGTGTAGATTTTAACTTTTACATTTTTGTTATGTATGTTACAATCCAAATAACTACAGAATTTATCTGTCTAGTAAGGGGCCAATAAAGAGAAGGAGATCTTCCAAGGAAAGGGAAATAGAATGTAGTGTTATGGAGAAATAAAAGGACAGATAGAATATGAGAATTAAATGGGCAGAGGCATGGGAGAACAGAGTCAAGGAAGGAATATGGGGAAGGACAATTAATACAAATGACCTTTTGAAAACTCATATGTAAACCCACTACTATAAATATTCCCAAAATACATACATATGTGAAAGGAATTTCAATAACGTAACCATATAATCAGGGAGACAATGGACAAACTAGACAGCTTATGTACCCCCTAAGTAAAACCTCCAATGCCAGGAGTAGGTTACATATTGTTTAGTTTCTGGCCCAAAGTGTTCCAAATCTCACGGGCTATTCCAGTGCTATTGGTTTTTCTCTACAACATGATGGTAAGGCCCTATTACTGAGAATAATACTGACTAGTATATTCAAACGTGGAGAAGTTGAACTGGTGCCCATCTGGAAGTTTCACTCCTACTGATTAGCATTCATACTGCTGGAAGGTAATCTTCATGCAGCTGGAAAAAGAAAAATAATCATTAATTTCATCCAACTACAAATCCTGCAACATGCAAGGGTGACCTGACTGCAAGATATACTGATCCAATAGTGGCACAAATGTAACAAGAACAACCAACCACTTTTTGATTGCATTTAAGGTACAATCCATGAGACAGAACCCATACCTGACAATTGAAGTCACCAAGAGTCTGAAACCAAGTAGGCCATGGGCCAAAAGGAAAATCTACTACTATTTTTTCTGATAAAGAAATAGCAATAATATGGCTCATAATGACATATAAGCTATACCCATAAATCAGTGTGTCACTTAAGCCACATCAGAGAAGCTTCTCTTAGTAGTAGATGGCAATTAAGAAAGAGATCTGCATGATGTGCAGAAAATGAGAGACTTTGGATCACTCAAGGCTAAATGAGATGGCTATATTAAACACCCTCCCTCAAGGGTAGGGATCTAGGGGGAAGAGGAGGTAAAAAGATTATGAGAATCAGTGGTGGATGACTCCAAGTAAGTATTGTCTTCCAGAGACAACAGGATGGACATTCACATGAACTCACAGGACTGTGACAAGGCCTGTGCTCAAGCCCTACAAAATCCCAGCACTGGAAAGGGAAAGTGAATTCAAATCTTCTTTCTGAGCCATTTGCAATTGATACTGCAAGAAAAGAGAAGATCATTTTTTTTTCCAACAGAGTGTCACTGGGTATGTAATCTACACTCCAGGATGGGTCCCATGCTTAGAAGTACTTGCTCAACACAAAACAGGTTCTGTGTATTTATTTGTTTGTTGTGGGATTTAGTTTTGTTTTGGCATATTTTTTGTCTGTTTGGTTTGATGTTTGTGTTTTTGTTTTTTTTTTTTGTTCAGAGAGAGACAGAGAGGAAAAGAGAGACAGAGACAGAGGATGAAATCAGATAAGTAGAGAGTGCCAAGGATATGGGAGGAGTTGGGGGAGGGGGAAACATAATCTATATATTTTGTGAAAAATTTTAAATGAAGAAAAAATAAACATCCTCTCCTCCCTGCCCTCTGCTCACCATCCCCAGTCTACTCCTTCTCTGTTTTTTGGGTATCAACCAGCCATAATATACCAAGTTTTAGTGAGACTAGGTACCCCCTTTTCTATTAAAGCTAGACAAGGCAACCTGGTAGGATGAAAGAGTCCCCAAATCAGGCAACAGAGTCAGAGATAGGCCCTGATTGCTCTGTTAGGAGTCTCACAAGATGACCAAGCTATACAACTGCAACATATATGCAGAAGGCTTAGATCAGTCCCATGCAGGCTCCCTAGTTGAGTCTCTGTGAGTCTCTAAGAGCCCAGATTGGGTTTTGTTGTGATATACTTGACCCTTCTGGCTCCTACAGTCCTTTCCTCTCTTCAGCAGGATTCCTGGAGCTCAGCCTAAAGTTTGGCTGTGGGTCTTCATCTGCTTCTATCAGTTGCTGGGTGAAGCCTCAATGATGACCATTGGGCTAGGCTCCAATCCCTGAGTATAGCAGAATATAATTAGAAATCATTTCATTGACCTTTTCTTGTCAGCCATGTTTGGTTCTATTTTGGGTCTCTGGACTATCCTGCCTCTGAGTGCTGGCCCTCTAGACACTGTCAGATATGGGCACCCTCTCTTGGCATGGGTCTCAAACTGGACCAGTCATTGGTTATCCACTCCCATAATTTCTGTGCCACCTTTATCCCAGCATGTCTTGTAGGCAGGACAGATTGTAGGTCTAAGGTTTATGGCTTGGTTGGTGTCCCAATCCCTTCACTGGAAGTCTTGCCTGGTTACAGGAGATGGCCAGTTCAAGCTCTATATTTCCCATGGCTTCCTTCATCCTTTGCCTACCTTATCCCTCCTGATCCTATGCCCACCTATCTACATTCAGACCCCTACCCCATCTGCCTGTGATGCCTGTTCTATTTACCTTCACAGATAGATTCATGTGCCCACTCCCAGCCCTCCTTGTTACTTAGCTTCTCTGTCTGTAGACTATAGCATGGTTATCCTTTACTTTACAACTAATATCCACTTATAAGTTAGTACATACCATGTTTGTATCCCAGGGTATGTGTTAACTCACTCAGTATGATATTTTTTAGTTCCATTGATTTGCCAGTAAATTTCAAGATGTGCTTTTTTTTTAAACAGTTGGATAATACTCCAATGTGTAAATGAACCACATTTTCTTTACCCACTCTTAGGTTGAGGAATATCCATATTGTTTCCAGTTTCTGGCTATTACAAATAAAGCTGTTATGAATATAACTGAACAGCCCTACTCCCTGAATAAAATAGTTTTAAAAAATCCCTTTTATGGAATACTAAAAAGATGGTCCTAAGAATGCAGAAAAGCAATATGTGTGCGCTAGGGAATAACATTAGACTAAAAGGATCTAGTAATGTCAATGTCTTAAAGAAGGTGCAAAAGGGGCTGCTTATGGTTAGTTTTGTGGAAAACTGGAGGATAAATATCAAAAGACTAGAAAATATAAATTTTAAGCTTGTGAATAAATATATAAAATAAAGTAACAAATTATAATATATTAAAGAAAGGAAACAAAGGAAAAGACATGTATAGTCAATAACAAAGCTATAAAAACAAAACAGAACATAGGTTTTTTACAATACATGTAAATGTAACTGGCTAGACATGATGTGGTGTCTCATGCCTCTAAACAAAACACTCAGTATTATGAAGTAGGAGGGTCATTTTAAGCTATATAATTCTACTATGTCAGTGGGGTTATATATTAAGACTTGGCTTCAGGCATCACACAAACACACACAGGCACACACACACAGCACTTACACACACATTCACACACACACACACACACACACACACACACTTAAGAATACATTCTAAATAATATTGACAACTGAGAGTAAACATATACAAGGGTATGAATAATGTTCTAGTTCTGATTCTGGATAGTTTTCCTTGAAGATAATTTTGTTATTTTTCCGTATTTTTTCTTATGAGAATCATACATAGAAAATACAAATACCATCAAAATGCAAAAGCTTAGAACTTTTTAAGAGAAGGCAATGTCTGTTTGAATGAGAGGAAAATACAGTTCTCACTGTCTATTTGCCTCACTTGTATTTAATGTATACATTCTACGCACTGACATTTACAGTCACTGTACTCTGACTTGGTGGAGGTACAGATCTTCCCCTTGTTCTTTCATCCTTATTTTGTCTGGTTCTGTCAGAAATGAACTGTCGGCAGTTAAACTGATGGCACTTGGGCTTCACTCTGCAAAGGCAGAAGCCATCAGTTTTCATTACATCAAATGGCCTCTGTCCTGTCATCTGTCTTTGCCAATGGGCATCAGTTAACCACGACACAGATACGCCTGAGGCCGCTGATAATGTTTGTCATCAATTTAACTTATAATTTCAGATGGAGTATACCTTGAAAACCAAGCTTGTCCTTAAATGAGTCAGAGCTGCTTTGAGCCTATGAAAATAGAGATCCACACAATGTGTTCTTTGGTGTGCTACAATGCATTTGGAATTCGCTATTCACCTACATTAACACCTTCACTCACACCTACAAGCTTCATGCATTCATTTACAAAGACATTAGTTTTAGTTTAAAAACCTGGACCTGGAAGCATCTTTTTGCCTAAGGAAACAGATTCAGGTTGAATGCTATCCACTTGCAATTGAGAGTTTACTCTTTATAAGGCTCATATTTACAGGTAGGATTTGGTGAGAAATGGTGGCCATGAAGAATCCCATACATCAAAATGTATGAAATATCTCTGGGATTCAAGTGGCAATGAAAATTGAATACTCTGTGGGGTCATAACAAATTTTCAAATATAGGTTGAAACACAATGAATTCACCTAAAGGAATTACAGAAAGTATACCATCCTTAAAACTAAGAGGACATCAAATATTGATTTATCTATTTCTGCTTGAATAGCACGAAAGCATTATAGTAGTCTTAAAATGTCTCATTTTATTGAATTTTGTTGATCAGCCTCTTTTTTGTGGAAATGCAATGTTTTAATGACACTATAAATTGAAAAATAAATGATTGCTAAATTCTTGCCTTCTAGGTTAAGAAATAAAATATTACAAATGTGATTAAATAATCCTACATCCTATTCTCAATTCTTTCATCTACTTATGTCCTAAGGTGCTCTCCACCTCAAATTTTCATGTGTCTTTCTTATGCATATTTTATATTTTTATGAGCTAAATTTATAATAAAAAATGCCAATTTTCCTTGAAATGTGCTTCAAATTTAAATTGAAATAGGATCCTGTAGCTAATTTGTATCTTAATGAATTTTTTAGATTGATTTATTTTGATGGAATTTTCTCCTCATTAATTTTCACAATACAGCCATTTCTCTATTGACAGTTAACTTACTTTACAGTTATTTTACTTTGTTATTGTTATTACAAGAACTTAGCAGTTACTTGCATGTGAGCCCACTTCATCCCTTTCCTTAATTACAACTTTACCTACACATATTCTTAATTTAAGATCATTTAATATACAAGTTGTGTAGTACATAACTTGATCCTATATTGCACATTGCTTAACCATTGTTCCTTTGCCTTTAGCTTCCTAGAGGAAGTTCCTGCATATCCCAAATGACTAGGATTAGCACCTTTTCCCAGGCTTCTCTGTGTGACTTTTCATTATTTGCAATACAGCTTTTAATTTTTTTATTGTTTTTGCAACATTCTATAGGTACTTTATCCTAGATTCTCCTTATTCTAACTTAATTTTTTTAGTTGTATACTTTGTGGCCCACTCTCTATGGTGTGAAATTGTTTCTGCTTAGAGGCAGAATTCCACAATGTATAAATGTATAAAATGAATTAATACTATATCATTCACAAGCTTTCCTTGACCTTCTGTGACCTTCAGTGTTCTACAATGTGACCATCTGCAGCTACTTGTTCTAAGCCAGTGGTCATATTGGACAGAGTGTCAAGATGTACTGACTGATGTAGAAGAATTTAGTTCTATGAAACAGAATCAAGAAAATAATACTAAATGCATCCCACATCAAATGTTTGCAGACCAAAGAAAGTCTTTTTGCAGTGAGAAAAAAAGCTTCTGGAATCTGTGAGTAAAGAAATGAGTATACAGGAAGGAACTTAACCTTACACCCAAACCAATGATGTGGCTGTTCACCATTCATACAATGTCACATTTAGATTCATGCAATTTGCAACTTAAGATTGGCTTCATCCTCTTTATCTATTTGTTCACCTAATTTTTTTTTTTTTAGCTTAGTGGTAAATACTAAAGATTAATGTTTTTTTTTTTAAATGTCCTGATATCTCTTCTTTTTTTTAAAATTTAATATCTTAATATTTACAGTTTGGTTCTATAATTTCTATTTACTAAACACTGGCTATTCCATAGTTTGATGACTCTGACTTAATGCCTGGAGTTGGATGATAATAGATTCCAAAGTCTACTGTAAAAATGCTTCAGAGAGTAATTGGTGTACTCTATATTCTGCTTTTGATGAAATGGCTATATTCTCTTCCAATATGGTTGCATCATTTTGAATTCCCTGCAATAACACATGAGGTTTAATATTCTACATTCTTACTAGCAACTGATATTGTCAAGTTTATATGAACTTGGGTCATTTTAATAAGTGTAAAGTGGAATTTTCACTTCCCTAATTGCAAATGATGTTGAGCACATTTTTATAACTTATTTGTCACGTGTATATCTTCTTTGATAATGTGCAGAGACTTAGACTTGTGCTTCCTATGTAGTTGAATTCTTTGTTTTCTTATTGTCAAATTGTTACTGATACATTTTAAGATTCTTCTGTACACTTCAGATGTAGGTCTTTTTATACAAGATATGTTGTTTATAAACTTTTTTCCATAGTCTGTGCTTTGATTTTTCATTGTGAAGTAAACTTTGTTAAGCTTAAGTTTTGACTTTTATTTTTGAAAACTGGACTACTTACATGAGTGATACTTTTGTGTTGATAATATGCACTGATAAAGTACCACTATCTATAACGTTAAAATATTTTGCAGATGTTTGGAAAACTACTTTAATTAATGTTGATTAACTGGTAATGGCAAATACCACAAAACTTAGGCAACAATCATAATTTAGACTATTTTCATTTTTCCCTTTCATGGTATGCATGAGAAAGTCAATTAGTAGGGGTGTCATTCTGACACAAAAGTGGAATGATACAGCAGAGAGATGATGGACAGAGGTCACAGTATGAAGTAACACAGAGCCTCAAAGATAAGGGAAAGGAGGTTTTTTTTGCCCCAAAGTATATATCAAAGTTCAAGTAAAACAAACAAGCACACATGTAAACAAAGAAACAATAGGTAAAGACAGACCTAAGAAGTAAAACAGCAAAAAGGAATCCCCCTAAATTTTAGCAATACCAAAAGATACTAAATACAAATAAACAGAGAGATTTAATAGTGTTGTTGGTGTCCATATAATGGTACTCTCAGGGAAGCTTGATTCACAGGGCTTCTATTCGGTGGCAGATAGAAGTAGAGCTTTGGGAAGACTTAAATTTGACAGTTTGGTTTCTCTTTCTCTCGCATATTCTGTTTATGAAACATTCATATTGTCTGATTCCTGCCAACCACTAGCAGGCCAAGAGTTCTGAAACCACAGTTAATGAGCCTCCACGGCTGCAAAATAGAGTGGTGGGAGGAAGAGCAACTGAGCCAAACACTGACCTTATACTGGGGATTTTATGAGTTAGCATTATAGTATGACTTTTGGTAAAGCCAATGAGAAAGTAACAATAAATTAATTTATATAGCTTGGCCATCTCAAGCACTCACCCCTACCTCATAAATTCTATAGGCAAGTAGCATTTTCAATAATATCATGGCAAAAGAGAGATTTCCAGTATTCTTAAATAGTCACATTGGCCAGGCCCAATGGCAGATGCTTTGTGCATGTCTTAAAAGACACGGTTTTGAGACTGAGCATGTTGAGAGCTCTGTCAGTTCAGTTGCATGTCAAGCTACCACCAATGCTAAAGGACCAAAATGAGCTCAAACCAGATGCATTTGACTTCATAGTCCATGCTTTCAGTGATTTGTGTCAACCTCATATAACACAGGGTGATTAATATTCAACTGTTTGTTCAGTAATATGAAAGGTAGTCCAATGCTAACATCATCACTTTTTAAAGAATAAGGAAGGATAATGTTTCTGATTGAAATAATGACATACATAAACTAAAAGCTTATTTTCTGTGCATGATCAAACCCACATACTGAAGATAGAGATATTGCTATTTCTCCCTGACCTTTCTATTCCAGGCCTTGCTTTATTGGTTGTTCAGAGGTTGGCTATATTTATATCATGTGTCAGTGCTGAGTCCAATAAACTGTAGAAAGTGTGGGCAGGAGCAATGAGAGAGAGGGATGAGGCTTGCGATAAAAAAAAGTTTCTGCTGCCTCTTCAATAATTTTAGAAGAGTCATCATAAAGTCTCATGACATTTCAAGGGACCACTTTTGCTACTTAAGTAGATATTTGAAAAAGCAGAAGTTTTAGATAATCGCTTCCCTGTCATTTCCAGCATATAGAACTGCATTGTTTCCTTTCCACGGCTGGCAACTTCCTTCTACACCTTCAAAGTCAGAAGTCTGGCATCTTTGTGTCTTTATGTATCTCGTGGCCTCTCTATTCTATATTAAATTACCTTTAACATTCCTTTAAGGGAACATATTATTGCATAGTAGGTTCATCTGGACAATCAGAATAGTCTCTCTGTCTCAAATCCTCATCTAAATGACAACACCATAGTCCTGTTGGCATGTTACCTTAGTACCATGCACAGGTCTATGGGGGTAGAATGTGGATATCTTGGCCATTGTTCTGGCAAACATGTTCTGATACCTATGCTCTGAGTTTGCAAGATGTCAAAAACACAATGCTAATAATACAAACACCATATAAACTAAAGAAAGAGGTAAAGAATGAGTAGGAGAGAACATATTAGCTCCTGGACAGTCTCCAAGATTTGCTCTCTTCTTTCAAATTGGATTAAAGTTCTATAATACCTTCCCATTGAACAAAACCCCCTGATGTATAATTAAGGGCTCATCAGCTTTCAACTGAAAAGCTCTTGAAGATAAAGAGTTGGGTCTTTTGTGTATTTCAGTCAAATGAGCATATAGCATTCTTGGCTATGCTTGGAAAATGTTAAAAGACACACGTGCCGTTCTTTACCTTAAGGGCAGAATGACTGACTGCAGATTCTGAAAGTGAGAGATTGTGCACTTTGAAGATCAGTGCACCACCACTTGGAGCAAGGTCAAAGTGTACACAGCCACTTCCAAGTCCAGGTGCCCAGTATTTCTATAGCCACTGTACAAAATGCATTTAATATATTATTTCCTAATTTGTGTGCATCAAACTTATATTTCAAAATATGGTACAATATTAATTATTCATTCCAGACAAGAAAGTATTTCCCAGCTACAAACTAAAAATTTTAAGAAAATCTGTTTGTTATATATGTTATAATTTATCTACTCATTTCATTCTTAGATCTTAAGACATATTTGAGGTTAGTAAACCTTGGAGAAATCTAAATATAAAAATTGATGGACAATATTACACACCAGCTGTAAATCCATATCTAGTCATTCTAAGCCCCTAATTCAAATAAAGCTGAAAAGCTCAAGACTTAGGTTAACCTTTCAGCAGAGGAACTTGGTCCATGCTTGGGTTCCTCTCTATGTATACTGCCTCATCCTGAGGCTCCTGAAGCCCTTTTAACACTGCAAGAATACATTCTTTGGTCTGAAAACCATTTTCTGTGGATAAATTTGTGATTATAATTTTCATTTTGATTTCATCAAACTAATTTTTCCTACAGTATATTAATGTATTCTGAACCTATGCAACTGCTACTTTAAGAAAAATTCTTGTAAATGGTCAGTCACATGTAGCAAAGCTGAAGGTCACAGAGGGTCAGAGAAAGTTTGTATGTTAAATAATATTAATTCATTTGTATACATTGTGGAATTCAACTTCTGATGTGGAGGCCCACTGAGGATTCCTAGTGAGGTCTGAGCATGCTTTACCCAGCAAGGCTGCATAAGGGGATGGCTTGACCACATGTGTGATTACCAGGTGTTTGGAAGGGCTCTGAAACATATGTTTGGATCTATCAAGGGGGAGGTCTTTTGCCCCACCCCTTGGCATTGCTATAAAAAGTCCTTTTGAAGAGACAAAAAGGGCCGGTGGATATTGGCTCAGGTCCTCCTAAAGCTATCCTGTGTTTCTGTCTGTCTCAATCTCCACTACCTTTCTATCAACAAGTTTCTCATCCCTCTCCCCTCAAGAATACGCTGGGGGAAAGTCGGAGCTGGCCTCCCACAGATGGTGTCTGGACTAGTGTCTTGGCAAAAGGAGAGTAGGGTGCATTGCAGAAGCATTGGGACATGTCCAGATATGAAATATGAAAAGTAAAGGTGATGGTATCTGTTTTGGGGAGTGAAACTGTATATAGATAAAGCAAAATGGCTGAAAGAAAAGATGGAGCAAGTAGAAGTTATACTGCAGCAAGTGTCTCTCTCTGTCTAGGTTTCTTTTTTCTGTCTCTCTTAATTTTTATCAATTAAAATTAGGTAAAAATAAGCATCTTCAACAAATGGTACTGGCATAACTGGATGTCAATGTGTAGAAGGCTGCAAATCGATCCATATTTGTCACCATGCACAAAACTTAACTTAAAGCGGATCAAAGACCTCAACATAAATCCAGTTACTCTGAACCTGATAGAAGAGAAAGTAGGAAGTAGTCTTGAACGCATTGGCGTACAAGATCACTTCCTAAATATAACACCAGTAGCACAGACACTGAGAGAAACAATCAATCAATAGGACCTCTTGAAACTGAGAAGCTTTTGTAGAGCAAAGGAAATGGTCAACAAGACAAAGCAATGGCCTACAGAGTGGGAAAAGGTCTTTATCAACCCCACATCTGACAGAGGGCTGATATCCAGAATATATAAAGAACTCAGCTGGGCAGCGGTAGTACATGCCTTTAATCCCAGCACTTGGGAGACAGAGCCAGGTGGATCTCTGTGAGTTTGAGGCCAGCCTGGGCTACCAAGTGAGTTCCAGGAAAATGAGCGAAGCTACACAGAGAAACCCTGTCTCGAAAAACAAAAACAAACAAACAAACAAAAAAAGAAATGGGCTATAGAACTAAACAGAGAATTCTCAACAGAAGAAGCTCACATGACTGAAAGACATTTAAGGAATTGCTCAACATCCCTAATTATCTGGGAAATTCAAATCAAAATGACTCTGAGATACCACCTTACACCCATCAGAATGGCTAAGATCCAAAACACTGAAGACAGATAATGCTGCAGAGGATGTGGAGCAAGGGGAACTCTCCTCCACTGCTGGTGTGAATTCAAGCTTGTACAGCCACTTTAGAAATCAATATGGTGCTTTCTTAGAAAATTGGGAATCCATCTCCCCCAAGACCCAGCTATACCACTCTTGGGCATATACCTGAGGAATGCTTAATCATACCACAAGGGTACTTGCTCAGCTATGTTCATATCAGCATTGTGTGTAATAGCCAGAACCTGGAAACAACCTAGATGCCCTTCAACTGAGGAACGAATAAATAAAATGTGGTACATATACACAATGGAATACTACTGAGCAGAGAAAAACAATGACATCATAAGGTTTACAGGCAAATGGATGGATCTAGAAAAAATCATTCTGAGTGAGGTAACCCCGACTCAGAAAGACAAGCATGGTATGTACTCACTCATAGGAGGATACCAGATGTAAAAGATGACTAGACTGTTATTGAAGTCCAATTGGCAAGAAAGAGGAGGGATTGTATGAGTGAGAATTGTTGAGACCAAGATTGGAAAAAGCACAGGGACAAATAGCTAAACTAATGGAAACACATGAACTATGAACCAAAAGCTGAGGAGCCACCAACTGGATCAGGCCCTCTGGATAAGTGAGACAGTTGATTAGCTTGAACTGCTTGGGAAGCACCAAGGCAGTGGCACCCAGACCTGTCCTTAGTGCATGAGCTGGCTGTTTGGAACCTGGGGCTTATCCAGGGACACTTTACTCAGCCTGGGAGGAGGGGACTGGACCTGTCTGGACTGAATCTACCAGGTTGAGCTGAATCCCCAGGGGAGTCTTAGCCCTGGAGGAGATGGGAATGGGGAGGTGTTGGGGGGTAGGTGGGGGTAGGGGCGGGAGGGGGATGGACAGGGGAAACCATGGCTGATATGTAAAATTAAATTAAATTATAAAATGAAATAAAATAAAAAATTAGGTAAAATATAGGATTAGGTATAGGAATATAGTGTAAGAAAAAAACCTTAGGTTAATTAGAAAAGCAACCAGTACAGAGGAGCTATGATATGGTAATATAGGATACAAATATGATAGGATAAAAGGATGGATTGTTGAACCTACTTTTAAAGAGCAACTTGTTTTTGATTTTAGCCATTCTGACAGATATCTCATAGTAATTTTGATTTGCATTACCCTGATGATTAAGGATGTTGAGCAATTCCTTAAATGACTTTCAGCCATTTGAACTTCCTCTGTTGAGAATTCTGTTTAGCTCTATAGCCCATTTTTTAAATTGGACTTTTGGGTACTTTGATGTCTAATTTCTTGAGTTCTTTATATATTCTGGATATCAGCCCTCTGTCAGATGTGGGGTTGGTGAAGATCTTTTCCCATTCTGTAGGTTGTCGTTTTGTCTTATTGACCGTGTCCTTTGCCTTACAAAAGCTTCTCAGGTTTAAGAGGTCCCATTATTTATAGTTTCTGTGCTACTGGTGTTATATTTAGAAAGTGATCTCCTGTGCCAATGTGTTCCAGACTATTTCCTACTTTCTCTTCTATCAGGTTCAGAGTAACTGGATTTATGGTGAGGTCTTTGATCCACTTGGACTTAAGTTTTGTGCATGGTGACAGATATGCTATTATAAATAATGCTTCTATGAACATAGTTGAGCATGTGCCCTTGTGGTATGGTTGAACATTCTTTGGGTATATGTCCAAGAGTGATATAGCTGGGTCTTGAGGGAGATTGATTCCCAATTTTCTAAGAAAGCACCATATTGATTTCCAAAGTGGTTGTACAAGGTCTCCCCTGGTGAGTCAGCCCAGCCTGGTAGATTCAGTTGAAGCAGGTCCAGTCCCCTCCTCCCTGCACCAAGGCTAAGCAAAGTGTCCCTGCATAAGCCCCAGGTTCCAAACAGCCAGCTCATGCTCTAAGGACAAGTCCTGGTCCCACTACCTGGGGCCTTCCAAACAGTTCAAGCTAATCAACTGTCTCACTTATCCAGAGGGCCTGGTCCAGTTTCATGGGGGCTCCTTGGCTATTGTTTCAGCATTCTTGTGTTTCCACTAGTTTGGATATTCATCCCTGTGCTTTTTCCAATCATGTCTCAATATTTATTGCTCAAATAATCCCTCCTCTCTCTCTCACCAATTGTACTCCTGGAGCTCCACCTGGGGACTGACCAAAGATCTCTGCATCTGCTTCCACCAGTCACTGGATGAGAGTTCTATAATGACAGAGTGTTTGGCCATCCAATCACCAGAGTAGGTCAGCTTAGGCACTCTCTTGACCGTTGCCAATAGTCTACAATGGAGGTATCTTTGTGGATTTCTGGGGACCTCTCTAGCACTCTGCTTCTTCCTATTCCCATGGAGTCTTCATTTATCATGCTATCCCTTTCTGTTTTCTTCCACTGTGTTCCTGATCAAGCTGGGATCTCCCTCTCCCCTAAGCCTTGCCCTCCATAAAACCCCCTGCCATGTCTACTTTGCTCATGTAGATCTCATCCATTTCTCTGTCACTGGGTCTTTCTTAGGGTCCTCTTTACTAGGTAGCCTCCCTGGAGTTGTGAGTTGCAGTCTAGTCATCTTTGTTTTACATCTAGTATCCTCCTATGAGTGACTACATACCATGTTTGTCCTTCTGAGTCTGGGTTACCTCACTCAGGATGATTTTTTTCCTAGTTCTATCCATTTGCCTGCAAACCTCATGATATCATTGTTTTTCCTCTGCTGAGTAGTACTCCATTATGTATATGTACCACCTTTTATTTATTCATTCTTCAGTTGAAGGGCATCTAGGTTGTTTCCAGGTTCTGGCTATTACAAACAATGCTGCTATGAACATAGCTGAGCAAATGCCCTTGTGGTATGATTGAGCATTCTTTGGGTATATGGCCAAGAGTGGTACAGGAGTCCAATCGGCAAGAGAGAGGAGAGATTATATGAGCAAGAAATATGGAGACCATAATTGGGAAAAGCACAGGGACAAATAGCCAAACTAGTGGAAACACATGAACTGTGAACCAATAGCTGAGGATCCCCCATGAAACTGGACCAGGCCCTCTGGCTAAGTTGATGAGCTTGAGCTGTTTAGTATGTCCCCAGGAAATGGGACCAGGATCTATCCTTGGTGCATGAGCTGGCTTTTTGGAACCTAGTGCCTAAGCTGAGACACTTTGCTCAGCCTTGGTGCAGGGAAGAGGGAACTGGACCTGCCTTAACTGAATCTACCAGGCTGGGCTGAATCCCCAGGGGAGACCTTGCCTTGGAGGAGGTAGGAATGGGAGGTTGATTGGGGGAAATGCTGGGAGATGGGAGGAGGAAGGACAGGGGAATCTGTGGCTAATATGTAAATTATTAAAAAGTAAAGAGCAACTTGTTTAAAATGTGTTACATTGGTATAGATTTTAGTTTATTGATACAAATTTAAAGTTAATTTTGTTATACTATATATATATATTACTCTCATTTAAGGAATTATGTTTATGTAACTCATTTAAATTGTAATGAATAATTAAGAAATACAGAATAATAATTAGTCTTCTATGATAGTCAAATTTATAGTCATGTTAGTTAAGTTTTCTAGGTATACATATAATGCAATTAGGTAGATATTCTTCAAACACTTCAAAGACATACAGAATATGACATTTAAAATGGTTTAAAAACTTAGACTTTCCTGGACAATGAGACATGTCTTCTCCTGGCAGCACTGATTTACTTCTGATAGAAGGATGGGCACTGAAGACACTCCATATGGAGTTTATCTTCTTCTTGGCAAAAAATAGCCATTTGGGCAAGAAACTGTTTTTGCCTGGACTACTTAATAATATGTTGTATAAAGTGGACATGCAGGACCCATAGGAAGGTGACCAATGAACTTTGTAAGGCAAGATGGTCTTTCAGGTTCCTGCTTCACAGAAGAAACTGCCAGACATTCTACAGGACACAGAGAGAAGTGACTGAGAGAGTCTATACCTATGTACTGAAGATGAATGCCCCAACATTGCAGAGGAACTTTGGATTACTATCCAGGCAGACAACTGTCTCTGTCATTCTAGATTTTTTGGAAATTGCTTACAATTCTATTCCTGTTTACTTAGATAATATTGTATTCTTCTGAGGTTTTTGATGTAGTTGAAGACTAGATATAATTTTCCTTGCTTATGATAGAAGATAAATTTTGTATGATACTCACAAATATAGGACAGATAGAATATTTTCTTTAATTTTACAAAATATAAATAGACTAGATATTATAACTATAATTCTTGTTTGATATATGTAATTTTACTAGGTTAAAGTTAAAACTAGTTAAAACCTTCCTTTTGTTTAGGAAGAAAAGAGGAAGTTATGGGGGAATTTCTTTCTGTATGCTGTGAGAATAAGTTGCTTTCATTGGTTGATAAATAAAGCTGTTTGGCCAATGGTGAGGCAGAATAAAATAATTATGGACATTCTAACTGTAGAGATAGGGGAGAAGAAAAGAGAGCAGAGGAGATGCTGCCAGCCACTGCCATGAGAAGAAAGATGTAAAGTACTGGTAAGCCACAAGCCATGTGGCAGAGTATAGATTTATAGAAATGGATTAATTTAAGATGTCAGAGGTAGTTAACAAGAAGCCTTCCATAGCCATAGTTTAAAAATAACATAAGCCTATGTGTGTTTACTTAGGTCTGAGCAACTGTGGGACCATAGGGCCTATGGCAGTTGGGAGGGACCAGGAAAACTTCAGCTACAGAGCTGTGTCCTTGGTTCTCTGACTAATGGGACTATGGATGCAGACTTCTGGGGTAGAATCGGAGTTGAAATGCAAAAATACTACACAGAAAATGGGCCAGAAAAGATTCCTGTGGAAGTTTTTTGGGCTGTGGACAGCTTAGATCTGAGTCCTGAGTGGCAGGGGGGAATTTCTCTGAGGCAGACAAAAGTGAAACAAAACCCTCTCTCTGCTCCAGTGCTGCCAGATAAAAATGCTTCCTGAAAACACCATTCCATCAGAGTCAGTTTCTTCTTGGCCATGATGCTGAGTTTCGGGAACAGAAGTCTTGGGGAAAACTTATTAAATTCTCTTACTCAAAAAACTGGAAGTTCAAGTCTGTTTTTCATTATGTAATTAGAGTCACCTGTAATTAGACTCATCTATCAGAATGGGAGAGTCACCTGTATTTGCCTTAGCACAAAAATTCCCCAGAGCATTGCAAATGCTCACTGTTAGCACTGTGTCTCCTCTTCAAACCAGTAATTGGGAAGCAATTAGCAGAGGACCAGGAAGCAGGTACCTCTGAGTTTGAGTGCATTCCAAAGACACTGGGGTCCCTGTAGTCACCACTCAGCATCCTTAAGGGTGGAGCCATGGCAGAGGTGGTGGGAGATGTAGCGGAAACTTGCTGACTCACACCAAGCCAGGTGGGATGAGCCCTGGTGTGGAGAAAACAATTCTTGCCTATCAGGAGGGAATTAACATGCTAATGCCACTTGTCAGGCCACTTTGAGACTCTTTAGGAAACAAGGGAGAGTGGTCCAAATACCAGGAAATTACTTTGGCTATGGTAAAAGCTTAAGAGTGAATAAAGGACTTGGGTTATGCTTGAGATGCAAGAAAGAACCACTGGGCTAATAGAACCTATCAAAGACAAGGCATCATTGAAAGAACTCATGGCAGTCTTAAGATGCAGCTTCAAAAATTTAATTGTACCCCCAGCCATCAAATAAAGCATCACCATCCCTGACCTCAAGCTCTACTATTGAACTATAGTAATAAAAACAGCTTGGTACTGGTATAAAAACCAACATATGGACCAATGGAATCAAATTGAAGACCCTGACATTAATCCACAAATATGAAAATCTGATTTTTGACAAAGAAGCCAAAACTATACAATGGAAAAAAGAAAGTATATTCAACAAATGGTGCTGGCATTACTCGATGTCAATATGTAAAAGATTACAAATAGATCCATATCTGTCACCATGCACAAAACTCAAGTCCAAGTGGATTAAAAACCTCAACATAAATCCAGTTACACTAAACTTAATAGAAGAGAAAGTAGGAAGTACTCTTGAATGCATTGGCACTAGAGATCACTTCCTAAATATAACACCAGCAGCACAGACACAGAGCACAACAATTAATAAATGGGACCTTTTGAAACTGATAAGCTTTTGCAGGACAAAAAACACAGTCAATAAGACAAAATGACAGCCTACAGAATGGGAAAAGATCTTCACCAACCCCACATCTGACAGAGGACTGATCTCCAAAGTATATAAAGAACTCAAGAGTCTAGACATCAAAATACTGAACAATATTTAAACAGAGAATTCACAAAAGAAGAACCACAAATGGCTAAAAGACATTTAAAGAGATGCACAACACTCTTAGTCATCTGAGAAATGTAAATCAAAACAACTCTGAGATACCACCTTTATACCTGCCAGAATGGCTATGATCAAAATTACTAATGACAATGTTAGAGAGGATGCAGAACAAAAGGAATACTCCTCCAGTGTTGGTGGAAATGCAAACTTGTACAACCACTGTGGAAATCAGTATGGCAGTTTCTCAGAAAATTGGGAATTGATCTACCTCAAGACCCAGCCATACCACTCTTGGCCATATACCCAAGGAATCCTTAATCTTACCACAAAGATACATGCTCAACTGTGTTCATAGTAGCACTATTTGTAATAGCCAGGACCTGGAAACAGCCTAGATGCCCTTCAACTGAAGAATGGATTAAGAAAGTGTGGTTCATATACACAATGGAGTACTACTCAGTAGCGAAAAACAATGGCAGCATGAAATTTGCAGGAAAATGGATAGAACTAGAAAATATCATCCTGAGTGAGGTAACCCTAACCCAGAAGGACAAACATGGCATGTACTCACTCATAAGTGGATTCTAGATATAAAGCAAAGGGCAATCAGACTGCAACCCGCAGAACCATGGAGGCTATATATATATAGCAAGGGGAACCCTAGAATGACTGTGGCTTACAATAAGTTTTGGTTTTACTCAATTACAGGGCAAGCCTCAATGAAACATTTCACTATTAGAATAAGAATTTATACTAAATAAAGCGATAATAGAAAAATAAATAAATTAAAAAAATTGAATCTGAGTTTGAGGTTTGGACTGTACTTCCCCAACAAATGGCAGCACATAAATGTATCTATTACCTGTTGACCACTAGATATTTGGGGCATGACTTCATGTTTGTTTTAATCTGAGTTATTTGAGCCTCAAGCCCAAGTCTCTGTCGTGTAAGGATTATTCTTCATGTCCTACTTAAAGCACATGGGAGAAACATAAATAAAAACCCAGAGTAAAGAGACAAAGTTTAATAAAAGAAGTTTCCTGAGTCTTTCTAGTAGAGCAGAAAAGATGGCAACCATCCTTGCCCTGAAATCAAGTTTCTCTGGTAAGACAGTTATAAAGTGCTGCGGTAGCCAGGAGTGAAGTTTCGGCATCACTTTATTTGAATTCTGATTCTCAGGGGAGCTGCAATGAGTAAAGGGACAGCCACAGTAAAAGGCAACTGTCTACCACTGGGAGAGCACTTTTGCCAGTTCCAGAATAGCTGAGAAGGCCCGGCAGGAAAGGTGACTTTGGGGGGAGTGGCATCATCCCAAATGTTACAGCTCCCTAGTAACAACACTTACCAAATTCTGGGGTCAACGGAGATGGACCCAACAAATCTAGGGCCACTGACAAATTAGGCTCCTGTTTCAAACTGTCAGTTGAAAAACTGACTCTCAACTCCAAACTTCAAGAATGAAGTAGTTTTGAGTTCACCTGCAATTTTAACTGTGGTGACTCATAATTCATGTACTCTCCATCTTTTTAGAAGAAAATGTAAATAGTTAAGAGGTCTTCTAGATGTTTGCTAAAGTTTACAAAGTAATCCTTTAGAGAATTTGCTTTTGAATGTAGGTTTGTAAGAAGTATAAATATCTATAGTAAATATTCATGCTAGTTGTAAATATGTATAGTGATGTTCCTATGAGGATTGTGCTGATATTAATGCACCATTGTTTGGTAAATCTAAGGGAAGCTTTAAGTGTGATGCAGTTTATTTGATGCATTTGCACCAAGAGTTTATTGTTTTAACAAAAGGACTTGGCACATCTAAGGCTGTTATAGACATATAGGACCCATTCAATAAAGAACATTCTATCTTTATTATCCTCTACTCTTTACTGGTGGCTGTGGCAGCCTAGGGATTGCTGTGGTTGTTCCAACTGTTGTAAGCTCTTAATAGGGACCTGAGTTAGAGCTGAGTTAAGCTTTGTATCCCGCTCCTGCCAAAGGCTGGTGGTAAAATATGGGCAATGTTCTTCTTGATATCTACTGATCTAAGACAGAATCTGCTTGAGGGAATGTGTATCTCCCATCCAAGTATTAACCAGGCCCGACCCTGCTTAGCTTCCAAGATCAGATGAGATTGGACTCGTTCAGGGTGGTATGGCTGTAGACGGGAAAGTGTATCTCTAAGAGAGGTAAATCTTGTCCAGTTGAAGAAGATGACACAAGGCAGACACAGTATATGAGGGGCCCTTTGATATATTAAGAAGGGTGGTGCCCAACATGTTGGCAAGAGTTTCCACCTAAAACCTGAGGGAAAAAAAAAGATTCTAAAACGGAGCTAAAAACAGCTTCCTGGTTGTCTCTCTCAAGTTAGCCAGTTTGAGCTACTATGGCAGGTTCTTGGCATGTTCGTCTGACCTGCAATGTGGTGGGAATGAGGATTCTACAAGCGGCACTTTACTCTGCTGCATGGTGGATTTAGCCTTTGCTAGTTTGTAGTGGATAGCCATTCCAGCATTGGCCTGGAAGTTCCAACCCCCATTGAGGCTTCGGTAATGGTCTTGCCTACAAGGCAGGGCAGAGGAGGAAGCAGAAGACCAAGGATTGGGAGGAGGTCACTCTCTGGGTTCTGGGACCCTGGACGCTGGAGGTAGACAGAGCAGAGTTCTCCAGAGAACACCGCTGGACTGCGCTATACCTTTGCCAGACCCTGCAACCTACCCCTTCATTTTTAAGTTACCCCACAAAATAAACCTCCCTTTTAACTACAGGAAGTGGCCTTAATAATTTCACCAATACTAGTTTAAAAAAAAAGTTTCTGGGCTATGCACTGCTTTGATAGAACTGCTTCTGATATTGATGGTACACATGGCTCCAGACCCAGAGCTGGAAGTAAACTGTACCACTGCCATATTGGGAAACTGAGGTGGGTGGAGCCAGTAGCCACAGAGGAGTTTCAGTCTTACAAAGATGGATATTACACAGAGAATCTGGTTTATGTTGTCTTTGGGATTTTTAACTACAGAAAAAGATTTGATTGTAAAAGCTGTTGAGTTAAACAAATATGTAAATTTTAAAGGTGCCTTGACTTCAAAATTTGGATATAAGGATATGTTGCTTTGGAAAGGAGTCTGCTTTTGTTTCTCCAGAAAGCCAGAGGCTGTGGATTTGTTCCAGATTAAGATACATCAGGTTTGATCAGCCAAGACCACCTGAAAGTTCTCCATTGACACCATGGCCCAGATGATCCAACATCCAGAATGGTTTCAAGGCAACTGGCTTAGAGGTTTGCCCTCATGGACTACTCCATAATCCTAAAATTTTCTTTGGGTCCCCATATGATACAGTGCCCCCCTCCAGCAGGAAGTAGTAAGAGAAACTATGCCCAATTTTCCAAAATTATCAAGCTGGCTTTGGAGATGGAATTGGCTCACTCCTTCTCTAAACCCAGACATACTGCTAAAGAAAAGGTTAAGAGATTTTTATGTCCCAAATCAGAAGAGCCCTCTGGTGTGGAACACATGCACACACACAAAAATACCCAGTATTTTTATTTAAAGCAGGTTGATTATAAATGCGATCTCTTCCTAAAGAAGAAAAGGGGATATAATATAGATATAATAGGAAGAAAGGGTAGATTAAGGAACTTACTTCTAAAAAGCAACAACTTGTTTAAAATGTTTTACATTGGTATAGATTTTAGTCTATTGATACAAACTTAAAGTTATATTTCTACTCGTGTTTAAGGTATTATATTTGTATAGCTCATTTAAAATTTTAATGGATAATTAAAATAGATTAATAATTAAGCATCTATGATAATCATACTCATAGCCATGTTAGTTAAGTCTTCTAAGTATACATAGAGATATTTCAGATAGATAGGTAATCTTCAAATACTTCAAAGACCTTCAGAATATGGCATTTAAAATATTTTTAAAATTTAGACAGTAAGACATGTCTGCTCCTGGCAACACCGATTTACTTCAGAGAGGAGGATGGGCATTGAAGACACTTCATATCTTATCTTCACCTTGGCAAAAATAGCCATTTGGGCAAGAAACTGTTCTTGCCTGGACTGCTTGATCGACTGGACATGGAAGACCCATAGAAAGGTGACCACTAAACTTTGCTTGACAGAATGGTCCTTCAGGCTCCTGCTTCACAGAGGAAACTGACAGACATTCTACGGGACACTGAGAGAAGTGACCGAGAGACTCTAGCCCTGTGGGCTGAAGACAAATGTCCCAACTTTACAAAGGAACATTAGGTGACTGTCCAGGCTGCCAGCTGTCTCTGTCTACCCTACAAGACTCCCGAAAGTTGCTTGCATCCTTCTCCTGGTTCTCAGATAATATTATATCCTTCTGAGGTCTTTGATGTGGTTGAAGACTAGATAGTTATAATTTCCTCAATTATGATAAAAGATAAGTTAGATATAAAACCTTAGACTCACAAATATAAGATAGATAGGATATCTTCTATAATATTGTAACTGTAATTCTTGCTTGATAATTGTTTTGTTATATGTAATTTTACTATGTAAAAGTTAAAACCTTCCTTTAAAAAAAAAGAAAAGGGGAAGTGCTGTGGATATTGCTCTGTATAAATAAAATGCTGTTTGGCCAGGCAGAAAGTATAGGTGGGGCAAGAGAGGAGAGAACTGTGGGAAGTGGAAGGCTGGGGAGAAGAGACACACCAGCCACCACCATGACAAGAAAGAAATAAGATACTAGTAAGCTATGAGCCATGTGGCAACTTATAGACTAATAGAAATGGGTTAATTTAAGATAGAAGAAGTAGATAACAAGAAGCCTGCCATGGCCATACAGTTTGTAAGTAAAATAAGTCTCTGTGTGCTTACTTGGTTGGGTCTGAGCTACTGTGGGCCTGGCGGGTGAGACAGATTTGTCCTGACTGTGGGCCAGGCAGGAAAACTCTAACTACAGAAGGGGTAGTTGTGGAGGCCCACAGAGGTTTCCTAGTGAGGTCTGTGCTTGCTTTACTTAGCTGGGCTACATAAGGGGATGGATTGAACATGTGTGTGGTTACCAGGTGTTTAGAAGTGTCTGCACTTGGCTCTCTAGTATGCTTTGTTCTAGCAAGTGGGAGGTCTTTGGCCTTGCCTCTTGGTATTGTTATAAAATGCCCTTTTGAAGAGACAGAAAGGGCTGGTGGATGTTGGTTCAGGTCCTCCCAACACTATCCTGTGTTTCTATCTGTCTCAATCTCCACTAGTTTTCTATCTAGAAATTTCTCATCCCTCTCTCTTCAAGAGTATCCTGGGTAAAGTTGGAACTAGCTCACACATTCTGGGCAGTAATAATAGACTTTTATTAGTCATTACAATATATAGTTAGAAGATAAAATATAAAAAGTAATGATACCTACTAATATTTTCTACATTTTAAATGTGTTCTAAAAGTATAGCCATGTGATGGTGCATTAAGGTCCTACTGTAGGCCATGACCATGGCACAAGCTAAGTCTGTGATAATGAATGAAATATGGTAACAAAATATGATCTAAAAAGCAGAAAATCACAACAAATTTGTCACTAATGCAAAGGTAAAATTGTGATATAAGGATTCTCTTTCTACCCAGAGGACATTAAACAACAATCTCCAAAGCATTATTTGGAAGTCTCCATTCCATATGTTTATGCTTTGGTAAATGTGGTTAATAATATGTATTATGGTGATTTTTAAACTTTTCTATAATATAAGTAAAATGGTTAGCTCTGAGATTGCAAATATAGAAATGTTCAAGGAATAAATAATATTGTAAACTGAGGTTGTTTATGGAAAGTTAAGTAACTTGACTGCATATCCTGGACTACTGCAAGTCATTGAAGCAAACTCAAACAGTCTAATTGGAAAGTTTTGCTAGAAAAGTAGAGTGGTATGTCACCTTAATTTCTACTATTCACTAGTGGAATAAGACAGATTGTTCAGAAGGTTAAGATGAGAAAGACTGATGCAGTCTAAAAGTAAGAGGCCTGTCAACAGTTCAAAAGACCTAAGGCAGTTGAACACATGGATATTTGCATCTGACAAAGTGAGGACTGAGGAGGATTTATAGAATAAAAAACATATTTTTTAATGAGACCTCTTTTTCTTACTTTATAGTATTGAAACTTAATTTCAAACTAACTAGAATTTTTCCACTTTTAAATGCATAAAATAAATGCCTGTTACTGACTAGAGGGTTTTCTCTCTTCATTGTACTATCATAGGCTTCACCTTTCAGAGAATCATCAATCCAATCCCCCAGGAATGCACAGCCAGCACTGATGCCCACACTACATTTTAATTGACTCTTAAAAACTATTGCAAACAGCCTCATGTTTTTTCCCCCAAGATATTTCTGGTAATTGGGGAAGAATACACCAAAATCCAGTTCCTCCAAGAGTGTTTTTGCAAATGCAGCATTTTCAAGATTTCTAACACAACTGTCACTTAGTGGGCTTCAGGCAGGGAACTTAGAGTTCATTTCATTTAATACATTGAATAACATTTCATTGATTGACATAGACATGGGGGAACAGTGTGATGATTTATTGCTTAAAAAGCATTGTAGACATTACTGCTCCAGCAATCACTTATATATCAAATATTTCATACTAAAAGAAAAGAGCTTAAGGGGACTTAGAGATTTTTTATGTCATCTTCATTGTTTATGCTTCATATTGAGAACTGTTCAAGAAATGACTTAAATTAGCAAATTATGTTTTATTCCACAGTGAAAGTTCTCATGGTAGCTAAATTTCTACTGTTATAAGTAAATGCTGAAAACTGAGTAGCATATAAAGAGATTTGTAAAGCTTCAAAGTTAGGTGCTAAAAGACAAAGATTTCTCCAGTCCCACCAGAGCACACAGCCACTCAGAACCAAGTAAATACACAGAGTGTTATATGGCAGGCTTTTTGCTACCTGGTTTTTTTATCTTAAATTAACTCATTTCTATAAATCTATACCTTACCATGTGGCATGTGGCTTACTGGTATCCTTACATCTTGCTTCTCATGGCAGTGGTGGCTGGCAGCATCTCCTGACTCAGCCTTCTACTTCCCAGAATTCTCCTCTCTGCTTATCCTGCCTATACTATACTTCCTGCTTGGCTACTGGCCAATCAGCATTTTATTTATCAATGAATCAAAGCAACACATTCACACCAAACAGAAAGACATCCCCATCACTTCCCCTTTTCTTTTTTTTCAAAAAGGAAGGCCTAAGTGACTGCAGGAGCTGAGTGGACACAGAAAAACTCCAACTACAAATGGCACCCAATGGCTGGAATTTCCACCTGAAACTTGAGAATACTTAATAAGTGATTCTAAATTGAGCCAAAACACAGGTTCCTGCTTCATGTCTAATGTGGGCAGCCAGATGCCAAAACATGCAGGCTTAAGCTACAGTATGGTGGGTTTGTGGCATGTGGGCTTGACCTATGGCATGGCTGTGGATTCCTACCACTGTACACAGAAGGGTCTCTAAGCTGCCCAGTTGAGAGAGAAAGGTTTCTGGGTTACTTATTGCTTTGATAGACCCACTGCTTCCCAGAGTCAGTGGTGAGCTTGGTTACTAGAGCTGGCTGTAAATGTACTACTGCCATGTTGAAAAGCTGAGGTGGGTGGAGCCAGGAGCCAAAGTTGCTATTTTAGTACTAGTAATACTGCAGTTTAAAGCAATAGATTCACAATGAGGCAGATTCAGATAAAATAAGCCTTTAAATGTTCTACAGTGTGTATAAAAATGTATGTAGACTTGGAAGAGAGAGAAAAAAGAATATATGCAGTTATGTAAAGAAATAGAAAGTTTTAAAAAATAAAGCTTTAAGAGAAAATAAAACTAATATAAAAAATAAGCCACTTAAAGATAGAAATCATCAGAGCAAGATCCAGGAAAGGCACAAAGCTACACAGAGAAACCCTGTCTCAAAAAACAACAACAACAAAAAAAAAAAACAAAAAAAACAAAAAAAGATGGAAATCATACAGAGAATCTGGATTATGTTGTCTTTGGGATTTTTAACTGCAGAAAGACATTACAGTGTAAGGGCTGCTCAGTAAAACCAATATGTGTATTTTAAAATTTGGACTTCAAAATTTGAAGCTAGGCATATGTTACTTTGGAAAGGAGGCTCTGCTTTTGTTTCCACAGGAAGCAAGAGGCTATGGATTTGTTCCAGATTAAGATACATCAGGTTTGACCAGCCAAGACCCTCTGAAAGGTCTCCAATGACATTATGGCCCAGATGATCCAACATCCAGAATGGTTTCAAGGCAACTGGCTCAGACAATGCAACCTCACACACTACTCTAGTCAGGACTTGACCATAATTCTTAATTTTCTCAAAAGAATGCCATAAAAACACAGCACCCTCTACCAGCAGGAATTAGCCTAGAAAACTACACCCACATTCCCCCCCAAAATGGATTATGGATGTTTGTCTTTGTTTAGGTTGTTGGTTACAAATTATTATTGGTCATAGTCAATATCTTCCTAAAGAAAGAAGGGTTATAGGATATAGATACAATAGGAAGAAAGGGCAGATTATTGAATCTACTTTTAAAGAGTGACAGCTTGTGTAAAATGTTTTACATTGCTGTGGATTTTAGTCCATTGATTCAAATTTAAAGTTAATTTTATTATACTGTATGTGTATTTCTAGTCTTGTTTAAAGTATTTTGTTTGTGTACCTCAATACATGTTAGTGGATAGTTGAAAAATACAGATTAATAATTAGTCATCTATAATAATCAAACTTTTAATCATGTTAGTTAAGTTTTCTAGGTATACATAGAGATAATTCAATTAGGTAGGCAATCTTCAAACATTTCAAAGACCTACAGTATAGGGCATTTAAAATATTTTAAAAACTTCGACTTTATGGACAGTGAGACACATCTGTTCCTGGTAGCACTGATTTACTTCAAAGAGAAAAATGGGAATTGAAGACACTCCATATGGAGTTATCTTCTTCTTGGCAAAAATAGTCATTTGGGCAAGAAAATGTTCTTGCCTGGACTGCTTGAAAAAATGTTGTGTTGACTGGACATGCAGAATCTATGAGAAGGTGACCACTGAATTTTGCAAGACAAGATGGTCTTTCAGGTTCCTGTTTCACAGAAGAAACTGCCAGACATTCTACAGGACACAGAGAGAAGCAACTGAGAGACACTAGGCCTGTAGGCTGAAGATGGATGCCCCAACATTGCAGAATAATGTTGGATGACTGTCCAGGCAAGCAGCTGTGTCTGTTATTCTAGATTTTTGAAAGTTTCTTACAATGCTCTTCTTGTTTACTTAGGTAATATTATACACTTCTGGTGTCTTTGATGTAGTTGAAGACTAGATAGTTATGATTATAATTTTCCTTGGTTATGATAAAAGATAAATTAGATATGAAATCTTAGAATCACAAACATAGGATAGATATAATTTTTTCTTTAATTTTCAAAATACAAATAGACTAGATATTATAAGTGTAATTATTGCTTGATAACTGTTTTGTTATATGTAATTTTACTATGTTAAAGTTAAACCCTGTTTTTGTTTGTTTTTGTTTTTGATTAGACAGAAAAGGGGAGGTGCTGTGGAATGTTCTGTATGCTGCGAGTGTGTTGCTCTGGTTCGTTGATAAATAAAACACTGGTTGGCTAGTAGCCAGGCAGAAGTATAGTTGGGACAAGGAAATGAGGAGAATTCTGGAAAGAGGAAGGCTGAGTCAGGAGGTGTCCACCTGTTATCCAGGGAGCAACATGTAATAGCACAAAGGTAAAGCCATGAAACACATTGCGAAATATAGATTAACAGAAATGGGTTGATTTTAAGTGTAGGAGTTAGTCAGTGGTAGGCCTAAGCTAATGGCTGAGCAGTTTTAATCAATACAAGCCTCTGTTTGTTTACTTAGGTCTGAGTGGCTACAGACTGGGTGGGACTGAAAAAAACATCAGCTACACCAAGGTTGGTGGGGAAAATCCTTCAGTTCATCCTCTGGTGAGGGCCTAAAGATAGATGGCCTCAAAATAAAACACCTGTAAGAGCAGAGACCACAGGGTAGCACAGGAGACCAGAAAGACAAGGGGGGGACCCAATCTTGATCTCAAATAACAATCTCCCACAAACTGCCAGGCTCATAACAACTTCATTGACTCCTTCCAAGGTCAGATCCTAAGGATGTCTCATGAAGTTTCATCCTTAAGGATTCTGTCACAGATTGTATTGCATCATTGGGAAACAAGCATCCAACACAGGCAAATCCTAGGCATCCTTCTTTAAAAAAACATTCTTGCTACACTTTTTGTTGAATGTTGTTTTTCAATGAATAAACAAATGCAAACAATGTCTGAGGAGCACAAGAGATAATCAGTTCTGGGAAGATCATAGACAATGCCTTTATCCATCATTTGTCTTTAGAGAATTGGTTGTTTTAACTTGTCTGATAGAGAATTATGAAGAAATGCTGTCCACAGAAGTTCTTTCAGATCACTCTTCACCAGCATAAATTTAGATTCACCTATTATATGCCCAGAAACCATTTGAATATTATATCTTATTCTCAAGTTCCACAAGTAATATTTAATTTCACTCTGACTTACCCAACATGGGTAGATATATAAATTTTAAGCAAACTAGTTATTTTTGAAATGCTTGAAAAGTACAGGAGTAGAATACTTTACAATATCAATGGGTCTGTGAGGTCATCTTCAGTTATTTTACATTGATGATAAAAATAATAATGAAAATAACAAATGAAATACTACTTTTTATATAACTAAATGGAAAATAACATGTATTTTTCAGTGATAACTTTTTAAAATCATGACAGCAATAGGAGGTATGTACTTGGTGGTTAATCTTCCTTGTCAAATTGACTTAGAATCACCCAGGAGATACACTTCTGAGCATGTTTATAAGGGTTACCAGAGAAGTTTAACTCATCCTGAATGTAGGTAGCATCACACATTAGGATGGGATCCTGAACTGAATATTAAGAGAAAAAGCCATCTTATCACATCATTCATCTCTCTATTCTCCTGTCTGAAGATAATGAAGGGGCAAGCTGCCTCCTTATGTCCCTGATACTCTGCTTTTCTACAATCTTGGTCTGTTTCCTTTTCAAATCATGAGCTTGAATATACCCTTCCTTTTTTAAATCAGACATTTCATCATAGTAATAAGAAAAGTAATGATTATAGGACCATTATTTCTATTGTATTACTGAAATATTGAAACAGAAACCAAATGAGTGAAGTCCCCCATGTTACACAACTGGGAGTCACACTGGCCATTCTTGGCTCTTTGTTGCAGGATACTGAATGACAGTGCTAAATTCAATTTCAAGTTATTATGCTAAACTTTGAAATTTTGATAATGTTTCTGACAATTTCTAAATGAAGAATACAAAATATGTCATACTTTATGATGAAGTAAACACTGAGTTTTGCAGAATATGACAAGGTTTGGGATTACAAAAACAGCAAAGGCAATCCCACAGACAGGACAAAAGGTTACCTACCAGTTATTTCCACTTCCTACCTTGTAAAAATGATTTCTGGGTACACTTCAGAGACTATGAAGTCAAACTGTGAAAAGGGGCTGACTTACTGAAAGCTTTATCATGAAGAAATATTGAACCTGAGAAGTCACTTGATAAAATATAGACTTTTTGATTTGTTGGTGTTCCTCTAAATTGTGAAATGACTTTCTCCATTAATTGTGTCAGTATTGAGAAATTCCAAAGGACTCAGAAATTAACCCAAGACCTTTAGAAATGGTATAGATGAAATATGAAAACTCATATATGTTCACAATATTGTAAGGAAGAAACACAAAATTTTGCTGCTTATACATTACAGCTATACACTCAAAATAGATCTTTCTGATGGTCTGAAATTAGAATTTAGAAACATATCTTACATGTAATAACCTGGTATCTCTACTTTCCACACTTTTCCTATGATGCACAATTTTGATTTGATTGTCAATTAACCGAGTTTATGGTCACTTAGGAGACACAACTATGGGTGTGAGTATGAGAGTGTTTCCAGAGACTATTATCTAATGTGAGAAGGCCCACCTTTTCAACATGGGTAGCAACATCCTTAAAACACGGGTAGCATCAGGCTTTGGACTGAGTCCTGGACTATATAAAATGTAGAATGCTAGCAGATGATCAGCATTTATGTCTCTGTGCTACCTGAAGCAATGTGAGCAGATGTCTCATGTTCCTGCTGCCATGTTTCCTTTACTATAATGCTCATATCCTGAAATGTGGGCCAAAGCACACCCTCCTTTCCTAGGTTGTTTGCCAGGTATTTTTTTTAACAGCTCTGAGAAGTATAACAAATTCACTTTCTTTGAAGTATTTATATCTATAAACAGAAAGTGGCACATGACCCATATTTTCCTTTCTCACCTTCCTTCTAAAACTTGACTTCACATTTTTGTAGATGTAACCATCTTGTTAAATAAGAAACACAGAGCCAATTGCAGAGTTGAAAGCCAAGAGGTCAGAGCAATAGCTAAGAGCTGAAAACCTTATTTCACTGCTGCTCTGTCTTTCCTCTCCACCAGAGAGCTACTTCTGTGTGTTTTTTCTTTTTTATAGACTTTCTGTTCTGCTTTCTTATTTATTGTAAATCTAGCCTGTCTGTACAGACCTCAAGGTCTTCTATGGTTGGTATTGAGATTAAAGGCCTAGCTCTGCCTCCCCAGTGCTGGGATTAAAGGCATGCACCACCACCGCCCAGCTTCTGCTATGGCTTGCTCTGACCCCAAGGCAACTTTATTAACATACAAATAAAATCACATTTCAATACAAATAAAATATCACTATATATTTTTGCCTTGAATGATTTTGAGATAAAAAATTTCTCTCCAGACTCATCTAACCCACCTTCTACAGGATATGTAAGTAAACAGGACAATTTTTATCCTGGTATGGTTTATGGAATTTATACTTGCATGCATACAAACACACATATACACACACACACAAATACATACAAACACACATATACACACACACAAACACAAATACTTTTTTTCTATCTCTGACCCTCAACTTCCTCCTCAGTGTTTTCTGGAGTCTGAGAGTATAGATCAATTTTTCAAGAAGCTTGTATGCTTGTTTTTTCTCTGTCTCTGTGTCTCTGTCTCTGTCTCTGTCTCTCTGTCTCTCTGTATCTCTGTCTCTCTGTCTCTCTCTCTCATAGCTGGAGTTTTCTCCAGGCCTGCCTGGCCCAAGGTCACCTGCCAGTCCTGCAGCTGCTCAGACCCAACCAAGTAAACACACAGAGACTTACATTACTTATAAGCTGTATGGCTGTGGTAGGTTTCTTGCTAACTATTCTTATATCTTAAATCAACCCATTTCTATTAATCTATAAGTTGCCACATGGCTCGTGGTTTACTGGTATCTTAACATCTTCTTATGGTGGCAGCTGGCAGCATCTCTCTCTCTCTCTCTCTCTCTCTCTCTCTCTCTCTCTCTCTGCCTTCCACTTCCCAGAATTCTCTTCTCTGCTTGTCCTGCCTATACTTCCTGGCTGGCTACTGACCAATCAGCATTTTATTTACACAGAGCAATATCCACAGTTCTCTCTCTCTCCACTTGAAGGAGAATAGAACTATATTTCTCTTTTCTTGACATTTTATTTCTTTCATGTCTGTACTATTTTTCTATGTTTTATTTTATTCATGTTGTTAACATAGATTATGAGATTGAATCAGAATGAATCTGTAAGACCTACAAAGACAAAAAAAATCAAAACAGGTCTAGCTTGGTTTTTTGTTTGTTTGTTTTTTGTTATTTTTTTGCTTATGCTCTTTAAATTCACAAACAGTATGTTTTTCTTATATACTAGGACTCCTCATCTTTTCCCCTTCCTTTTATAAAGCAAACAAGAGGAGAATATACAAACTTAATTTACTAACCCATCACAATCCCCAACAGTTAATTTATAAGCATTTATCCATATACAATAGTAAGTGTACTCTTCACTCTTTATGAAGGAAACCTCTTTGTAACAGATAGAGAACATTTAAGACAATTACACCAATGAAAATGCAGACTTGTGGAGTCTAGTTGCAATATATACATCTACAAAACCACTTCTGTCCCTAAGGCTCAGAAAGTATTGCAGAAGAGTGGTGGAAAGATGATAAGAGCCAGAGGTTCAGGGCTTTGCTGTGAGATTCTATCTCCTGGGAACATCAGAAGCTACACCCATAGAGTCTCAACAACATGGCTGCCCAAACATGAGCTGAATAGCATGACACCAACAGACATACCAAACTTCATGGGGAAAAGTTCTAAAGGCTGCAACCTTACAAAAAGTACTATAGGCAACTGAAAAAAGCTGAGGCAGGAAAAGGTGGCCCTCTGCAGAGAAAAGCATAACATCAGGTGTCCAGTACCGAATGGTCCATTCTGAAGACACATCTATGGGTAACAATATGCAGGCTGAACATATTTAGGAGTATATATGCATATACATATTTGAATGCAATAACAATGAAAGAAGAGACCATGAATATGAAGGAGAGTGGGGAGAGGGATATAGGAGATTTGGATGGAGTAAAGGGAAGGGAGAAATGAAATATTTGTATATTGATACAAATGAAAATTTATATATGTCACACTGTATTTATGTTCTACCTCTGTTTAAGATATTTTGTATATTGATATATACTTAGGATTATTGTCATGTTGCATATTGCACTATACATTCCTACTTCTGTTAAAGATATTTTGTGTATTGTCACAATTTTGAAGTCATTGTCCTTTTACCATATATTTGCTTACAGACTGTTTACCTTGTTTATGAAGTCCTTAGGTTATTTAGGTAGATATGACATAGATTTATAGTCACCTATGCTTGTCATCTCTACAGTTATGTTAGTTAAGTTATCCAGATTTACAGATACGTAGGTTGGATGGACAGGTAATCTTCAAACACTTCAAAGGCCTACAGAATATGGCATTTAAAATGTTTAAAATTTAGACTTTCTGAACTGTGAGACATGTCTGCTCCTGGCAGCACCAATTTACTTCAGAGAGTAAGATGGGCATCAAAGACACTCCATATGAAATTTATCTTCACCTTGACAAAAATAGCCATTTGGATAAGAAACTGTATCTCGACTGGATACGCAGGACCCATAGGAAGGTGACTACTGAACTTTGCTTGGTGAAATGGTTCTTCAGGTTCCTGCTTTGCAGAGGAAACTTGAGACATTCTACAGGACACAGAGAGAAGTAACTAAGAGACTCTAGCCCTATGGGCTGAAGACAGATGTCCCAACTGTACAAAGAAACTTTAGGTGACTGTCCAGGCTACCAGCTGTCTCTGTCTACCCTACAAGACTCCTGAAAGTTACTTGCATCCTTCTCCCGGTTCTCAGGTAATATTATATCCTTCTGATGTTTTTGATGTAGTTGAAGACTAGATAGGTATAATTTCCTTAGTTATGATAAAAGGTAAGTTAGATATGAAATTTTGGATGCACAAATGTAAGATAAATAGGATATCTTCTTTAATTTTGCCAAATATAAATAGACTGATTATTATGGCTATAATTCTTGCTTGATAATTGTTTTGTTATATTTAATTTTCCTATGTGAAAGTTAAAACCTTCCTTTAAAAAAAGAAAGGGGGAAGTGATGTGGAATGTTCTCTATGCTGTAAATGTAATGTTATGATTGATTGATAAATAAGACACTGATTGGCAAGTAGCCAGGCAGGAAGTATAGGTGGGACTAGCAGAGAGGAGAATTGGAGGAACAGGAAGGTGGAGTGGAGGAGACACTGCCAGCTGCCAAGATGAGGTGCAGGATGTAATATACCAGTAAGCCACAAGCTACATGGCAAAGCATAGATTAATAGAAATGAGTTAATTTAAAATAGAAGAACTAGATAACAGCCATACAGTTTGTAAGCAATATAAGTCTCTGTGTGTTTATTTGGTTGGGTCTGAGCAGCTGCAGGACTGGCAGGTGAGAGAGATTTGTCCTGACCATGGGCCAGGTGGGGCCTGGAGAGAAACTCTCCAGCTACAGAGAAATGTTATTATTATATTATAATCTCAACTAATAAAAAAGAACACAGGGCTGGAGGGATGGCTCAAAGATTAAGAGCACTGGCTGTTCTTCCCAAGGTCCTGAGTTCAATTCCCAGCAACCACATGGTGGCTCACAACCATCAATAATGAGATCTGGTGCCCTCTTCTGGCCTGCAGGTATACACACAGGCAGAACATTGTATACATAATAATTAAATAAATCTTTTAAAAAAAAGACTGCTTAAAAAAAAGAAAAATAACACAATAAAATATAAAAAGGGATTAACAATAAAAGTAGACAGAATTACTTATATATTATACACTAAATGACATGATAGATACTACATCACAACTGTGCAGTATGCATACATTATACATTATAATTTAAGAATGATGTATGTGAGTTGTCTAAATCAACTCATATTCCTGAAAACTGTTATTTCTTTTTCTCTTACTGCTAGTGTAAATCCAGTAAGTAGAATGGCAATTTAAATGTATTTCTAGATATCTGAAAAAACAAAAAACCAAGCAAATATATCTTAATATTCAGAGCAATGTAGCCTTTGATTAGTTTTCATTTGAAGTCTATTTTGTCAGATATTAAAGTAGATATATGAACTTACTTCTTAGGTCTATTTTCTTGAAATATCTTTTCAGTCTTTTTACCCTTAAGTGATGTCTATCCTTGATTAATGTGCTTCATGGATGGAGGAGAAGGATGGATGCTGTTTCCACATTCATTCTGTAAGTCTGTGTCTTTTTATTGGGAAATTGGGACCATTGATATTGAGAGACATCAATTAGTAGTGAACTACTTTGTAATTTCATCTTACATTTATCAAAATGGCTAAGATGAATATCACAAGTGACAGCTCATGTTGGCAAGGATGTGAAGCAAGGGGGACACTCCTCCACTGCTGGTGGGAGTGCAAAGTTGTATATGGATGTCAGAGTAGAAGTTCTTCAGGAAGATAGAGATGATCTACCTCAAGATCTACCTCTGACATTTTGGGGTAGATACCCAAAGTATGCTTCATCCTACCACAGAGACACTGGCTGAACCATGTTCATTGCTGCTCTATTCATAATGGCCAGAAATTGGGAACAACCTCAATGTCCCTCAACAGAAGAATGGATAAAGAAAATGTGGTATATCAACACAACAGAGTATTACTCAGCCATTAAAAAATAAAATTTACAGGTAAATGAGTGGAACTAGAAAAAAATTATCCCCAGTGAGGTATCCTAGATCCAGAAATGCAAGTATGGCATGTATTTGCTTATATGTAGATAGTAGCTGTTAAGTCATTGATAGAAGTTAGGTGTTGTATGAGGGACTGGGAGTACAGATGGCTCTTTTTAGGAAGTGGAAATAGAATGTTTAGTTATGCATGAAGGGGTGGTCTGGAGCAGGATCAGGAGATAGTAAGGTGAAAGGGAAGTAGAATGTTTAGTTATGCATGAAGGGGTGGTCTGGAGCAGGATCAGGGGACAGTAAGGTGAAAGAGGGAAAAGAGTACAGGGAAAGGCAGCTTAATTTAAGGGCCATTTGAAAGGTAGTTTAGAGTCCTCATACAGTAGAAACTTCCTAAAATATATACATATATGATGGTAATGTAATGTAAATGAAATTGCCAAATAATGGTGGAAAAAGAGTACTAATTGCCTGCCTCTAGTCACTAAATGAAGTTTCCTGGATAGTTGGCCAAAGGGGTCCCATGAGAGTTCACAAACAACTCAGGCTATGGCCAAGACTACAAGTTGCTCTCTGAAAACTGATAGCAAATTCTGCTGATGAATACAACATTACAACTGACTGAACATGGCAAAGTCGAGCTGGTGCCTACATAGAGCTTTGCTTCAATGTCTGGAGTCTCTGGTATGGGAAATTACTCTGCTGGCTATCAAAAGAGTAATGTACTCACTAACCTAGCCACAAAGCCTTTGATCTACAATGGTGTCCTGCCTGCAATGCATGCTAGGGAAACTGTGGAACAACTGGTGAAAGGAACCAACCAGTGTCTGGTTTGATTTAAGTTCCCATACCCTACTCTGCTTAGCTGACTGAGAACCAGAGACTAGATATTCCAGGGACCTAGGTTAAAACTGAATACCACTCCTCTAAAACAAACAAACAAACAAACAAACAAAAACTGTAAGAATAAAGTGACTCCTTATGATATTCTGTTATACTCATAGATCAGTGCCTTGCTCTGCCATCATCAGAGAAACTTCCTCCTCCTGTAGCATAAGGGAACCAATACAGAAGCCCACAGCCAGAAACTATGCAGGCAATGAGAGGCCTTGGAGCGTCTCTTTTAAATCAACCCGCTAAGGGCTCAGGGAACCCCACAGAAGAGGAGGCAGAAAGAGTGTAAGAGCCAATGGTGATTTGGGACATTAATAAACAAATCCCTAAACCAAAATGATCATGGCTCATATAACGGCAAAGAGACTGAGGCAGCATGCACAGAGCCTGCACTGGTCTGCACCAGGTCCTCTTTGTATATTATGGCAGTTTAGTGTTTTTATCAAATTCCTTAGTGTATGATCAAGTGGGTCTCTGATTCTTGTGCCTTATCTTTCTCTTTTCCTTTTGTTGATTTGTCTTATTCAAATCTGATGTGCTAGTTTTTGTTTTATCTTATTACATTTTATTTTGTTACATTTTATTTTATTATGTCTTAGAGTTTTGTTTGTTTTCTAATGAGAGACAGAAAAGGAATGTATTTGGGTGCCAGGGGAGTTATGGAGAAAATGGGAGGATTAGAGCAAGAGGAAAACATAAATAGGAAATACTATGTGAGAAAAAAAGCTCTTTTCAATAAAAGGAAAACAAAAAATAGATAATTTTTATGAAGATATATTTTCTAACAAAATTTAAAAGATTAGATAATACTTTCAAGTTGAAAATATAGATTATTTCCTTCTCTTCTTCTAAATCTTTTCTCTTATCCCATTCCACTCACATATTTTCTTTGTAGTAACAGGTAAAGTCAATAAATTTAAATGAATGTGTTTTTTTCTAGCATCATTGGGAAAAATTAAGTGTTTGTTCTTAGGTAACTGATCAATTTCATTTAGTGTGCCTTCTTTTAGGACCTACCATGCTGTCAAAAGCCTCAGGATTTAATAATACGGATTCATTTGCTAAAATAACAATGTGAGACAAAGAATTTATACATTATGTACATTCTAGAATAATTTTACAAAATGTACTTCGGAAGCAAAGCTTGTTCAAACTCATCTAACAAAGAATATTTTCTAATTAGAATGTAACTTGCAAAGATTCCATTTAAAAGAAAGTTTTATTTTCAATATGATTTCAATATTTTTTAATGAAAGCAATGAGATTTGGAAATAGCCTTGCAGTAATACCAGTCATGTGCCTAAATAAGACACTGTAATTTCTTGATTGCAAATTAACCTGTTTTCAAATGCTCACAGTTGGTCCTAGATGCAAGCAAGGAACAAGCTTGCTGAATGGGCCATTGCTGACCAGTGACATCTTGGAACATAGAATTTGCTATTTCAGGATCACTGCTAGGGTCATAGACTGCATAAAGAAAATAATGATCCATCTCAAAATCTCACTTTTGGCCAATTTCTGTTTTTAGGTTTATTTAGGTTTTTCCCTTTAACTGAGCTCGTTGGTCTCAATCTGTTCACCCTTGGCTGAATCAGTCATGCTGTCTGCACCCTCTCCTCTGGTTTCTTCTACTCCAACCTTTGCTGACTCACTGCCCTGTCTCTATACTTTTCTCCATTTCCTTCTATGTCAAGTTCAAGAAATGGGCCCTTCTATAGAATCATGCATTCAGCCAACAAGCTGGAATTCATTTTCTAGGCAATTATAATTTCTTAAATATGATATATGTTTGGTCCCCAAATGTCCTATCCTTTTCATTAAACATTTAATACCTTCTGCAAAACAGTGCCCATGAATAGTTGAAGTGCTTTGCTTGTGAACTTTTATGCCCTTTTGCAAATTTAGAGCAATGACTTCTAACTTTCCAGATTAGTGCTATTGTTTCTCTTGTTACTGCAGTTCTGCACCACTGTCATATAAACTGTGGAAGAAAACCTAACTAGGAGTTAGTTGTCAATTTTGGGTTTACTTTAGAATCATCTGGGAAGCATTAAAAAATTCTAATGGTCTGGGTACCCCAGAAATACAGTCTGCTGAGTCTAAATAGATCTCAAGTGATTCAAGTCTGCAGAGATTACTGAGCAAAAATGAGATAGACCATATGCCCAGGATGCATAAAAATAGAAACTTATCTCTCATTCTCTATATAAGTAGTCACTATCCTTACTCTCTCAAAGACTTCATTCTGAACCCACTATAAATATTTTCTTGTAAAAATGTGGTTTTTACTTCTACATAAAGCATTTATAGATAAATACAATTAGAAGATGATAATTTTGCCATGCTTATTTTGATGAAATACTAATGAAGAATTGTTTGTCTCATTTTATTTTATGTTGTATTTTCTTTTATAAAATATTAATAGTTAATCATGATGCCCATTCTTGACCCAAGGTAAGTCTTTTAGTGAAGTTTTACAATTTAAAAATCATGAGTACTACAATTATAAATTGTACATCAAATTATTTCAATGTTAAGTATACATTTCTTACTATTAGTAGCATGTAATGGGATCATGTAAAATTGGTAAAATTTCTCATCATTTAAACTAGTACATAAAAGGCTACTTTCTGAGTATTGATCCTATAGCAAGTCATTCTACATAGTAGTGTGGTTTTTCTACAAGTTCTGTCTTATTTCATTTATGATGATACTGAGTAATGTTGCCTTTACATCTTCTTCTAATCATTGTTATCCAATATTTCTATCAATTTCTTTGTCTGAAGGTTCCTGTAAAGTAGGTTATAATCAGAAGTGACTTGTAGTTCAGTTATGAATATTTGTATGAATATATGAATACTGATAGAGGTAATAAGAGCAGAAATCATAGTTGATAATTACTCCCCTTCTTTAAGTGATAAAGTTCTAACAATAAGCTATCTAGAATTGTCCAATGTATCCCAGTTGCTTCCAGGAGATTTGACCAAAATCACATTTCATTGTTAAGTTTGATTATTCAAGAGCAATTAAAAAACACTTGGAAGTATTAGGGGTGTTTATTGAGTATTAGGGATGTTTATTGAGTTGTGAAAGACAATTTGAATATGAAAACAATTTAGAGACTAAGAAGCACAAGTATTGATCTGCTTGAACATTCCAGAAATGCATTTTCATCTCTGAAAACTATAAACCTAAGTAGATGCTTTCTGATCTTCTGTGTACCTTGGTGGGGTGGCAAAGTGATTGAAATAATAAACATTTTTCTGTTATACAAATGGGAAGGTGAGAGGCACACACATTTGCCCTAATCACAGAAAAAATACCCACAAATCTGCATTATCAAACCAATCTTGACACCTACATTATTACCAATTTTAGTTTTATGAACCATTTTTTGTCATATAAATGTCTTTATTATTTAGCTATTGTTACTCAGAATTGTAGATGAGCATATTTATCTAATGGCTAGTTCTAATGGTAATGACTCATAATTTGTTAGCTGTAGATTTCTAGTAGAAATAATCCACAATGTTAAGTAAGTAAGCTATTTTTCCTACTTCTTTTCTATGTAAGAGTTTTTTTATTGCTTTCAATGTTTAATGTAGCAAGAAGGCTTTTCACAAAATTGACATGGTCTTATAGAAAGTCTCATTTAATCTATTAATTAAGTGAATTATAAAGACATCACTCATTTTGAAAATATTTTGATATAAATTAAAATTTATTGGTCATGATAACACTTATTTAATACAATTATTTGTATATTTTAGATATTCCAATGAGAAAAAGGTAAAGGAATACAAAGGAAAGAAGTATCAAATTGAAACTAAAGGTCAGCTATGGGAGAATCTGCACAATGGAGTAGCATTTAAAATTACCAAAAATGAAATAGGAACAAAATACTGTTAGCATCTGGGGCTTTTTTATGAAAAAAACAAAGAAACATATCCTTGAAAAGTTAAAAGTACAGTTATCTGAAGTTCTCCTGCAGAGTAGTCTTTGCAGAAGAGTGTCTGTGGCTGGAATGAAGCTGCAGGACGCTGCACTGCTCTGGAGAACTGGTAGCAGGACAGGGCTACACGAGAGTAAATTAGCTAGAATGATAGTTTCACCATATCTTTAAGCACACCCTAAAACACAGAGTACATTTTTAAAACTGACTGTAGGATAGGATGTAAGGAACAAGAGGAAAAGTCCCCAAAGCAATAATTTTGTTTGTAGAAATTTGTTTTGGAAATTTAAAGATAATAATCACTAAGAGCTTAATCCTGAACAAATTGGATAAAATCACTGACAATTAGTATTAAAACTTCACCACTTAGCTTTTAAATTAGGTGAGAACAACAAGCACACAAGTGACAGTATGCAGGAAGAGACAGGGGAAGAAGTAGACACAATGTATGTAGAAAATGTATGTAGAAAAGCCACTGCAAAGTGAGTTCCCAGTGCGTTTTAATAGAGGCAAAATTAGCTAAAAGCTTAAGAGTTTTAACAGAGTCTTAAAAACTGACAACGCATCTACTAATACTACAAACGAATATAAAAGTTGTGTTAGGAGTTTAAGGATCATGGGTAAATATTTTGAGAATATTCATAGCTTATTTTCTGGCATAGGATGTTTGTATCATCATACATTTTAATTCATATTAATCTAGTACCATTATGTAATAACTAACAGGAAATCTCATTTTTCATTTTAAGATGGACACACTTTTAGCAATGTTTAAAAAAAAACATTATTTTATTCCCATGATTTTGTAGTCATTTCCCACTCAACAATAAAAACTAGGAAAACAAAACACTGAAGTAGGTTAAGTAAGTTTCTGTTTTTCAGTGTCTTCAGCAATGAAAAGTTCTGCAGCATCCATCCTCACCTTCCTTTTTAATATCCTGCTACAGATGCTCTGATGTTCAACACAAATGTATATTTTGTAGTAAATATCCTCCTATCTTTGTGGTATATTGTTATAACTTAAGTACCATACATTGAATACTTTATGAACACATAATATCTGTAATATATATTTTATGTGTATATATTATTTTCATATATTCTTTATGACTCGATACAAGAACAGTTGACAATGTGCTTATTTCAGGAGTCTGGACTGCCTGGCCTACGGTCATACGTAGGTTACACTAAATCAGATAATTCAATACACTGAGACAAGGGTGACGCCACCAGAAAGGCATCTACTGATGATCATGGTGCTAGGTCTCCCACTCTAGATGTGAACCTGCACAAAGATGAGGTTTCTATTTTGGTTTGGTCTTTTTTTTTTTACTATTCAATTCTGCATGCCTAGTAAAGTACCCAGTAAACTACCCACATAGCTACCTAGTGTCTCTTACGGTTGACTCTATGTGTTCATCTATCTAGTCAAAGATGCCTGATAAGCTGAGAGAATTATTTTTCTGGATGTGTTCACGAGAGTCCTGCTGGGGGGAGCTGACATTGGAAGTGATACAAAGAGTATGGTGATCTACCTCACAAGCCTGGGTAGGCATCATTCAATCTCTGGAGGGTCAGAGAGCAGGCGGGTGAAAGCAAGGACAATTCTCTCTCTTTTTCCTTGATCAGAGATAACTACCTTTTCCTTCCTACAAATTGGTGCTTCTGGCTTTTCAGATCTCAGACTCTGAGATTTATAGCAACCACTCCACACCTCTGTATCACAGCACTGAATTTCCTAGTTTTCCACTGTACAGATTTATAGCATAATAATCTCTATAAACCATGTGATCTAATTATCACAATAAATGTCCTGGTCCTCCATTTCTGTGCTAAAAAAATGAATTAATTGCTGAAATACAGTTTATTGAAGGAATTTTTTTAGTGTACCACAGTAATTTTGCTAACAATATTTAAATATAACCTTACACATGAAAGCTGAAAGAAAGAGGGTTATTTAGCAGGAATTATGACTCTGAAGATGCTTCCTGGAGTGCAGAAGATAGTGAGACATAATAAAGTGAGGTGACAGGACCCTAAAGGGATGTAAGCACAGGTAAAACAATTTTAAATTTTTTAACTGAAATAATAATGCATCTGCATGTCAACATGTCCCCTGGTTCAGGAGTAAAGCCTTCATGTCCTGTGGAATTTAAATTCCTTATTGCAAGAATACGACTGTTCTGGGTCCTCCAGCTTGCTTTCAGCTCTGCTATAGATCCAACAGGAACATGCAAGCTTTGTTTTATGCCCCTATGTATCAGGAAACCTTGTGTGGTCTAAATGAGAGATGGACATTAGCATTGATTGCCCCTTGCCATACAGTATTAAGAGTTCCTTAGTTTGAGAGAAACATACTGTTTATCAACACCATGTAGAAATTCAGTTTTTATATTTTCTCAGGCTCAGTTATTTATGTCTATGTGGAACAGAAAGGACATGAAAAAGTTGACTTTTCTCTACACCCACATAATGACAATTTAGCTCTTTACCCATCTATTCAAAGTGCATGAGCCTACATCTCTCTCCACTTACATACACATACTTCAAGAGACTCAGTCCCTGCCTCTGCTTTTGAACCTTGCCTCTGAGCTTCTACCTGACAGATCTTACTAAATATTGAGAATAATACTAGGGACTCAAAAATGTCAAAACGAAAAATACAGATAAATGGCAGATAGTTTTGGTTTCAGCACTGGCCAGCCACCTCTACTCATGATTCTTAAAGATTCTCTGATCACAGTTTATATTGTTGCTGCTCTCTTGCCTTCAGCAGATGAAAGTCCCATTGTCCATGACTTCAAGCTAATGAATGAGACAAAGTGTATAGCCTTAGTGTCATAGAAAGAGCCATAATGTCATATTACATTACAGTCTAGACACACCTCACTCGCATATGGGTACATCTTTTCACACTTCCGTGGCAGGATTTGTTACCTTAGTTAGTCCTCACTCCCTTTTCTTCTCTGATTGAGTGTGAAGAAGGACATGCCTATCAGTCAATTATCACAATTTATTCTGCATTTTCATAGTGGCCTACTAACCAAAATTTGCTTATAAACCCTAATTAACACTTTGGACACTTCCCATTTGTGAGCATTGGCAGGGTAGTAATTTTTTTAATAACTTGATATATATTGTTGACTAAGTCCAATCTGTAAGACATCCTGCTTTCATTCCCAGCTCTCATACTCAAAGGTAAGAATCCCTTGAACAGTGTGCTTAAGACTGTATTTTTCCCATTTTATGATCTATTTTATGCTTTTACTTTTAATAAAGTTGAAAGTATAGTACTGAGGTGTTGCCTAACTGCAAAAGCCATAAAGACAGTGATGAACTCATGAGAAAAATGAAAGTATCACATTTCCTTCAAGCATAAGTTATAGATCTAGCAGCTACAAGTTCAATATTTAAGGATTAGTAATATGTATTAAGTAAGGGCTCTTTAAACAGAAGCACATAAAATACAGTTGTATATTGATCAGTGGGTGAGAATGCTATGAACAGAGGCTCCCGTCACTTCACTGTGCATGTCCTCTAGATTGAATGGCACAGGGCTCACCAATTCCATGTTTACAGCAAGTTTATAGACCATAACTCTCACAAATAATAGGACTCAGCACTACTTATTTTCTCAATGATTCTACATGCAGTCTCATAACTCAGTACCAACTAAAGTCATGTAAACATATAGGCCTGTTTTTCCCTTTTAAAGTGGAGATGGAAAGATGTGCTGGCTCCTTTTCCTTGTTTTATGCTTCAGATACACTAGTTGACTGGCAGGATGTGGAACCTTCTTGTTAGAAGCCATGTTTACTTGCAATTTAGCCTGTAGCACCAGCTGTATTAGAAAAAGAATATGATAAAGGTCAACAGTACCACCTCTGTTCCCATAGGCTTCAGAGGAGCTGACACCTTGCCCTCATAGCTCATATCCCTGCCCTTCCTCATATCTTTTTAGTTTGGATATTTCATGCCCAAATATAAGCCCTTATATTTAACTTCATGGGTGCATCTTATTCTATTGAGCTAGCTCTTTATCTCCATTTTAATCCTAGCTTCTGTTCTCACTGCAAGATATATGATAAAGTTACTGTTACTGACTTATGGACTACAGAGAGCATCTTCAAAATCAGAACCACAGTTTGCAATAAAATATTAATTCCTTATTCTTACTTATTCTAGAATTTATATGTTTTTTTGTTTGTGTTATCTTGATTTATTTGAGTTAAATGCTGGCCTACTTAACAAAGAATAAAATAGCAATATTGTAGAGGTCAATTCTTTGTTATGTGTATTCTGGAATGAGCATAGTAGCTGCAGAATCATTGGGTCCTATCATTTTTCTGCACTGATGATCTGAAACACTTTACACACAGTTTGTATGTGATGTGACTGCCCCATTACAATACCCACAACCCAGCTATCAAGACAAACAAGAAAAAAATGTAAGGCATGCACTCTCCTCTTAGGGTGTGTCATAAGGTCATTCCCATTACCTTTTTGGCACCTATTTCCCAGAACTTGGGAATGAGACCATACTAAATTTTAGAGGAGATGAGAAAAAAAAACAAACCCTTGGATGGCTGACTCACATGGTTCACCTTAACATAGAAGTCCCTTTTAAGGTAAAAGGTGAGAATAAAAAGGGTGCATACCAACCAGAAGTATCTATAGCATTTTGGTTCATTCTCATTCTGAAATACCGAGATGTCAACTGACATGTGCAGAAAACTTGAACATCTAATCCTGTTTTCTATCAGAGGGTGAGAACTTCAGTCTTTTTGGCTAATGATAAATATCTATTGCGAGCTTGAAGCCAGAGGTTGTATAAGTCTTGAGTACTAACATTGTCGACCTGTTTCCTTTCAGTTATTTAAAAGACAATCAGATGTAGTAATAAGATTTCACATCAACTAACTGGTATATAATGAAAGTATATTTTCTTTTTTTGTGTGGGTGTGTGTGTGTTGAGACAGGGTTTCTCTGTGTAGCTTTGGTGCCTGTTCTGGATCTTGCTCTGTAGACCAGGCTGGCCTTGAACTCACAGAGATCTGCCTGCCTCTGCCTCCCGAGTGCTGGGATTAAAGGCATGCACCACCACCACCCAGCTGTATATTTTCATATTATATTCAAACATAGACCTTTTTATTGTTATTACCCTAAGAATAAAATATCCCTTTAATCACTACTTTTCCTGTCTTGTTATCATGGCATTTTCCATATTAAATTTTCAATATTTATGTCTAATACATAAAATAGCAGGTTAGGTGGTGGATTGTGTTTTACAATTCCAAAGAAAGCTTTCCAATTAATAAAAATTAGCATAATTACTAATGTCAACAACCTTTCATACTTTCTCAAAGAAATAATGCAAATTTGTCCTTATTTAATCAAATAAAATACAGGGAAAATGATTTAAATGGAAAACTTAGTAAAGCATGGTATAGAAAAATAAGTTCAAGATAACTGAAAATATGTGTAAAACACAAATATGACAAAACAGAAGCAGCTTAAGATGGTCATCCTGCAGAAGACAGAGTTCCTAGCAAATCCCTACAAAACAGACTTAAATCAACAACTGTCAAATGCATGACTTCTAAGCACACAGTTCTGCACCACCACTCGCAAGCTCTCTCTGATGATTTCACCATGTTTTATTACTCAGCATAAGGAAATGAGAGCACATACGGAACATTTACCTGTCCGATGTACACTATGAATACAAAGGTAAACAGCTGTATTGATTTTCCTACAAGAAAGCAGCCAGAACCTCCATGAAGGTGCTTATTTAGCTTCAATTTTTCTTATAAAAAAACTCAGATTGTGGTGATATTGTGTCCTCCAATATACTGTGCACCCCAATATACTTATCTGGGATCAGAGAACAGAACAGCTACTAGATAGATGTAGAGGCCAGAAAATGTTGGCACATACACCTTTAATCCTAGCATTCTGGAGGCAGAGATCCATCTGGATCTCTGTGATTTCAAAGCCACATTGGAAACAGCCAGATGTGGTGCCATACAACTTTAATCCCAGGAAGTGATGCCAGAAAGCAGAAAGGAATATAAGATATGAGGACCAGGAGCTAGAGGCTTTTAAGCTTTTAGCTTTTAGCACTAGTTTAGCTGAAATCCATGCAGATGAGGACTCAGAGGCTTCCAGTTTGAGGAAACAAGATCAGCTGAGAAGTTGGTGAGATGAGGTTAGCAATGGCTTGTTCTGCTTCTATGATCTTTCAGAATTTACCCCAATATCTGCCTCTGGGTTTGTTTTTTATTAATAAGACTTTTTAAGATTCATGCTACACAAGATGGGCCAAGTCCAACACTATGTAATAGTAAATGGATGTGTATTAATGTTGGTAATAACAGTCTATTCCAGAACTTAAGAAGTTTCTGTGTATAAAGATGCTAATAAATGTATAGTAAAGAGAAGTTCTCCAATAATCACAGTCTAATCTCTGAAAGATTATTTTTAGTCTCTATAATTTGCCCACTGAAACTGCAAGATAAATTAGTCATTTTTCTTATCAGGAAATTGTAGATTAATAAATCTCTCCCACCCTCTGGTACCCCAATAACCCAGTCAGAGATTTAATATTAATTACACACTGTTTGGTCTGAGGCTCAGGCTTACTGCTAACTAGTTCTTTTATCTTAAGTTAACCCATTTCTGTTAATCCATGTATTGCCTTGTATCTCATGGCTTTACCTATGTTCCATTACATCTTGTCCCCCAGCAGCCCTCAGCATCCCCCCTCACTCCACCTTCTTTCTCCCTGTCCCTTTGCTTGGATTTCCTGCCTGGCTATAATCTGTCTTGCCATAGGCCATAGCAGCTTCTTTATTAACCAATGATAGCAACACATGTTCATGGTGTACAGAAAAACTGTCCCACATCAGTTCCAGATATGGGTATTCAGATAACCAAATGTATGTTCACATAAATTGTCTATATGATATATATGTATATATGAATATATATGTCTACTATTGGCACACATGGTTTTTCATAAATATATTTTTATATTTTTTTATTACCACAGCATGACATTCAAAACCTATTTATAATATGTATTGATCATATCAGGGCAGTCAGCATATGTATCAATATAAACAAATTAATCATTTCTTTGCATATTTAACTTAAGAGGATTATATAAAGTTGTGTCCAAGAAATTATAATTTATAAATTTACCCTAAAATGTGCTTAAAGAATTATATGAAACTTTTTTTAAATTCAGTACTCTTTGTATTAGTAACACTTTCAGAGACACCATATTTCTATTAAAGAAAATTTATTTAATCCACATAATGTAAGTTGCAGGTACTCCAGTCGTGTTAGCTGTATAAAAGGTGGAACATGAAATAAAAACAAAAGTATAAAATTATTATACAATGTCACATCAATTTTTCATATATTTGAATCACAAAATTGAAATAAAGGACAGAAAACACTGTTATAGTCAAGATGCCCCATTGGCAATACAGAGAAATTGGCTTTGGCTATGGATTTCAGCCTGTCTCTCAGTTGGCCAGCTTCTTCCTGTCTGTTCTTGGCATCCATAGCTTAAGGCTCAGCCTAACCACCAGCTGGAAGATGAGCAAGCATGTTTCTGACACCTCAGGTGCAATTCTTCCTAGAAACTTCTTCCTTGGCTGTGTGGCTAGATATGCTGTCAGAAATGACAGCAGATTTGAAGTGGATGCAGTACATGGCTGTGGAGGCTTGAGATTTTTATCTTTGAAATATGAACTGTGCAGAGGGCCTATCAGAACACTGGACACTTGTATTAACCACAAATTGGACAGGCTTCTTCTCTAAGTGTAGAATTACCCTAGGTTCTGCCCAAACCCATTCCCCTTCAGTCACTTTCTTCCCTTGCTTCAGCCATCACTAGGTAACAGGGCTCCTCATGTTCCCTCATTTTGGGGCATTCCTCAGCCCAATGCCAAATCTCCTTACAATAGGCACATTGGTCTTTTTGCCCGTTGCTCTCCCAGGGAACCTTACCTTGTTCCTGGGCCAGGCCTCTGGATTGTTCTCACTTTTCCTCTGGATCTGCAGCTGATGTTGCCAGCAGCATTCAAACCACGTTCCCAGTCTGTTTTCATCTGCAGCTGCTTTTGCTCTTCTATCCTTTTCCCTTTCTACTGCCCTAACCCTCTCCTGCCTTTCCTCTTCCTCCAGACTCAGTCTGGCTTGTCTTTATCCTCAGTGCTTACTTAAGCTTTCACAGTCTCAGAAATTTATAACACTTGTCACATCCTTAGACAACACTTTCTTAGACGCTCAGAACTTGTTACCTCATTTGCTGCCTCCTCTGTAAAGCCATTCATTAATTCACCAGCTAAGCCATCTATCTCTTGGAACTTTTTCCCAATATCTGGTGCTGCTTGATTGACAAAAGCTAGAACCATTGCTGATCTGTGCTCAGCTGCCTCAGGGTCCATGGGAGAGGGTGCCCTAAAAGCCTCCATTAATCTCTCAAGCTAGGCTGATGGTGTTTTGTTAATCTCCCACTGAACACTGTAAATTTTAGACATATTAGTTGAGCCCTCAGCAGCTGCCTGGAGATCCCTCATTAGAATCTGGCAGTAGACTTTGAGGAGCTTCCTACCTTCTGCTGAATTGAAATTCCATTGCGGTCAGGTCAAGGTGAATCCTGTATTAATCTGGGCCAGGTTGGCTGAGAAATGTCCATCATCACCTGGAACCAACCTCCGAACCTCAACAATAATGCGCTCCTTTTCTTCTGTAGTGAAAAGGATCTGAAGGAGCTGCTGGCAGTTGTCCTACGAAGGCTGATGAGTAATAATGACAGAATCTAAAAGGTTAATAAGACTGTTGGGGTTATCAGAGAAAGGGGTTCTATTTTTTCCAGTTGTGTAAGTCGGCAGTGGAGAAGGGCCAACAGTGATAAACCTCATTGCTCTGGTCATCAGGTGGTCCCATCTCATGAAAGGGAAGGCAGTGGAGTTTGGCTTATGGGTGGTAGCTTCCCAGAGCATTCTTCCCAGGGTGTGAGGGGGACTAGGGATGACCTCAGCCTACCCAAGGCATCTGATAATGTCAAGAGTTGGGGGGCTGAGGGCTTGGGATCCTTGCATTAGTTCTTGGTGTCTCCCAAGGTGAACACTTTTGAGGATCCTCCCAAGTTGGTTGTGCGTAGATGTTTCAACCAAGGTGGGGTGTTTGCAGCCAGGTCCTCCCATATGTTAATGTAGGGAAACTAGTCGGGGTGTCCAAGCTGTCCATAGATGACATTCTTAGCTCTGCTCATCAGAGATAGCTTAAAACTATCCCTCCCATGGGCCAGTTAGTCTGAAAGGATGGCCACAGCCATTTACAGGATTTCCAGAGTCAGCCCGCCTCTAGGTGTTCCCATCTGTCTCATCAGCCATGGTCCTTGAAATCTTTAAAATGGTCAAGGAAGAGGCTTGGTGAGGTAGGAAGATGGCTGGACTTTTGGCCCATTACTTTAGGATGTTCCAACCACAGAAACAGGACAAATACAATCAAAGACACACACATGACAGACAAATCAAATGGTCATGTACAGATCTTAACAGTTTGTGGTTATAACTCACTCAGTTTCTGAAAAGGAATTCTGCAAAGGTACTAGGAGGATCCAATCCCTTCAGAAGGGTTCTCTGACCCACCAGCAGGATCCTCTGCTTTCCCAGCCTGTGATTCCCCAGCATGTCTGCTTAGATCTTAAACAGGCTTTACAGAAGGATCTCCACTGGTCAGAATGCAGAGTACAAGAGTTTGCACAAGTGTTTCAGAAAGAAGTTGGTGCCTGAAGACTCAGTGAAGGGTGTTTATGGTGGGCCCCCAAATGTTGTGCCCAACAACCTGCTCCCCAAAGACTCAATCCCCAAAGGATCACCAAGAGATTGAATCTGATGCAAAAACAAAGAGTCCTCAATGTGATGTAACTCAGTCCTCTCTGTCCAGCAGGAGAGTCCCCAAGCAACCCCAGTGAGGGTATTTGTAGTGGCTAGACAAAGGGAGGATTGGGATTTGTAGCTGGAGTTTTTCTCTCTAGCTCCCGCCAAGCCCCTGCAGTCCCACAGCCAACTTATAAAATAATCACTCAGACACTTATATTATTTACAAACTGTATGGCTGAGCAGGCTTCTTGTTATTTAGTTCTTATATCTTAAATTAACCCATTTCTATTAATCTATAAGTTGCCATGTGGCTCGTGGCTTACCGGTAACTTATCATCTCCCTTGTCATGGCAGCAGCTGGCAAGTCTCTCTGACTCAGCCTTCCACTTCCCAGAATTCTCCTCTCTGCATGTCCTGCCTATACTTCCTGCCTGGCTACTGGCCAATCAGTGTTTTATTAATTAACCAATCAGAGCAACGCATTTAACATACAAAACATCCCACAGTAGGGATTCCAAAAGTACCTAGTTACAGACCTGGGATAGTCTCAAGGCCTGGTTACAAGTACCTGGACTGAGCTGATTGGCTTTCTTGGATCTAGGGAATTGCAACATTTTAGTTTCATCAGAAGAACACCAGAAGTAGTTTTTCTGCTTCTGATTGGCCCTCCCTTATGGGGTGAGGAGTCCGTGGTCTCTTTGTAACTAGGGCAAAAAGTCAGGGGCACTCTGGAGTTGGGAGGCACAGTCTAAAATTGGGGGCACAGTCTGGAGTTGGGGGGCACAGTCTAGTTAGGGGGCACAGTCTGGAGTTAGGGGGTACATCCTGCTCATGCCTTTTTGCAGTGGCTGCAATTCTACTGAAGCCTGGATCTCACCTTCCATCCAGCTGAGCCGAAACAATGAATGCATTTCTGGTTCATTTGAAAGATCTTGTCTCAAGACAATTAAGGCAGAAAATAATAGAGAATGAAATCCAAGGCCCTGCTCCAGCCTCTGCATCCATAGGTAGTGGTGGACAAAGGCACATATGTACACACTCACATACTCACATGCATTCACCAGTCCATATACCAAACACACACACACACACACACACACACACACACACACACACACACACACAAACACCACATGTACATGGGGAAAACACACAAATATTGAAATAATTTAATGTACATTTTCAGCTATTTTTTTTCCTGCCAGGAGCATAAGGAAACCTAACTTTTCATAGACATATGATTTTATTTTTGGTATTATTTTGGCACTTCATATTTTTAAAATGTTACAGGTTACAGTTCCTTTTGAACTGTAACACAAAGAGCATATATATATATATAAATCCTCAAGCTCAAGCCTGGCAAAGACATTTGTACATATGATTCTTGTACTTGAGGGGCTGAGGAAGGAGGATTTTGTAGTTCAAAGACAATTTCAGTTGCCTAGCAAATTGCAATTGAGTTTGAAATACATAATGCAAATTAATATAAAAATATAACTGAACAAATAAAAACTCCTCAAGCTCAAATTAGATGAATTTTTTGAATGAAAAGAAGAAACTAGCTAATTAGATATGTTTTCCTATCTGACTGTTTTGGCATCAGGCTGGTTAATAAAGATTACAGCTTGGACTTCTCACAGTGGTCATAGATGTTCCATGATGTTGAAATTGAGACAATTTCCCCACTGTGTTACAAGGACTGTGAGAAGGTAGTTTAAACAAATGTTTCTAACATGTAATCTTATTCCTCCAAGAAACCCAAAACAGCATTTGTGAATCTACCAAAAATTCTAAACATTCAAATCCATGATTCAGAATGTGTCTCTTCAACAAAGTTCCTAGCTGCTTTTGTATAAAGACAAATAATAACCCTGGTTATGTTGAAACATAAACTTAAGTACCCGGTATCCACCAAGTCTATGGAAAATTTTCCTTCACCTGCATTCCTTTTAAAATTAGAAAAATGGGGTTGGGGATTTAGCTCAGTGGATCCGGTCCTGGGTTCGGTCCTCAGCTCTTAAAAAAAGAAAAAGACACACACACACACACACACACACACACACACAAATGGTGTTTTCCATTTACAAATTATTGAAATAATAACTTATAACTTAAAAATCCACAGTGAAATAGTTAAGTAATATTGGAGTGTACATATAAACTAACACACCCATGTGATCTATTGGCAAGAGTTCAAAGTGATTTATAATGCATTTTTATAATTTTAAAATGAAAGAAATGTGATAAGGAAATTAACTTTGAGCAGAGCACACTTCAAATAAAATAACTTTATCATAAAATTTGTTACATCTTTTTTATTACTCTCCACAAACCACTGTAGCACATTTATTTTATAAATCAAATCACAAAGGTTTTTTTTTTATTTTAGAATCAAATTGTTAAAGTATTTGGAGCATGAAGGAAAAGATCAAAAGAGCCAACTGGGAACAAAACACAGTGATCAGAATTCCAGATAAGTCACAACACATAATAATCCTAATTACCAGTCTTTAATTAAACCACAGGGAGGATTTATGCCCCAAATAAGCCTTTTTCTCACAGCATTTTCTGACTTAAAGATTGAATGTTTTCATGTTTCTAATCACAAGCCAAAAGAAAAGCAAATTATCCCCTGCCTTGTGGTATACAGAAGTACAAAGTCAGGAGCAACATATGTTCAATGCAAGTTCAAGGCGAAATGTGGTCTTCAGGGGTATTATTGTGAAATATTTAAAATTATCAAGCTAATCAATTCCTACAAAATTGACAAATTTATGAATGTCTCAATTGATGAATTAAAGAACAACATACTGGATACCGATGATGCATTTAACAAATTTATATAGAAAGAACTGGATCGTTGAACTAGTTTTCCTCTGGAAAGGGAATGTTAAATAAGTTTTATGTGATTATATGTCTCCAAATTATATTAATATTTTTACATTATCCATCTCCCTGGCTATTGGGTTAACCAATTTGGTTTTTGTGACCTCAGAAGAACCTTCTTGGACTTTATACTATGCCCCAACTTAGGCAAAAAGATCCAGTGTTAAATTTTACCTGTGATTAACCAAATAATCATTGCATAATTTAACAATTGTCTCAGTGATTGAAGTTTTCATCTAAAATAGTTCCTTGTATTTTATAGTTACATAGTTATTTTTATAGCACTTTTTAGTTTTAGGATTTTTAAATTTTTTTTAAAAAATTAGGTCATCAGTATGCTGTGATATGTTAGGATGCTACCCCACTCTGACTGAGGTAAAAGCCATTAGCTGTCATATGTTTGTAATTGTATCTGCCTTCCAAAGAATTGAGCTTTGATTTGATAGACAGAAATGGAAATAATGAGTAGCATCATGAGGTGTCAGTCTGTTCAGGCCATTAAAACAAATTACAAAAAAATTAGATTATTTACAATGGAAATTTACTGCCCATAGTTAATTTGGAACTTGGAAAGACCAAAAATGGATGCAATGGGTAATTCATTGTCTGGTAACAGTCCTTTCTTCAGAGATGTTGCCTCCCAGCTTTTTAAAGATATTAATCCCACTTTATAAAGGCAATAATCCTATTTAAAAGGGAAGCCATGCCTGACTGAATTATTACACAAAAGTACTGTATTTGAATGCCATTATCTTGGTTTCAATATATAAATGATGAGGAACATAGGCATCCAGAACACAGCAGAACAGTGACATTATTAATAATGGAGGAATCTTAAAACCCTACCACTGTGATCCCAGGAGATTTCTTGATAAAAACTTTCTAAAACAATGTTTTCTTATGGTCTACAGGGCAGTACAATTTTCTACATGAAAATCATTTGTTATGGTTGGGCAATAATTTAGTCTTCAAAGTGCATGAGGTCCTGAGTGTGATCTTTAGCATCCCCATTAAAGGCAAGAAGTGATGGTATAAGTTTGCAATTCCAGAAATCAGGAGGGAAGAACAGGAGGGTCCCTAGAGCTCTCTAGCCACAAGCCTATTCATATTGGTAAGTTCCTTGTCCAAGTGAGAGAACCAAAATATAAGTTGGATGATTCCTGAGGAAAAAACCCTGTGATCTCTGGCCTCCACATATATGCATGTGGGCACAGGCAAGCCTGCACACACACACACACACCCAAACACACACACACACACACACACACACACACACACACACACACACAGAGAGAGAGAGAGAGAGAGAGAGATGGACACAAGCCAGCATATGCATATACATTGTTACTCTATGTTTTCATTGCTTAGGTCACTGAATGGTATTATTTACCCCTCTTAACATGCTAAATGCAGAGTAAAAGTGGTTCTTTTAATTGTCCATATAGTAGAAAAATTAACAGTACTGACATTCCCATTCTTTATTTCACAGTAAAAATTAGTAAGTGTGAGATATGCAATTTTAGAAATGCCCATACTGTTTGTGATAGTTTTGTGTAACAGAAACTTTTTACCAATGCCCCAAATTGTTGATCTATTTTATTTTAAGCAATGCTTTCTTGGGGAAATAACACAAATTCCATTGGAAATACTGCAAGCAGCACATGTAAATTCCAGAAACTATAAATTATAAAATGTTGTCATGGTGACATTGTCTCTCTATGAGAAGGTAGAATATTGGCTAAAATTGTGTGTCAGCTGCTTCTTAACTCACTCAAGCTGGCAATATGCTAAATATCTATCCTTTTCAGTATAGACAAGGTATCCGGGAAAGCAATGGCTTTATTTTAATTCTGAACATTTGGGGACTTGGTATCTATCTTAGCCTGAATCTTAAAAAATTGGATCTGAACCAGGTTACTATATGTCCATCTTCCTGTCACTTATTTACAGGAGTGAAAAAGAACAAAATCTTGATCTTCTAAAAAGCATTAAGTCATGGGACACAACAGTCTTACAAAATAAATGGATGTGTTAAGAGGAATGAAGCTTATGCCTGGTACCTCTAAGGACATAAAAATCTTATATCCTGAAATATAGACTCGATATGAGAAAATTGACAACTCAATAAAAGAAAGGAAACAAATCTACTTCTATTCAGGGATATATTTATCATTTTCCTCAGTAAGAAAGAGCATTTTCTAGGACACTTATATATCTTTCCTTCACAAAATTTAATGAGATAGAAATTTCATGCTCCAAATATTTAAAGAAATCATTATTTGTTTATGGATATGTGCACACATCTAAACATATGCATGACATGCAGGTATCTATAGGCTGGAAGGAGGTACTGGAGGCATGGAGCTGGATATACATTGGTTGTGACCAGCTCAATATGGGTGCTTATTACTGAGCTCCACCTAAGAGAGCAGCATGTGCTATTGAGTTATCTCTCCAAACCCAGGATTTTTTTTTATATAAGTAATGTGTGTGTGTTTGTGTGTGTGTGTGTGTGTGTGTGTGTGTGTGTGTGTGTGTGTGTGTGTGGTTTGTAGTTATACATGTGTCTGGGTACATGAGAACATTTGGAAACTATCCTCAAATAAATGTTTAAAGATAGGTGAAGATTGACAGCCGGCAATTAACTAGAAGTTAACACTAGGCATCTTTTTATTTGCCCCTTATCTAATTCTTTGAGACATGGTCTTTTCCTGAACCTATAGCATTGCAGATTCTGCTAGCCTTCTTGGACAGCAAGCTACAGGGACCGTCCTGCTTTGGCTTCTCCAGTAGTGGGGTCACAGGTGCAAACTGAGGCCCTGGGACTTCTCCTTAGATTCTGAGGATCCAAACTTAGGTCCACATGTTTCCACAGCAAACATTCTCCTAACTGAGTTGTCTTCTCAGGCCTAAATATTTTTTTAAGAATGCAATGAGGTGCTTAAAGATGGGTATTGTAAAGTTGACAAAATCAAACTCTTCACATTAGGACAATCACAGGGAGACCTCATTGCCCTCAGAAGCCAGCTGTCAGTCTTCACTTATCCTTTAACATTTATTTGAGGATAGTTTCCAGTGCATGTTTTCAAATGATACCTGGAAATTAGAAATCATTTCTTTCACTGAGTGAATAAGATATTGTTGGTGAAGTGCCCAGAGTGAAAGGAGAGGAAAGGAAGTTCACTCACAAACAAGCCTTTCTGTGGAAACCACCATCATTGTATGGAAACCCTGGAAGAGGCCTGTGTCTTAAGCTTTGAAAACAAGGACTGCAATGCATTCCATTCCTGAGCTACATTGCTGGTCCTTCCCAAACACTGATTTCTAAAATTATTAAAATCATTACACATTTACAAAAGGTATAAAAGCATATTATTTTATGCATCGACATGTTCATACACTTCTATAATTTTTCCTATATGCTTTGGCTATAAGTTCTTTGAGTATCTTCACAGGTCAGCAGCTTTGTGGGATCATTTGAGGTAAAAACGATAAAAAACTCACTCTCCTCCAGCAGGCCGAGAGCTGTTATGTATGTCTTCAATTTCCTTTTTCCACTTTCTAGCTCAGCCTTGAAGCCATATGAAAGAGTGAGATTTTTGTTACCTTTCTAGTTTCTTTTTTGGGTAATGTATTAGATTTCTTTAGGAATATTGTATTACTTATCCTAACTGTTCTTTGAAGCTTCAAGGCACACTGAGTAGTCTGTTGTTGATGTTCTCATTGAGAATGTGTAATTTTGTTTTATCTTACCAATAGTAAGAAATTTATAGTTTCCAAATTCATTCCTATGGCTCACTCCACTTCATTAATTAGACAATCAAAATATCTATGAACTATGAATTTACTCCTATTCAAAATTTTTCTTCTCTTCCTAATTAATGAATGAACTTTGAAAACATAAACATTAAATCATTCACTACTTGGTATTAAGAGATTGTCTAATGATCTTCTTAATGATTTCTGTCAGTTTACTACCTATCTTATTTGTTTTTAATCTGTATTTCTTTGACTCTGCAATAAATATAAAAATTATTTTAAAAGGAAGCAATTCAAAGATGGAAAATTTGATTAGAGGAAAAATAAATTTTGAAAAATGAATAATGACTTCATTGCCATGAATCTAGTTTCCTCTAGGCTCTGGTTTGTGGCAAAGGTACTGAGTTTAGCAGTATGAACAAATATCATTTTTGAAAAGTATTTCTTATACATTACACCAAGCAGGATCTTTTTGACATCAGGGAATATTTTTATTGAGCCTAGTGACTCTGCTAAAAGGACAAAAAAGCAGACAAATGTGTGAAAACAGAAATCATAGGTTACTTTTGCAGGAAGTTGATGAGGATAATGTAAAGAATGAAAATAATGTTAATTCCTCTTTTATAGCCATTGGAAACTATCCCTGATGAACATTGAAGCTTCTAGCTATTAATACATGACCTAAGTATTAAAATTGGTGCTGAAATGTGCTTGAGCCTGTAGTTGAAGAGAGATGAAGAATTATTTTTAAAAGGTTTGATTTGTGGAGCTTGGACAAATGAAAACTAGAAGGAAATGTTGCAATGTCATTACTGCTAGTAAAATGTTTATAGTAAATAATTTAGTAAAATAAAGTAGTTGTTTAAATTTATTTAGTGGTAATAAAGTGAACAAATATATGTGTTAACTCTGTGTGTGTGTGTGTGTGTGTGTGTGTGTGTGTGTGTGTGTGTTAACTCAAAAGACATAGTTTGGGGCATTTTATCTTCTAATTCACTCAGAAACTGGACACATGTCTCAGTGTTTAAGAGTAGTGCCGGAGGACTCATGCTCAGTCTGTACCAATCATTTACACGGTTGCCTGTAATTCCAACTATGATGGACCTAACATCCTCTTCTGGCCTCTTTGGGCACTCACATATATGAAACATTCATAGAGAGACACAAACATGATCTTAAAAATTTATTTTGAAAAATCTAGACATGGATATATACAGAAAGATAATGGATATATAGGTAATAGATAGACAGACAGACAGATAGACAGATAGATATGTAGGTAGATGTTAAACAAACACTTGATAGATAGGTGAAGTACAATTAAACATTTATGCCTTAGAAGACAATGGCAAAAGGATTTCCTGATTATAGGATTGAATATTGCAGTGTTATCTTAAGCTATTTGCCTAGATGATTCAGTTCTAATATGCAGTCTGTAATATAATGCTTTTGTGATGTAAAGGAGCAAAAATGGCATATTGTTTTTGGATCAGATAACTGGTATTATCTGTCACTCAACTTCTCATACTATATATGTGTAGTGGGTAGCCATCCCAGCCTTGACCTGGAAGTTCCAACCTCTATTGAGGCTTCGGTAATGGTCACACCTACAAGGCAGGGCTGAGGGAGGAAGCTGAAGTCCCAGGATCAAGAGGAGGGGCTTCTCTTGGTTTGGGGACCCTGGACGCTGGAGGTAGACCTAGCAGAGTTCTCCAGAGAACATCACCAGACTGTGTCATACCTTTCCCAGACCCTGCAACCTGTCCATTCATTTGTAAGTTACCCCACAAAATTAACCTCCCTTTTAACTACATGGAGTGGCCTTAATAATTTCACCAATGTGTGGCGCCCAACGTGGGGCAAGAGTTTCCACCTAAAACCTGAAAAAAAAGATTCTAAAATGGAGCTAAAAACAGCTTCCTAGTTGTCTCTCTCAAGCTAGTGGCAGCCTGCCAGTTTGAGCTACTATGGCGGGTTCCTGGCGTGTGCCTCTGACCTGCAGTGTGGCTGGAATGAGGAGTCTACAAGTGATTCTTTACTCTGCTACATGGTGGATTTAGCCTTTGCTAGTTAAAAAAAAATAATAATAAAATAAAATCAAATAAAAATAAAAATAAAAAGGGTTTCTGGGCTATGCACTGCTTTGATAGAACTGCTTCTGATAGTTGATGGTACACATGGCTCCAGACCCAGAGCTGGTGGTAAACTGTACCACTACCATGTTGGAAAGCTGAGGTGAGCAGAGTCAGCAGCCACAGAGGAGTTTTCAGTCTTACAAAGATGGATATTACACAGAGAATCTGGTTTATGTTGTCTTTGGGATTTTAATTTTAAAGATTTGATCATAAAAGCTATTGAGTTAAACAAATATGTAAATTTTAAAGGTACCTTGACTTCAAAATTTTGATATAAGGATATGTTGCTTTGGAAGAGAGTCTCTGCTTTTTTGTTCCAGATTAAGATATATCAGGTTTGATCAGCCAAGACCGCCTGAAAGGTCTCCTATGACACAATGGCTCAGATGATCCCACATTCACAATGATTTCAAGGCAACTGACTCAGAGGTTTACCCTCACTGACTACTCCATAATCCTAAAATTTTCTTTGTGTTCCCATAAGATACAGCACCCCTCCTCCAGCAGGAAGTAGTAAGAGAAACTATGCCCAATTTCCCCAAATTATCAAGCTGGCTTTGGAGATGGAATTGGCTCACTCCTTCTCTAAACCCAGACTTATTGTTGAAAGAAAAGGTTAAGAGATACTTGTGTCCTAAGTCAGAAGAGCCCTCTGGTGTGGGACAGAAAAAAAAACAGTATTTTTATTTAAATCAGGTTGATTATAAATGTGATCTCTTTCTAAAATAAAAAAGGGTATATGATATAGATATAATAGGATGAAAGGGTAGATTAATGAACTTACTTTTAAAGAACAACAACTTGTTTAAAATGTCTTACATTAGTATAGATTTTAGTCTATTGATATAAACTTAATGTTAATTTTGTTATACTGTATATATATTTTTCTACTCTCGATTGAACTATTATGTTTATGCAACTCATTTAAATTGTAATGGATAATTAAGAAATACAGATCAATTAGTCTTCTATGATAGTCAAACTTATAGTCATGTTAAGTTTTCTAGGTTTACATAGATATATTTCAGATAGACAGGTAATCTTCAAACACTTCAAAGGTCTACAAAATATGGCATTTAAAATATTTTTAAAATTTAGACTTTCTGGACAGTGAGACATGTCTGCTCCTGGCAGCACCGGATTTACTTCAGAGAGGAGGATGGGCATTGAAGACACTTCATATGGAGTTTATCTTCACCTTGGCAAAAATAGCCATTTGGGCAAGAAACTGTTCTTGCCTGGACTGCTTGATCAACTGGACATACAAGACCCATAAAAAAAGGTGACCACTGAACTTTGCTTGACAAAATGGTCCTTCAGTTTCCTGCTTCGCAGAGGAAGACACCAGACATTCTACAGAACACTAAAAAAGGTAACCAAAGAGACTCTAGCCCTATAGGCTGAAGACAAATGCTCCAACTTTACAAAGGAACATTAGGTGACTGTCCAGGCTGCCAGCTGTCTCTGTCTACCCTGCAAGACTCCCAAAAGTTGCTTGCATCCTTCTCCTGGTTCTCAGGTAATATTATATCCTTCTGAGGTCTTTGATGTGGTTGAAGACTAGATAGTTATAATTTCCTCAGTTATGATAAAAAATAAGTTAGAGATAAAAACCTTAGACTCACAAATATAGGATAGATAGAATATTTTGTTTAATTTTGCTGAAACAAATAGATTAGATATTGTAACTATAATTCTTGCTTGATAATTTTTTTGTTATATGTAATTTTACTATGTAAATTTAAAACCTCTTTTAAAAAAAAAAGAAAAGGGGAAGTGCTGTGGATATCGCTCTGTATAAATAAAATGCTGATTGGCCAGTGGCCAGGCAGGAAGTATAGGTGGGACAAGAGAGAAGAGAATTCTGGGAAGTGGAAGGCTGTGGGGAGACACTGCCAGCTACCACCATGACAAGCAACATGTAAAGATACCAGTAAGCCACAAGCCACGTGGAAAAGTATAGATTAATAGAAATGGGTTAATTTAAGTTAGAAGAAGTAGATAACAAGAAGCCTGCCATGGCCATACAGTTTGTAAGCAATGTAAGTCTCTATGTGTTTACTTGCTTGGGTCTGAGCATCTATGGGCCTGGCGGGTGAGAGAGATTTGTCCTGATTGTGGGCCAGGCAGGAAAACTCTAACACATATACGTTTGTATTAGGTTCTGGGAACTAAATTTAAATCTTTCTTAATTTAATTTATAAATATAATTATCAATATGAATAGAAAATAAAAGCAAAAATAACAGGTTTCAGCAATAATGTGAGTTTTTAAAAATATTATCAGTTCAAAATGTTAGTCACAGAAATTTCTTAGCTGTATTTTAGAACAAGCTTTCATGAGGCTGAGGACAAGAAGGGGAAATGCATAATTTCTCTAAGAGGTATTTACCATCTTAGAATAGCATCTAAACCAGCACTTATTTAAATCAGAAGGAAGTTGTGCTCTTCATTCCATGGAGCCAAATTAAATCATAATTACTATAGGAGAAAGGTTATGGTTTGATTTTATACATCTTTACAAATTCAATTTAGTACCACATAAATGTGGTGTTTTTTTATATTAACTTTCTCATAAACATCACTTTCAAGAAAAAAAAAAACAGTTCAGTGCACAAATTCAAGAGCCCTTTATTACTAGTTTGAATTATGAAAAATAAATTCTGAAGTATTGAGTATTTTGATTAAATCCTTGTAACTATAAAAGATGAAAGCAGAATTCTTTGAGAATAAAAACTATTGATTGATCATAACTTTGAAAATTGTCATGGAAGGCAGGGCCATCCATATGCATGACTAACTGTAGAAAGGGCTTAAAATTCACTTCTTTTATTTTCCCGGGGGAAAAGAAATCATATCCAGGAAGTTGGCTCATAAAATTTGCAAGCAGGGTTTAAGGATTTATGTTCATGGTAGAACTTAAACTGAAACATTCTCAATTTTATGCTTATTAATTTACCTTAAAGTAAAAAGAAAATGTGAAGAAAACCATTTGCTGAATTAACTATTAAACTGGAAATGTCTATGTTGATCATCACTTGTTTTCTGGCTGAAGCCCATCCCCTAAATTGTGAGATTCATTCATTTACTTATTTCATCTCCCAATTTTCTCTGAGAATGGAAATTTTAAATGAACAATGATGTTGTTTGCCTCTTTTTATATGGATATCTTACTAGTTGAATAGTATGTGTTTAATTGCTGTCAAACATATACAATGCTTCAATACAATCCATCATCCATCATTAATATGCAGTGCAACTGAGTTCTTTGTAAGAGAAAAGAGGGGGCTGCACAAAGACATACATGAGTTTATTCATTAATTTATATAAAACTACACTGTTATTTAATTAATTTATTGCTACTATTTACATTATGTTTTTTTATTTTCTAGTAACAAAATAGTTAAATGTAGACAACCAGAAAGTTTTGGGAGCATGTTCCAGGAACTGCCACTGTTGCTTATGCAGAGGTCCTTCATCCCTGCTCAGTCCAGCTTGTTTGTCCCTCTGCCCTTGTTTCTCAGTCTCTTCTCCTCTTCTTCTCTTCCACAGACACACAGCTGCCTGTGCTCCTGCTGGCACCTCCCCACTTGCCTAGCAGTTTTGTTAAGAAAAGTAATAACATTAGTTTCAAGAAAGTATGCTTCTTTCCTTTGTATGATACTAAAGCCTGAAAATGAATTCAAATGCTACAACCTTCTTGATGTTTTTTTTCACAAACTGATTTTCAGATAAAGACAAATGTCTTCCAAGTAACTAAAATTTCTAAGTGCAGAACTGTTGCAACTAATTTTCTTTGGTCATTTAATAATAAATGGTTCTAGGGGACATTCATTTCTACTCTAAGATGGTGAACCAAAGGCACATTGATAACAGCTTTCCCCAGTGTGGAAACAAAAGAGAAATCACAATACCTTATCCAGCATGAACTTGATAGTATTCTTATTTGTCCTCATTTGCAAATTGCATATAACCATTCTCTGCTATCTTTGAGCAGATTGTAAGTGTATTTATAGCATGAAGTTAATATAATGTGAGTGAAGTCAATGGTCTAAAAAGAAGGAGACAGACTTTAGTATAAAGTGAGAGTCTGTGGAAATTTAAAGAACAACATTTTGTCCTAGAACTTGAAGTACAATAACTAAGTCACTTTAATGTCTATGGCTGCACAAATAGTTGACCAGAGCAAATGTTTTAGCTCAAGTATTTCAGCAAAACCACCTATATAGGTTTTTGTGGCCATAAATTTTATACACTGTTCTTTAGAATATATTGGACATTTTCTGATAATGACTAAAAAGCAAAATTATTTCATATTTCAGGTGAGAATTATTCTCCTCAGGTTTAACATGTGTTAATGTATATATTACAAGCTATCATGTTATGTAGGGAATATTTCTTATAACTCCACTCAGCTATATAGCAGTTACTATTGCTCTCATTTCCAGCATCACCAGGATTCTATTCTATTTTTATTTTACAAAAGTAAACACGAAAGAAAAGTTCAAGGTTCACAATATTTGTAATAAGTTATTTTTCATTAGATAGGAGGGTTCAAATTAAGCAAAGTCTTAGTGATTTTTAAAAATTTTAATATCTCCATTACAAATTATTACTTTGTAGGTACACATTTATGGGTTACAGCCTGATAATGTATAAATTCACAAGAAATAATCATATCAGAGTGGTGTTTCATTTCCTTATACATTTTAAAATTTTTATCATATAATACTGGCTCCCGTTGATGAGGCACAATATGGTATTTCCACCTGTGGTGACTGAAAGGAAACCATCTCCCATTGGATCATTTGGTGGCACTCTTGGGGAGGTTATGGAACCTTTAGAAAGTGCAGGCTTGGTAAAGGAAGTAGGTAACTGGCAACCAAGTATGAGGATTTGCAGCCTCACCTGATTCTCATCTCCCATCTGTCTTTCCTTTGTGTGGCTCATGACTAGCCATGTCTGCTCTTGCCTTCAGCTTTTCTTGCCTGTCACCATGCCTTCTCCACTGTGATAGATGGCATCCTGCTAAAACTGTGAGTTAAATAATCACAGCAACAGAAAAGTGACTGGTACACATACATGTGTAGGATGTACATTGTCAACATTCAAGTGGTCCACGTGCCCATTTCCACTGTTATTTTGTGTTTTGAAACTTTATGCTATTTTCCCCAATGTATTCAGAAAATATTTAATTATTCTGAAATAAGTCCTTTTGTAATCAAAGAGATTATTCTGATTTCAAATGTTTTGAAGAAGGCAAATGCAACAGAAATAAGGCCTTAGAAAAATGGTAAATTTAAAATGACAAAAGAAATGAGCAATTTAAGGACTCAGTGACTCAGGCTGGCCTATAATCCCTACATTTAGGAGGCAGACGTAGATGGGCTGAGAGTTCAAGGTCCTCTTCAGCTACATAGCAAAGATGATGCTAGCCTAGATTATATGATTATATGAGACCCTGCCTCAAAAATACCAAATGCACACACACCTAAAATTTAAAATGCCAATATTTTATTTATAGCATTAGCAGATGGTAGGTAAATGTACATAGTGATATACTATCTTCAAAATGATACCTTTGAGTTTAAACAGACTTAGAATGTTAATATGAATTAGCTTTACTTACTTGCTGTTTATTATTAAGAATATTGTTTCATTCCTCTAAGATTGTATTTTCTAATCTATCAGACTATATAAAATATATATTTATTCTTCTCACAGTGAATATGTTAAAGAATGTGCATATGCTCATTTTCTTGAGAATTTATTTTTGTGTTTATATGTACAAAAAGTTCCTTTTTATGCTTGTATGTACACATATGAAGTTTAGTTGTATTATTACTTGCAAACATGGATGAATATAGGACAACATATTAATTAATTAAAGACTGCATGTCTCTTGAATACAACTGATAAAATGAAAATCAAAGATTATCTTTACATATTACTTATTCAAAGGATTTTTTGGTCATTTCACTAAATTCAACTCCTTAAAAGAATACCTTCAGAACTTGATTATCACAGATATTCTTTATTTTTCCAGATGACTGTCTGAAATTATTCTTGTGTGCCTTAACCTTTAATAGTCTACCATGAAAATAAACAATCAGTTCCAAAGATTGTCTTAAAAGAAATTCCAGTTGTTCAAAACACGCTTAATAGCAATCCCAAAGAATAGCCATCGTAAGAAATTGTTGTAGAGCTTCAAACACTTGTTGACTCAAGTGTATCTATTTCAAACCTGAGACTTTTCCATAACAAAGAGTATTTTGGCAAGTTTTGTATTTAAAGTAGGTTTACTAAACTGTCAATCTAAAATTTACGTTAAAATATCCTGTGGATTAAAGGAGCTAGGTTTTTTTTTTTTCCATACTGTTTTTAATTTTATTTTTGATAATATAATTACATCATTTATATATTTCTTCCTCCCTTCAAAGCATCTCAAATTTGTTTTTTCAAATTAATGGCCTCTTTATTTCCATAGTTACTGTTACTTTTGTATTACATATTTCTAAATATAACCTGCTCAGTCTGTATGATGCTTCTAATATGGTTGTTTTGGCATATGATAATATTTGAATCATGTGAAGAAATTGCATTCTTTAAGTATCTAGATTCAAAAATGCCAATTGTTTAAGAAGATGTACAGTTTTCAGATATTCTATAGAATTTGGAAAATGTCCAGAAAATGAAGTTGAAAAATGAAACTATTTAAATTTAACTCAAGGAAAAGAAAGCATTGTATGTTCTGAAAAGACATTTTTTATATTAATTTCAACTTTTAAAAACATATAAAAATAAAATGAGTAGCCTTCAAGGACCTTGCCTTTAGAGCAGCATGGGTAAGGACATTGGCTTCCTGACAGGACTCAAAGAATGTGACCCCAACATACTTATGATTTCAGAGAATGTTGTACGATTAAACTGGACATCTCTGTTTTTTAAACTCACAACCAATTTCTCAATGGTAAATATTGAACAATTTTCAGGAGTAACTAATTTTTCACCAAATATCCCATTCCATCTTATCATGCAGAGCAAGCTGTCCTTAGCTACACTAAGTGAGGACAAATATTTCTTACGTTTCCTCATTTACTCTGAATTCAAAGTAAAATTTTCTACACTACAACAGAAAACAAAGTTGCTATGGTGTATTTTCTATATAAATGTTAGAAGTTATAATATAATAAAGGTGAATTGTGCCTAAGATGAGTTAAAATGTCTTCATTCATATATAATTAAATTAAATGCTTATCTTATCACAGAAATTGACTTCACATACAATCTGAAAAAGAATTTTTAGAATTCCAGCCCATTGACTTTATAAATATGGTGCTATTTGACTTCATTAATACTGTCAAGTTTGATGAAATCTATACAAATAAATTTTCAGACATCTGGATCATATCCTTTATTAGTCACAGTATTCATTACACTGTGTCTTTATGCATTTTAATTTTGTAAAATGTATTAATTGTTCATGAAAAAAAACAATTTTTTCTGATTTATTGACTACATTATGAATGTTTGAAGTTCTAGATAAATTAACTTTACTTAAGTATTATTTTTGATGATATATGTGTGAGTTTCAAACAAAATTGTCAATTTTATAAACAGTATTTTGTACCCTTAGGTTTATCATGTCCTTTGGCTATATCTTCTTTATGACATCATCCAAATTAACTAAAAAATTGATAGCAAACCATCATAACTTTGTTCAACATATTCACTTCCCCAAATTCTAATAAATTCCATGATTTAAAAAAAATAACATTAGCTGGGCAGTGGTGGTGCATACCTTTAACCTCAGCACTCTGGAGGCAGAGGCAGGCAGATCTCTGTGAGTTTGAGGCCAGCCTGGGCTACAGAGCAAGAACCAGGACAGATACCAAAACTACACAGAGAAACCTTGTCTTGAAATAACTAAAAAACAAAACAACAACAACAAAACAAACACACACACACAAATTAAAAATTAAATAATACAAAACAATAATTATGTGATAAAATTTATTTACGTTGCTGGATGCTTATTTCCTTTTTTTCTACATTTTTTTTTTTCATTTTAAAACAGTTTATAAACAAATCTTGGAGTCTTGATTTCCAGGTGGTTATTATAACAAATTCATACAGACCTACCAAATCAGGCCTTTAAATAATTCACTAATGACAAACACTAATTCCAAAAAATGGCCAAAATTTTACTGGATTATTAATATTAATCTTTGATATTTTTTAGTATGTATACATTTAATGTAAGAAGTATGGATTACCCAGAATCCGGATCAGACACTATGTACGGTGTGGGATATCTAAGGAAAAAACTTCTACTTATACTATGCTCTTATGTCTGTTAACTTTATTTCTCTAAGACAAAATTCTATGTATACAGGTACAGCTCCATCGGGCATTCAGGGTAGGAAAAAATCTAGGTACACCAAGCTCCTTGTCTGTCTACTATGTTTCTCTGGGATAAAATCCTGTCTCCATAGCTTCAGTTCCATCCTGACACTCAGTTCCTCTTTGTCCCCTCTTTTACTGTCCTCTCATAGTACTGCTAACAACTAAGCTCTTATGCTTCCAGCCTCATCTTTGTCCCCTGTTTCTTCACCCTCCATCTCTTTACCATCTACAAAACCTCTGTGTTCTTCTTTTCTCCCTGGTCATACCATCCTGTCTGCCTCTACAGAATATGCCTGTCTCTTCTCATCTTGGCCATGCAGTTCTCTGGCTCCTCAGGAATGTTGTTCCACCCTACCTTCCACCTTGATATGTAAAAACCTCTTTTGTTCTCAGTCAGTTGCTCTGGAGAGCCACTAGGCATCAAGGCAAAGGAATGGTCTTAGCTTCATTTGCAAACAAAGCTATGTGTCTACTGTCTGCTTAGCTTTGCCTATGTGACCTTATCCAAGTACTGGCTAGAACAAGGAAGTTCACACACACATTCCATGGAAATTGTGAGCACAAGAAATTCATAACAAGGCACAGCTGAATATTAAGCTGTATAACACCAAATAGTCCATGCAAGATGGCTTGCCACTTGTCTCACCCTTAGCCTGTTCAAGGTATAACTTTGATATACAGCTGGCCTCCTTATAACATTTTCTTGTGGCTTGCCACAAAGAAGGAATTGTCATTTAAATATCTCCAAGTGTATTTTAAATCATTTTCAATAAATAATTTCACCTTAAGTGGCAAAGCTATGTATTTTTTTTTTCTGATTACAAATAAAACCATATATCTGCATGCAGGAGGCTTAGCACAATGATTACTGAATATTATGAATCTTGTGCCATACATTTGTGGATTTGTACTTCTTGTCATGACTCCACTTGCCTGTGAACACCTTGAAGGCAGAATATGTTTTTATTCATATTCTTCTATTATGCATATTTTACTTTGACAATAACAAGGAAAATTATATTAGTTTTCTAGGCATCCAATATGCATTGCCTTAATACCCATATAGATCACCATCGTCAACTGCATCAATTTAGAAGAAGTAATTTATTACCCACTATAATTGTCTTTGTTTAAAAATTAAAAATGCTTAAATATGGTAACTAAGCTGACATATCCACATGAGTAATTGTCTGCCATAAAAAAATTGTAGTAAGTTTAAAGCTACTAATGTAGAGAAGTCAAGTTGACCCCTAATGAGCTACTGAAACCATGCAGAGAAGAGCCCTGGGAAAGGAAGATGTTAAAATCTCTAAAAGTAAAATAAAGAACCTATCCTGAAAATTCAAAGGGGGTGAGTGTCAGGCAAGAGGAAGGTGAGTTTCAAATGGCAAATGGGGACATCGTTGACATTGTTAAAGCCATAGTGTGATGTCTATAGATGGAGGAGCAATTCACTCTTGTTATGAAGAAAGTTCTTAGATGACAGAATTTTTCACATAGAAAATAAAAATAAAGTGATTAAGTGTAGCTGGAGACCTTCTCTCCAGGCCCTGCCAAGCCATTTGTTCGACAGCCCACTTATAAAATCAACACACAGATATTCATATTATTTAAACTGCTTGGCCATTAGCTCTGGCCTACCATTGTCTAGCTCTTACTCTTATATTCAGCCCATTTCTATTCATCTATATATAGCCACATAGCTTGTGGCTTACCTGTACCTTACATCTCGCTTGTCAGGGCAGCGGCTGGCAGCTCTCTCCTTTCCCCAGCCTTAACTTCCCAGAATTCTCTTCTCTGCTTGTCCCGCCTATACTTCCTGCCTGGCTACTGGCCAATCAGTGTTCTATTTATACAGAGCGATATCCACAGCAATTAATCAATTCCATAGCAGTACTGTGAAAGATCAATGATCAAACTGATGAATTTCTAACTGTTTCATTTTCACTGCACAGAATACGTTGGACTTTTGTAGAGAATTATCTTTGTGATCAGCAATTCCATGTTTGAATTAGACCACACCCCCACACATGCACACCACACGAACACACACACTCATACACATATACATGTCATACACACAGCCACTGTCTCATACACACAGGCACAACACACATTTGTATAACAAGCTATTAATCTGTCTGGACATCTGCTAGGTGTTTATTTAGCTAGAGTCACACAAGAGTGCAAGAATGGGTCTCTGTACTTACAAATGTACTTTAATGTCACAGCTGGGTTAGATATTCAATGCCTTTTAGCCACCCTGCAGCCTGCACTATGAAAGCTAGCTACCAGGAGAAACTTTCTTAGTTCCAGTTTGATTTTTCTATTTATTTTTTTTTCAGTAACCAAGATAAATAATGTGTAATTATTTCACTCCAAAATATTTTATTCACTTTTAAATTGAACATATATAGTCAATCAATTAATATATAGTATATATTAACATATACTATATAAAATATATTGTATATTAATAATATATTAATTAATATATATTAAATTTAATATTCAATATATGGTACAGTTTGATAAAGTGATTCATTTAAAAATCAAAATTAACTGTCCTCAGACTTGCTGTGTAGTTACAGATGTTTTTGAACTCATGATCTTCTTGCCCCTACTTTCCAAATGCTGGAATTATAAGTATGTACCACTGTATACAGTTCAAAATTAATTTTATAAATTCATATGAACAATATATTAACATTTTATTTTTTCAGTTTTCTTTTATTAAAATAGTTTTTTTAAATATAATATACTTAACTAAGGGTATTTCCCCAAACTACTCTGAGATCTTTTCTACCTCCCCTCCTTTACAAATCCACACCCTTTCTGTCTCTCACTAAAAATAAATAGGCACTTAAGAATAATAATAAAATCAAATAATATAAAACAAACCAGAATATGATAAAACAAAGAATGAGCTGGACAAAAGCAGGAGAAACACATATAGACTCAGAGACACACGGGTTCCATAGAGGACAAAACAGAAAGCCTTACTATATATACAAAGGATCTGGATGTTTAAAACCAAAACTAAAATAAAATAAAATAAAAGCCTGACAAAACATTATGAGACAAAGATATCATTGGGTTTCTTTTATGTTGATCATCTACTGTTGAGCATAGAACTTGCATTTAAGAGCAGTTTGTGTCCCTAGTAAGACTCCATTGGTTAAAACGAAGTTTTCATTTGTGAGAAGTTGTCAACTGGATATTGCTTCTGTGTTAGAGATGGGGCATGGGTCCACATCTCCTCTCAGCACTGAGATCCTATCTGGCACAGACCTGTGCAGACCTGTGCATGTTTCCTCAGTCTCTGTAAGTCCATATGTGCATCAGCCCTACTGTATTTAGAAGGCCTTGTTTCCATGGTTTCCTCTATCCCCCATGGATCTGGCAAGCTCTTACAAGGTCTCTCACTGTGCACATTCTCCAGCTCAGGGTAATTTCATTTATCGCCATGTACTGCAGGAGGAAGCTTCTTTGATGATGGCTTAGAAGGAAGGACAATGATATCTGAGTATAGAAGAATGTCATTAAGAATCCTTTCGTTGCTGTTTTTTGGCAGAATGGTAGTATTTGGTTTTCCCCTGTGACCTTGGCCTATCTAGTTTCAGATTCTTGGCTACCCAAGAAGTATCATGAGTTCTATCTTTTGGAATGAGCCTTAAATCCAATCAGACACGGGTTGGTTACTCTCACAAGCATTGTGCCAATATTGTGTTAATGCATCTAGCAGGTACACCATTATTGCAGATCAAAAAACCTATAGCTGGGTTGGTGTTTATCCTTCTTATTTGGTAGCATGCAGAGAACTTTTCAGTACCATTGACACTAGTCTGTATGGGTGAAGGCTTTAGATAGTTACAAGCTCAATTTCTCCAAGTTCAAAGACTTGTATAGATATGGTCTCCAAAGTAGGGCCTCATGATCTTTTCCTACTAGGGAGATCCATCCCTTCCCCCAAGTACTTAATACATTGCTAACATCCATGGATATACTAATTGTAGCTTACGTATGGAAGATTTAATAGATAACATCCATAAATGTAACATATATCATATTTGTCTTTCTTGGTTTGAGTTACCTCACTCAAATGATTTTTTTCTAGCTCTGTCCATTAACACACAAATTTCATGATCTCATTTTTATAGCAGCTGAGTAATAATCCATGTGGAAATGTATCACACCATTTTTTATCCATTCATCTGTTGACAGACATTAGGTTGTTTCTAATTCCTGGCTATTATGAATATAGCATTAATGAACATGGTTGAGTATGTGTCTGTGGTAGGATGAGAGATGCTTTCAGTAAATGCTCAAGCTAGATCTTGAGACAGATTGATTCCCATTTCCTGAGGAAATGTCACCCTGATTTTCACAGTGGCCAAGGTTTGTGGTGTTTTTAGCAATCCTATCTTGCCATCTAGTTCTTCTGATGGGCAGCCACAGGGACTGAAAAAAAGTTTATCTTTTTGGGGGAACTGAAGCCTCACTGACCAAAATTTACATGGAAGGTCCCATTCTTGGAATAGTTAGCAAGTCACTGCTTCTGGTAGCAACATTATCCAGCCAGTCAAATTATCACTTTAAAAATCTCTGTTTCTTTTCTTTTCTTTTTTTTTTTTTTTTTTTTTTGAGTCAGGGTCATGTAGCAGCCAAGGCTAGCCCCACAACTGTATTCTACTTCTGCTGTCTAGTCTTCCATCTGTTTGTACATTTAATATTTAGCTATTTCTATAATTAAATTAATATGTATATGTAGCCTATATATTTACAACCTAGAATATATATGTATATATTCATATATAGATGTATGATATACAAATATTTTCTTTTATATCATATTATGAGGGTGATATACCATTTTAAGAGGTTTTATTTTTCATGTTCAAAGTATAGTTTATATAATTTTATCTCTCATGACAGGGTTTTGTTTGCCTTCCTGCCACATGAATTTTTGACTGTTTTGTCTTATTTGTTCCATATGTTTTGCTTTTTGCTTATAATTTTTAGGATTTTTAATTTCTATATATCATATTTGTGTTCATATAGATAGATAGTCAGTTGAATCAATACTATTTTTGAAAAAAGTCTTCTATAAGCTTAGTACTGTTTTCAAAACTTAGCTACCTTAAACTTAAGAATTTATTTCTGGGCACAGTTATGCATTCATTTTTCTGACTATTCTTTTGTTATCACATGGTCTGAATTACAGTAGCTAGAGATGAAGTTTTTTGTTTTTTTTCCTGATGCCCATGGGATTTCCATATAAACTTCAAGATAAGCTTGTCATTTTCTAAGAAAGAGCATAATAAAATTAAGACCATAACTGGAGGCTAAACTACTACTACTTCTTTAATACTATTATTCTTCCAATTCATGAACACTAATGTTGTTGCCTGACTCAAATAGCCCTTAATTTACTTAAATGGCTTTATGCTTTTGTTACATTTATTTCTAAGTTCCTTTCTTCTGATGTAAATGTACATTAAAAAAAAAAAAACCTTTCAAACTGAACTATGCTTTCTAAAGATATAGTCAACATGTGTATGCTGTTTTACTGTAACAAATTTCCGAAACATTCATTAGTTCTAATATTTTTATCTTTACGAATTTCTACATATGACAATGTATCCTTGCCAATAGAGACAGATTTATCTTCTTCTCTTTTCTAGTTTTGTATCTTCCAAAGGAATTTTGAAGATTAAGAAATTATAAAACGAGGTGAGTGCCTGGGGTAATAGCCAGAGATTCAACTGCCCCTGGGCCCCACTGCTGAACACAGGCCATCATGGGAGGACCTGCCCAACTTGGCCCCAGTTTCCGGCCAATCAGCAGGCCTTGCGGGAAGGCTCCCATTTTCCAAGACTGCAAGCAGACCCTGCAGTCTCCACACCCTGCCCCCCACACTGATCTGCCTGAGACCCCAGGCACTTCCTGACAATCAGGGACAAGCCTCCAGCCTCAATCCTGTCCTGGAACTTCCATCTGGACCAGAGACCAGAGGAACTCCCATCTGGACAAGAGGAACTCCCATCTGGACAAGATAAGGAGACCCCAGGGACTTGCCAAGACTCAGAGTCGAGCCCATAGCTCCTCCTATCTGGCTAACATTCTCATCTTGACCAGCGCTCCCATCTGGCCCAGAGCTTCCATCTAGACCAGAGAGAGGCTCCCTAAATCTGTTAGCTCTGTCTGGACCAAGTACACTGATAAGAACAAGAACGAACCCAAGAGGAGATGGGCAGACATCAAGGCAGAAGTACATACAACAAAATAAAGAGCAATACAGCATCACCAGAACCTAGCCCTTCTCCAACAGCTAGACCTGAACATCGTGGAATGGAAGAACATCATGAAGAGGCTAAAGCTTTATATAGAAGAAATAAAAAATAAAGTAGATGAACAGACAAAAAATGGGAAGAACACTATAAAAAAATAGAGGAAAGGAAAATTAAAGCAGAAGAAAACAATAAGTCCTTGAAAGAAAATCATGAAAAAGTAAAGGAGACAGTCCAAGACCTGAAGAGGGAAATAGAAAAAATGAAGAAGACACTAGCAGAAGGAATGCTTGAAATTGAATATCTGATTAAACAAAAAGGAAATTCAGAGGAAAGTATAACCAACAGAATGCAAGAGATGGAAAAGAAGATCTCTGGTGTTGAAGATACAGTAGAAGAAATAGATTCATCACTCAAAGAAAACACTAAAACCAAAAAAGTCATGACCAAAAAGTTCAAGAAATTTGGGACACCATGAAAAGACCAAACCTATGAATGATAGGGATAGAGGAAGGAGAAGAATACCAACTCAAAGGCACAGAAAATATATTTAACAAGATCATAGGAGAAAACTTTGCCAACTTAAAGAAGGAAATGCCTATGCAGATACAAGAAGCCTATAGAACACCAAACAGACTAGACCCCCCCCCCCAATTCCCCTCACCACATAATAATTAAACAACTAAATGTACAGAATAAAGAAAGAATATTAAGGGCAGCAAAGGAAAAAGGCCAAGTGACTTCTAAAGGCAAACCCATCAGAATAACACCTGATTTCTCAATGGAGACTTTGAAAGCCAGAAGGACCTGGACAGATATAATGCAGACACTAAGACACCATGGATGCCAGCCTAGACTAATATACCCAGCAAAACTTTCAATCATCATAGATGGAGTGAACAAGACCTTCTAAGACAAAACCAGATTTAAACAATACTTATCCACAAACCCAGCCCTACAGAAAACACTAGAAGGAAAATTCCAACCTAAGGAAGGCAGAAACACCCATGAAAAAACAGGCAATAGATAGCACCACATCAGTAAACCCCAAAGAAGAGAAGTACACACACATTACCACAAAAATTAAAAATAATTACAGGAACAAGCAATCACTGGTCATTAATATCCCTTAATATCAATGGACTTAATTCACCTATAAAAAGACACAGACTAACAGAATGGATATGAAAACAGGACCCATCTTTCTGCTGCAAACAAGAAACACACCTCAAATTCAAAGACAGACACCTCCTAAGAATAAAAGACTGGGAAAAGACTTTCCAATCAAATGGTCTTAAGAAGCAAGCTGGTGTAGCTATCCTAATATCCAGGAAAATAGATATCAAGCTAAAATCAATCAAAAGAGATGATGAAGGACATTACATACTCATCGAAGGAAAGATCCACCAAGATGAAGTCTCAATTCTGAACATTTATGCCCCAAACACAAGGGCACCCACATATGTAAAAGAAACATTACTAAAGCTTAAATCACATATAAAATCCCACACATTAATAGTGGGAGACTTCAACACAACACCTTCACCTCTGGACAGATCGGCCAAATTGAAACTTAACAGAGACATCATGGTGTTAACTGATGTTATGGCTCAAATGGACTTAATTGATATCTACAGAACATTCCACCCAAACAAAACAGAATATACCTTCTTCTCAGCACTCCATGGAACCTTCTCTAAAATCAACCACATACTTGGCCACAAAGCAAATCTCAACAGATAAAAAACAATTGGAATAAACTCCTGTGTTCTATCAGACCACCATAGTTTAAAGTTAGATTTCAACAACAGAAAAAAACTACAGAAATCCTACGATCTCATGGAAACTGAATAATGCTCAACTGAATCACCAATGGGTTAAGGAAGAAATAAAGAAAGAAATGAAAGATTTCCTAGAGATCAATGAAAATGAATACACCACATATCCAAACTTATGGGATACTATGAAAGCAGTGCTAAGAGGAAATTCATAGCACTGAATACCCACATAAAGAAGCTGGAGAAATCTCACGCTAGTGACTTGACAGCACACCTGAAAGCCCTTGAACAGGAAGAAGCAAAGTCTCCCAGGAGAAACAGACACCAGGAAATTATCAAATAGAGAGCTGAAATCAATAAAATAGAAATAAAGAGAACAATACAAAGGATTAATGAAACAAAGAGTTGGTTCTTTGAGAAGATCAACAAGATAGACAAGCCCTTATCCAAACTAACCAAAAGACAGAGAGAGAGCATCCAAATTAACAAAATCAGAAATGAAAAGGGGTACATAGCAACAGACAATGAGGAAATCCAGAGAATCATCAGGTCATACTTCAAAAACCTCTACTCCACAAAACTGGAAAATCTAAAAGAAATGGATCATTTTCTGGATAGGTACCACATACCTAAGTTAAATCAAGACCAGATAAATCATTTAAATAGTCAAATAACCCCTAAGGACATAGAATCAGTCATTAAAAGTCTCCCAACCAAAAAAAGCCCCAAAAAAGATGGTTTCACTGCAGAATTCTACCAGATCTTCAAATAAGACTTAATACCAATACTCTTTAAATTGTTCCACACTAGAAGTAGAAGGTATATTCCCAAACTCCTTCAAATAGGCTACAATTACCCTGATTCCTAAACCAAACAAAGATGCAACAAAAAAAGAGAACTATAGACCGATCTCCCTCATGAACATTGATGCAAAAATATTCAATAAAATTCTGGTGAACAGACTCCAAGAACACATCAAAACAATTATCTACCATGATCAAGTAGGCTTCATCCCAGGGATGCAAGGGTGGTTCAACATACAAAAGTCCGTCAATGTAATACACCATATAAACTCAAAGAAAAAACCAATTATCATCTCACTAGATGCAGAAAAAGCATTTGACAAAATCCAGCACCCCTTCATGATAAAGGTCTTGGAGTGATCAGGAATACAGGGAACATACGTAAACATAATAAAGGAAATCTACAGCAAGCCAACAGCCAACATCAAATTAAATGGAGAGAAACTCAAAGCAATACCACTAAAATCAGGAACAAGGCAAGGCTGTCCCCTCTCCCCATACTTATTCAATATATTACTTGAAGTTCTAGCCAGAGCAATAAGACAACATAAGGAGATTAGGGGGATACAAATTGGAAAGGAAGATGTCAAGCTTTCCCTATTTGCAGATGACATGTTAGTATACATGAGTGACCCCAAAAATTCAACCAAGGAACTGATACAGCTTATGAACACCTTCAGCAACATAGCAGGATACATGATCAACTCAAAAAATCAGTAGCCCTCCTATATACAATAGACAAACAGGCTGAGAAGGAAACCAGAGATACATAACCCTTTACAATAGCCACAAAGGATATAAAATACCTTGGGGTTACTCTAACTAAGCATGTGAAGGACCTATATGACAAGAACTTTAAATCCCTGAAAAAAGAAATTGAAGAAGTTGTCAGAAAATGGAAAGATCTCCCATGCTCATGGATAGGCAGGATTAACATAGTAAAAATGGCAATCTTACCAAAAGCAATCTACAGATGATTCAACGCAATCTCCACCAAAATACCAAGACAATTCTTCACAGATCTGGAAAGAATAATACTCAACTTCACATGGAAAAATAAAAAAACCATGATAGCCAAAAGAATCCTGTACAATAAAGCAACCTCTGGAGGCATCACAATCTCCGACCTCAAGCTCTACTATAGAGCTACCATAATAAAAACAGCTTGGTACTGGCATAAAAACTGACATGTGGACCAATGGAATTGAATTGAAGACCCTGACATCAATCCACACACCTATGAACATGTAATTTTTGACAAAGAAGCCAAAAATGTACAATGTAAAAAAGAAAGCATCTTCAACAAATGGTGCTGGCATAACTGGATGTCAATGTGTAGAAGGCTGCAAATAAATCCACAATGATATATCCTGTGTAGATTGCTGGCAATGGTTGAGAGAAAGCCAGATCTGACCTAGTCTGGTGATCAGATGACTAAACACCCTAACAGTCGTCTTGGAACTCTCATCCAATAACTGATGTAAGTGGATGCAGAGATCCTCCACCAGACCCCAGGTGGAGCTCCAAGTGTCCAACTGTCGAAAAAGAGGAGGGAGTGCAAGAGCATGAATTGTTGAATCCCAGATTGCAAAAAGCACAGGGACAAATAGCCAATCGAATGGAAGCACATGAATTATGAACCAAAAGCTATATCAGGCCTTCTGGATAAGTGAGACAATTGAATAGCTTAAATTTTTTGGGAGACACCAGGCAGTGGACTGGGACCTGTCCTTAGTGCATGAGCTGGCTGTTTGGAACCTTGGCCTTATACAAGGACACTTTGCTCAGCCTGGAAGGAGGGACTGGACCTGCATGTACTGAATCCACCAGGTTGAAATGAATCCCCAGGGGTGTCTTTGTCCTGGACGACATGGGAATGTAGGGGAGGGGCTAGGAGGAAGGTGGGAGTGGGTGCGGGAAGGGGGAGGACAGGGGAACCCATGGCTGATGTATAAAATTAAAACACATACTACTACTACTACTACTACTACTACTACTACTAATAATAATAATAATAATAGCAATAATAATAATAAAAGAACTTATAAAACACATTTTTTTGCTGGCTGAGATCACATATTAGAAGTCACAAATCAATAGCTAGAATTCTGATCAACTAAATGTCATTGCAACTTTAGTTTCAGGTTGTTGACATAATTTCCCTAGGATTCTTTAAAGACTCTCCAACTGAAATGTTATTAATTCAATGGCTAAAATGAGCCTGAACCTTCCAAGGAAGGTTATTGGTGAAATTATTAAGGACACTTCATGTAGTTAAAAGGGAGTTTTATTTTGTGGGGTAACTTACAAATGAAGGGATAGGTTGCAGGTTCTGGGAAAGGTATGGCTCAGTCTGGTGGTCTCTGGAGAATTCTGCTCAGTCTACCTCCAGTGTCCAGGGTCCCAGGGCCAAGAGAGCGTTCTCCTCTTGATCCTGGGTCTTCAGTGACCTCCCTCAGTCCTGCCTTGTGGGAGTGACCATTACTGGAGCCTCACCAGGAGTTGGAACTTCCAGGCCAAGGCAGGGATGGCTACCCACTACAGAAGGTTGAATATATCAAATAAGAAGTGAAAGGTTTATAGAAGTATCGGTTCACAAGTGTACTATAAACATACTGACTTTCTACCATATTATATGTCTTAGTCCTTGTTCTATTGCTGTGAAGAGACACCATGGCCACAGAAACTCTTATAGAGGAAAGCATTTGAATGATACTTGTTTACATTTTTAAACCCCTTTCTTTCATCTTTGACTCTTAAGCCAAAACCATATGCCTGAAGCTGCCAAGTACTTCTCCTTGCTAGGGCTGGGACCTTGCCCCCCGCTTCAAATACATCTACATCATCTTTCTGTTTTATTGCTCTGAAGAGACAACATGATCATGACAACTCTTATAAGGAAACCATTTAATTGGAGCTCCCTTACAGTTTCAGAGGTTTAGGACATTATCAGAATGGCAGAAGGCATGATGTCATACAGGTAGATATGGTGCTGGAGAGGTAGCTGAGAATGCTACATCCAGATGCATAGGCTACAATGAGAGAGAGAGAGAGAGAGAGAGAGAGAGAGAGAGAGAGAGAGAGAGAGAGAGAGAGAGAGAGAAAGTACTCCTGGGCCTGGCTTGAGCTGCTGAAACCTCAAAGTCCACCCCTCAGTGATATACTTTCTCCAACAAAGCTAATGTCTCTCAAGTAGCACCACAAAAACAAAAAGACTTGTAAACATATGTGACATAAGGAAGGCCATATAAATTGAAGTAACCATGGCAAATGGGAAGGCAACTCTGTGTTTCTTACTAGATACTAACACTGTTGCTCTGAAATAGTTTCCACCATGAATATATTTCATAACTTAAATGAAACATAAAAATAGCCATCACATATGAAATATAGAAAATAGTAGATGTACTAGATATGACCTAAGAAATTATAAAATAACTTCCAAAGTTGTTATTGCATGAGGAACTTTCCCATGTATCCTATAACCATGACATAGACTAGACAAGACTCCAGTGATTTCATTTTCACCTTTGGAGGCAGTAAGAAATGAAATTTGAGGTTGTACTTTTACAATGTGACCTAAAAATTATTTACTTTTTATGTGTACTTCTGGCCATTGTCTGTGTGACGGGTAAGACACTCCAATCTCAGAGTTTAGAGTCCATTATATGGTTACTATGTTAGTCTTTCATTAAACTGTATAGAGGAAAATAGACAAAATTTGCCAAAATAAATGTTTTGTGGGAAAATGTACACTTTTCTCTCATTGATAGATTTGATTTTCTAAAGTGACTTATTTTAACTTTCATGCAAATCAAAACAGTACTGAATTCTAAAGTACAACATTCACAGCTTAGGTATCACTAATCACTTCATATCCCCAATGTAATGCATTTAATACTAATGAAGGACAGGTAATCAATATTTGTACATCAAATGTTTGAAGCATATATTATACAGTATGTTAATTTATATAGCAACTTGCATCTTCTATCAGTGGTCAATGATAAACTCTTAAAAGACTAACACTATATTTTTCCTTGCTTTTTATCCTTATTGAGCTGTGTCTTCTGAAGATATAAAGATCATTGCTTTCACAAATACCTAGGAAAGAACAGCAGCAGGCCCCTTATATGAGATTCATCAAGATTTGCATTTCCCTGGAGACTGGGATGCTAATCTGTTAGAAAATTTTTAAATGCCTTGTTACATGCTTTTATAACTCATATCCATTGTATCCATTCTATGTTAAATCAGTATTAATTACTACTATTGCTTAAAAGTTTTAGCAGCTAGTGCTTATGGTAAAATACAGCTACTAATGAAGAAAATTTGCATAACTGCTCCTAGCCAGCTTGGCAGCTTACAAGTGAGCTACGTGGTATTGTGGGCACGAAACTCCTCTGTACTATGGTGGACCCACATACAGAACAACAAACCTCCATAAACATGAATATCATGCCCTCATTTGGCTACTAGAAATGTCTACTGCTGCTTTCTAATGACCACTTCAGCCCAATGGTTTTGTCCACCCCTAGGCAGAAATTAGTCGGATAATATACTAAAAATTAGCTATCCCACTTTACAGCAACCAACTCCAAGCAAGCCTATGTACTTTGCTAAAATTTTCCCTCTAATTACCTTTCATAATGCTCTATATAGAATAATCCTGTCCTAACTTTCTTTGGCTTACATACCCCATAATTCCTTTGCTGTAGTTGTTTCAGGATAGTAAGAATATATCGACTATTGATTGGATTGTGAGGTCTCCCAAAGCCAAGATTTAAAAATCCAAGTCTCCAGAATGACACTATTAGATGACTGTACAGATTTAATGAAAAATTTTCAGATTATTTGACCTTAAAAAACAAATTCTATATAATCCCACCCATGTGAAGAATCCAAGAAAACTGGTATCACGGCAGGAAAGAATAGAATGATGCTGTAAAAGGCATGGGAGTGAAGGGGGTGTGGGTGCACAGTCTCAACTAGAAGGAATAAGTTCTAGAGATGTAATTTACATGATAATTATAGTTAATGATATATTGTATTTTTGAAATAATATTTTTACCATCAGCATGAGAGCTGAAGTAATACATATGGCAACTAGATTATTCATTTACAGTGTATGAACACTGTGGTGGTTTGAAAAGTTATGGCCCCCATAGACTCATGTGTTTGAATGTTTAGCCCATAGAGTGCTATTAGGAGATGTGGCCTGGGTGAAGTAGATATGCCATTATTGGATGAAGTGTGTCACTCTGGAGACAAACTTTGAGGACTCAGATGTTCAAGCTAGGCCTAATGTCACTTTTACTTCTGCTGCCTGTGGATCAAGATGTGGCACTCTCAGCCCCTTCTTTGCCTGCAAGCCACCATGTTTCCACCATGATGATAATGGACTACACCTCTGAACTGTAAGCCAACACTGATTAAATGTTTTCCTTTATAAGAGTCGCTGTGGTCATGGTGGCTCTCACAGCAATAAAAATCAGAACGAAGAGAAGGATTTTGAAACTTCATTTTGTGCATGCCAAGTACATTTTTCCTTTTTTCTTTTTATTTATTCTTCTCATTCAGTTACCCCTCTACACATCAATTTAATCTCCATCCAGAGTGAGGAGTGGTGCAGGCAGCTGCAGTTTTTAAGAGATTGGGATAAGTATAGGTCACCCCTTCCTGTTACTGGCAAGTTGAGGAGGTCCTTATGGGAAAGTCAAAAGCACAATAGTTTAGTAGTAACCATTGGTACCTATTGCTTTGTTAGAACTGGTACATGTGCCAAGGACCTTGGTGAGTGAGCTATTTGTCAGCTAGATTTCCTTTTCCACTTTATCTCATTGTGCATGGCTGGATCAGGAACTGCCAACCCCACTGTTGATAGGGAGTGACTAAAATCACAAGATAAGAAATCATAAGCATCAATAAGACTGATGAATAGCATACTAAAATCTGATACTTCAAACATTCCCAAAGAGAAACAGATTAGAGGCAAGTCTTTAAAGTCAACTGAGTGTAGGGTTAATGTATAGTTTTCTCTACTATTTGTACCAAATTAATCTTACAATCTCAAATAACCGGTACAGTGGGGATAGTGAGCCCTGTCATTTACGACTGTGAGTGTTAGAGTTCGAGTGAAGCTCCCAAGAAAGACCAACAGTCATGTATGCAGTTTACAAGAACATTTATTTCCAGCACATTGGGGTAACAAATAGCGACCACAAAGGGAGATCGCAAGCTCCTTTTAAGCAGAGTTAGGGGAATTTCAAGGAGGAAGGACTAATCTGGTGCTGATTGGTGGAAGAAAAATTAGTCTGGGGGCTGATTGGTGGGAGGCTGTAGTGGTTAGGGGCCTATTGGTGATAGAGGGTCTAGTGTCTAGAGACTTATTGACAAGAGGGTAGGAAAGGCTATATTTAGCTAGCAGAAGTGGGGGGCATCCACTGAGCCAGCAGAAGGGGTTTGGGGTGCCTGTTGATTGGTTGCTCCTAAATTGTGGTTTTCCTGAGAACTGCTTGCTCAGCTCCAGCCTGTTCTAGTGAACTGAAACTAAGGCCTGGTTCATGCCAGGACAGGTACAAGAACCTGTTAGAACCCTGCCCATTCAGCCCTTTCATCCCCCCCTTGAATAGTGGGGCCATCTCAATTCCTGGAGAAGCATCCTCTAGAACTATTGCTGTCTCAGAACCATCAGCTGGACTGTGGAGATTTCTTCCTTTTTGAATCTGACTAGGGCATTAATAATGCAAGGTCCCCAGGTCAAGGCCAAAAGTAAGAGAAGAAAAGGCCCAACCAGGGCCAACAGGAGAGTGGTTAACCAGAGTGACCAATTGAACAAAGATTCATACCATCCTTTCATTTTGCTATTTTTCCAGTTTTCTATCATGTAGCCTTTTTCTGATTAGATTCATGAAGTCTTTTATAAGTCCTGAATGGTTAGCAATAATCAGCATTATTCTCCCAAAACTAGACATAGACCTTCTTGTTGAAGGAACAGCAAGTCTAGCCCCCTTCTATTCTGGAGGACTACCTCAGCTAAAGATGAGAGTGATTCCTCCAGATGAGTAGTGGATTTCTCTAGGGTGGCTATGTCTGCATCTATTGCTGCATTCGGAACCTTGTAATGTTGGCTTTGGAGGATGAGGGCTGAGGTCCCAGTGCCTATAGCCCCTGCTAAGCCCAAGCCTATGAGGGAGGGTATTAGGACAACTGTGAAAACTTCCCTTTTAGCCCATCCTAGTGTTTTTAATTGATGGAGAATCTCTTTCTCAGGGAAATAAGCTATTCTTGGAACCAGCTGCACCAAGACACAGAAACCTTGAGTATCATACAATTTGGGTGTGTGTGCAGGGGGTTAAACCTGTGGTACAGGTCAATCAGGTATCATCCAGTGGGATTAAATATCCTGTCCCATGGTGGATTCTGAGTTTTGTTGCAGAGGTCAACATAATTAGTTGGGTGTTTGCCCACACAGAGGCCTTTTCCTGGTTTAGACGGTAGGGTAAGTCTTCCTCTGCCTGAATGTTGCCATTATCATGACTGCATGTCAGGGGAGCTGGTATAACTTTCCATTATTGCAATCTCTTCATAACAGAGTGGTTTTGTATCCACACAGAGCCAACAAGTCTTGGCTTTGAGGAATTTAGAACCAAATAGGTAGCTCTTAGCAGATTTAAGAAGATTGAACTGGCAGGTAAACTCACAGGGGCTGCCTTGGTTGTCAAAGACAATGATTTAATTTTCTTAGGCTTAGATTTCTCAGATTTTGTTTTCTTATGCTTTGGGGTACTCATTATCTTATTGGGGCCCAGGGGCTTTTGTGGCTGGAAGGGGTTGAACATCCAACCAAAGGGTGAATAATGTTCCTGGGTCCTTCCCTATTGGCCTTCCAACCCAGCCATATAGCCTTAAATCCCAGGTCTTCCCTGACATCCAACCAGATGTCCTTTTACCAGTATCAGTTAATTTAATTAATATTGGGTTACATGTATCTTCTCCAGCAAATTTAGTCCACCAACCACCCAGACATTTTTGGTTTGCCTGCCTTTTTTTTTTTACTTTGATAAGATCTCCATCCTTTGGAGCCTTCTACCAAATATGACCAGTGAGGCCACAGTTCCATGAAGCACTGAAATAGTCATTGACTCCCTCACAAGTCTCTATTTGGGTCTTATTTCTATCGTACCCAGAGAAAACATAAAAATGGGTGACTTCTTGTAATGTAGCAGCACATACTTCAGTCCAACCACAAAGCATCCCCAAGTCAAAATGTAGATCAGGAAACCAGGTCCCCAAAGGGGCTGCATAGGATGTTTGGTTCAAGATCTGATAATTTTTAGTTCAGGATGCTGAAAATTATCAGCACTGATAATTTTCCATGTGAGATTAAGGATAGTTGGGGGTTGTGGTCCCTTTTGGTGATCTTACTAGAAAGTCCCAAAAGGCACATGTATATGCTGAGGAAGCACAGGGACAAGCCCACCCACCACTTAGCTGGATTGGTGACTTTCTGGATTCTCACTTTCAAAGGATCTCAAGGGTGTGCAATGGCCCTCCAAAGTCCAGGGTTGGCTTCCTCTGGACCATAGTCCTCAGGATCAGTATGTGGGTCCACAGGCTTCACGTGCAAATGATGAATCTAAGGGGGGGGGGACCCTGTCTACTTTGGCAGCTGTGGGTATTGTCAGGATGATAGTGTAAGGTCCCTCCCAGGCAGACTACAAGGTCTCTGTCCTTGTGTTTTTTGATGATTGTCAGGTTCCCTGGACAGAACCTGTGGGGCACAGTAGGTGGTGCCTTCTCATAGACTGCATGCTACTGAGACCAAAGTTGTTTCTGCATCTGAAACAGAACTTGTAGGGAGGAGAGAAATTTGTGGTCATCAAATTCAGCCAGCAATTCTGCCCTGAGATTAGGCAGAATGGGTGGTAGTCTGACATGCATAACCTCATATGGGGTCAGGCCTAAAGTGTAAGGAGAATACGAACCTGGTAAAGAGCAAAGGGGAGGAGAGGCACCCAGTCATCATCAGTCTCAAGGGTTAATTTAGTTAAGGTTTCCTTCAGGGTCCTGTTTATCCTTTCTACCTAGACTGAACTTGGGGGTGATAAACATAATGGAGTTTCCAATTGGTCTCCATAGCCTTAACTAATTTCTGTGTTACCTGTGAGATGAATGCAGGCCATTATCTGAGCCCAAGATTACAGGGAGGCCATACCTTGGAATAATTTCTTCCAGCATCTTCTTGACCACCATGGCAGCTATATTGTGTTTAGTTGGAAAAGCCTCAATACATCCTGAAAACTAGAAAATACTTATAGCCATACAGACCTGGTTTTTACCTTTTTGAAGTCAATCTCCCAGTTGGCACCAGGCCGAGTTCCCCACTCCCTGTGTCCAATTCTTGTGCATTGATAAGATAGCAAGTGGGACATTGGCCTATAGCTTCTCTGTTTTGGCCTTAAGGTAAAAACTTTAAGGTATACTCTTCTCAAAAGATCCTGGTTATTTTGTTTTGTGTTTTTTTTTTTTTTTTTTGGTTTTTTAAGACAGGGTTTCTCTGTGTAGCTTTGTGCCTTTCCTGGAACTCACTTGGTAGCCCAAGCTGGCCTCGAACTCACAGTGATCTGCCTGGCTCTGCCTCCTTAGTGCTGGGATTAAAGACGTGCGCCACCACTGCCCGGCAAGATCCTGTAGTTTTCTTTCTCTCAGATGGGCAACTCTGGCATATTTGTCAGACTAGTTGAGTGGCAAAGTTTGATAGGAGGGTGATCTGTTCATCAGGGATCTTACACCATCCTTTCTCCTCGTAAACATTTGTACGTGAGTAGATTCTCTGGAGCTCTTGGTCAGTGTAAGCTGGATATTCTGGCAATGCGGGTGTGAGCATCTGTGGTAGAGTAGCCAGCAGGATGGTTGCCATCTGGATGGCAGCTTCCTTTGCTGCCTTGTCTGCCCAGCTGCTTCCCCTCAAGATTGTGTCTTCTCTTTTCTGGTGTCCAGGACAGTGCATAAAAGTTGTCTCTTGGAGCAACCATGTGGCCTTGCCTGTCAGAGATCTAAAATTTCCTGTTTGTTTTTAACAGCCTTTCCTTCTGCAGTCAACAAATCCCATCTCCCTGTTGATAGAACCATGGATATGTATCGTGGCAAATGCATACCAGCTGTCAATATAGACATTAAGTCTTTTTCCCTTTCCCAACTGCAAAGCCTTTGTTAGAGCTATCAGCTCAGCCCTCTGGGCTGATGTGTCAGGAGGTAGGGCCTCTGTCTATATGATTTCTTCCTCAGTTATAACCGATGCCCCCGCATATCTGACATCATCTTTGATGAAACATTACTGCCATCTGTATACCATGTTACTTCAGCCCTTGACAAAGGGATATCCTTGAGGTCTGATCTGGTCCTGTGGAGATGGCTCAGGATGTCCAGACAATCATGGAGAGGGCAGTCTGGGTCTGGCAGCAGGGTGGCAGGGTTCAAAGCATTGCTGGGGGTATATTGGATCCTGGGTAGGTTTAGGAGCAAAGCCTGGTAATGAGTCAGCTAAGCATTAGAAAGCCATATATCAGGAGGGTGTTTAAGGACCCCCTCGACAGCATGGGGGTGGTCACTTTAAGAGTCTGCACCAAGGTTAGTTTTTCTGAGTCTTTGATTAGTAAAGGTATTGCTGCAATTATGCAGAGGCAAGGAGGCCATCCAGTAGACGTGGGGTTCAGCTTTTTTGACAAGTAGGCTACTGGCCTTTTCCATGGACCCAGGGTTTGCATCAATACCCCCTTGGCCACTCCCTTCTTATCATCCACATATAGGCGAAAGGGTTTGGTAATATCTGGTAGTGCCAAAGCAGATGCATTCGGTAGAGCTGCCTTAATGTCACTGAAGGTCCTTTCCATTCGTGAGGTACAATCAAGGGGAGTCTTCCCTCTTCTCATGGCCTCATACAGAGGCTAGGCTAATTCAGCAAACCCATGGATCCTGTTCAACCAGAGGGACCTTCTGTTTCTATTCAATCAGGGGGACCCTCTGCCCCAATTTAACCAAAGGGACCCAGTTGTCCCTCTCAGGTGAGTCTAGAATGTCTCCTGGCCCACAGTGACAGTCAGACAGTCAGAACAGTGACAAACCAAGACAAAGAGTGCTCACTCTTACACTTACCGGCCAGCCACGTTTTCAATGCTCACATGTGAGAGATCTTGAGGGGACTTTCCAGCCAGCACACCAACTGTTAGGGTTTGAAAGAAGCCCCCAAGAAAGACGAACAGTCATGTATGCAGTTTAGCAAGAATGTTTATTTCCAGCATGTTGGGGTGGCAAATAGCAACACTGATGGGAGGTCACAAGCTCCTTTTAAGGAGAATTATGGGAATTCTAGGGAGGAGTGATTAATCTGGTGCTGACTGGTGGGAGAAAGATTAGTCTGGGGGCTGATTGGTCGGAGCTGTAGTGGTTAGGGGCCTATTGGTGGTGGGGTCTAGTGTCTAGGGGCACTTATGGGTAAAGAAAGCTATCTTTAGCTAGTAGAAGTGTGGGGGGCATGTGCTCAGCCAGAAGAAGGGTTTTGGGGAGCCTGCTGAGCCAGCAGGAGGCTGGGGGGCCACCTGTTGATTGATTGCACCTAAATTGTGGTTTTCCTAGGAACTGCTTGCTCAGCTCCAGCCCATTCTAGAAAACTGAAACTGAGGTCTGGTCTGTGTCAGGGCTGCTAGGGGAGCCTGTCATGGTCCTGGTTTGCCACCTGGTCCTCTCAGTAAGTACTGAAGATAAAAGGCTGGCATTACTTAGAAGAGTGTCTGAGCAAAATCATGTGAGCAAAGACTCTTTTCTTTCCTTGCTTCATTCATTTGACCTGAGCAAAGTTTGAAGCTCCATTCTATTTTTAATTCCCCTTAAAAATTGCTTGCTATTTGAGATCATAATATAATACATCATTCTGCCTTTATATTCCTCCCTCCAAACACTCCCGTATGTCTCTCCTTGCTCTCAGTTAAACCTATGACCCTTTTTTATTAACCTTTATATACATTCCTAAATACATAAATATAATCTGCTGGTCCATATATAAATAGGTTTTCAGGGTTGACCATTTGGTATTGGATAACAAATTGGTATGCTCTTCTCTGAAGAAGACTATTTCTATTGCTGTAAACATCATGCACTTCAAACACAAGGCTCAGAGGCCCCTGACTGGAACTGACCTGAATGCCTCCTCTCTGAGGACTAGCTTACATCATACCTGAATGCACTGTGCATGCTTCTCCATAGGAGGGAAGAAAGTTGGTTGAGTCCTACCTAGCCTAAGAAACAACACAACAAATAGCATGGTTCAGTATTTGAATGCAAACATTGATGGTACCCAACAACTCTGTAACTGGACCCAAGACCTGTTCCACAAGAGAGAAATCAAGCCTGATACCAGAAACCTATCCCACTACCCAGAGCTATGAAATCATGGATCTTGAAGGAGAAATCATTACCACCACTTCCCTACATCAGAATGATCCCTAACTTCATTTTAAATGTTTGTCCTTATGCCCACATACAAGAGTAGTCCTGGTATTTCATCAAGAATACTTCTCTTTGCAACAGAAGGAGATCATTACAGAAAACTACAACCAAATAGAATTTAGAGTTGTAGATCCTAGTCCCAGTGGATACTTCTACAAAATGATTCTCACACCAAACTCTGAAGAAATAATACAGAATTGAGGGTGGGCAGAACCAATGTAAAAGCCAGAGGAATAAGGAATTTTCTGAGAGTTTGTGTCTTTCAGTGCCATCAGAAGCTGTGCTCATAAAGTCTCACTGACATAAGTTCCTCAGCAGCTGAACAAGAAAATCACAAAGAGGCATGTCATGTGGCTGGGGCAAAGCTCAGGAGGTTTCAATCCTACACAAGGAATTCCAAGCAATTAAGGAATCCTGAGAGTGAGTGACTCTCCCTCCTTAATTTCAGCTACTGTTTATCTTTATTCCAAACAGAAATCATTAACTCTCATACAGGGGCAAGGAATGATCAAAATATAAAAGAATATGTAACTGTATCCTGTTAATAAAAGGAAGCACTTTTGATATTTTTTTGTCCATTTACAGTATTTATATTCCCTATGGTCACCTAAAAATAACCCCCTAAATATTTTGTAGGCATTGAATATTGATAATTTAACTAAGGTTTTTGTCAGGAAAAGTTAATGGAAATGTAATATTAACCCACTTTTACTAACAAACATATACTTGTAATTCATATGAAATAGAACAGACAAGAATTTAGGATGATATGCATGGTGGTATATGGTATCTATAATCCCACAACTCAGTAAGTGGAATCAGGACCATTTCTAGTTCAAGACTATCAAGCCATGTTACACAGAGAGAAACTATCTTTAAAAACAAAAGCAAAATAACATAAAACACAAAACAAGTGTCTCTTATTGTGCCACTAGTCACTTTTAGATTTAGTTGTATTTTGAGTTTTTATTTTTGTTTGTTGTGTGAGACAGTGCGTATACAGCTCAGGTTTGCCCAGATCTTCCTATGTAGCAGAGGGAGGATGACTGTGAACTTTTGATACTCCTGTCTTCACCTCCTAAATGTGGGGATTGCATTTCATGGCAGGCTGGGATTGAATTCATGATCAATACTGGGTGAGACAACTACTAATTGAGGTACTTTACCACTTTTCCTTAGATCTTTCTTCATTTAAAATGATTTAGAAATTATTTTGTAAAAATATATTATGATTTTGGTAGGTGATGATATTTTCTTACTCATTTCAAAGACAATAATCATTAGAGAGATGGCTATAAAAGACCAATAAGAAACACTGAACCCAAGGATATTAAATCTATAATCTAATTTTTCTCAAAAGGGTTTTTATAAAAATCTGAATTTTAATAGGAACAAACCTTAAAATCAAACTTTAGTTTGTGGGAAAAATGGTCTTAACTCTTTCTTGAGAAAATTTAGTTACTGACAGGAAACAAGTTTCCAATGAAATGGCTCCAAATTCTGAATTTTGTCATAAAATATATTTGTCTATATATTTAATCATGATTAATTTTTAGTATATCTTGGCCACAAAGGAAGCATGTTAGGTACTAATGTGTGTATAATAACAAGCTATATTGGGGATATGGAATTAATTTCTTTCTGGTTTTGTTTCATTTCTGACAAAGTATCTGTCCAGGTGCCTTAGACTCTGAGTCAAGGGCTCTTCTGACCATAGTCTCAGAGTATCTGTGTTTATTTTACAGCTGTGTCTGTGTTTTCTGGTCTTTCCAGTAAAGGAGTCATAGGACAGTTGAGTAAAATCCTCCAGTGTGGATGACCTCCCTCCCTAAGCCAAGCTGAACAAATACTTACACAACAAAGTAGCTTCAATAAAGTGAATGAAACCAGGTAAGACAGCAACCAAGTTACTTTCAGTGTGACAAGATGCAAAGAGGAATTAAACAGTGCAGGAACAAAGAGGCCTGCTATCTCCCTTCCTATAACTCTAAAGGGCCCATCATTGACAGAGGCATCGACCAGTTGGTATACAGCATAGAGAATTAAGTCCAGGTCTTAAGAAACTTCACCCATGATCAATAAACCTGCAGGACCTCTGCTTGCTGAGGACACCCTATGACCACAATCTGGAAGGACTGTCACCAGGCATTGGTGACTTACACTGCCATTCTTCAATGTGAAGCAGTGTGCAGAACTTTGCAATCCACTTAGGAACAGGTGTGAATGTTAGCACAGGGCCAGTTCCTTGGAGCTTCTTACAAGGCTGACCATGCTGAGACCCAAAGTCGCCAGAAATTGGAGCTTCCATTAGCATGAAGACCTCACAGCCTGAGCCTCTAGGGCAGCTTTGGAATCAGATAGGGACTATGGAATAGTGGGACTCTTGAATTTCAGCTTTCAGCTTGAACACTTCTACTTTGGAGTGAGCTTGGGACACACTAAACCTTACCCTAGAACTGTTCAGGGTGCTGTGAGGGAGGACTTAAGTAAAACCCATCCTCGCACCAGCCTTTGTGTTCAAGTGTCTATGAGTCTATTTCAGCAGTAAACAAACCCCATCACACTGAGGACCTCAGCCATTGAGCAAGGAATCATTGCATAATAACAGATTTTTTTCCCCATCAGTTAAAAAGATATTTAGATATTTCAAAATATCTTCAAAATTATCACGTACATTTAAATATTAAAATAAAAATGCTTAGTAAAAGCAGCTAAATTATATTTTGTAATGACCCTTAATTTTTTATAACATAATTCTTATTAATTCTTTGGGAATTTCACATCATACACCACAAAACCCCTGGCCTCTCAGTCCTTTCATATCTGCCCCTCACCTCTGTAGCATCTCCCCAAAATAAAAAAAAAAGTAATTAAAAACAAAATAAAAGAAACAAACAAACAAAAAATACCCTGCCCCTGCTGTGGGATAATGCTTTTGTACACTGGTTTAATAAAAGATTTGATTGGCCAGTAGCCAGGCAGGAAGTATAGGTGGGATAATCAGACAAGGAGAATTCTGTGAAGAGGAAGGCAGAGTCAGGAGATACCAGCCCACTGTCCAGGGAGCAGCACATAATGGCATGCAGGTAAAGCCACAGAAAATGTGGCAACATATAGATGAACAGAAATTGGCTGAGTTTAGGTGTAAGAGCTAGTCATTAGTTAGCCTGAGCTAATGGCCAAGCAGTTTTAATTAATATAATGTTTACTTGGGTCTAAGTAGCTACAGACTGGGTGGGACACAAGAAAATTTTAACTACATACCCCCTTTCTTTGTTGTGGTAGGGCCACAGACCAAGAAGTAGCAAGCTTTCTTGTTGGACTTTCTTGTACCACTGGCCCCCCAAAATGACACAGAGACTTATTAGTTACAGAAACCCGGCCCAACTTGCTCTTATACCTCAAATTAAGCTGTTTATATTCATCTATGTTCTGTCACATGGTTTTTACCTCTTTCCCACTCTCTATGTCTGACTTGTTCTACATCTTGCTTGCATCTTCCTGCCTCTCTTCTCAGAGTTCTTCTCTTTCCCTAGATATCCTGTCTATTCTCTCCTGCCTAGCTGTTGGCCATCCAGCTCTTTATTAAACCAATTAGAAGGTCCCTTAGGCAGAAACACATCTTTACAGTGTACAAAAAGATTATCCCACAATACTCAGACATAGTCCTCCTTGGCAGCAGCTGAAATCCAGGTGTCACCATGGCCCCATGTGTCAGTGTAGTTCACTCAGATGGCAAGGCCCCCCTGGCAGCATGGTCCTCAGACATCAACATAGCCTAGACATCCTCACATCCCTCAGTGGTACCAGGAGCCATGGATATCAACTCAAATTCTGGCTACTGTAGGGCCATGGACCCAGACATGGCCTTAGGCAACAAAAATATCTCAGACAGCACCATTGCCCCAGGTGATGCAGGCCACTCAGATCAGCATGGCTCCAGTGGAGGCATAGCCCTCAGAAACCAACATGGCCATAGGCATCAATGTGGCCTTCAATGGTATTGGAAGCCACAGACACCAACACAGATCCTGACTGTGGTAGGACCATGAACCCAGATATGGTTCTAGGCAACAGTCAGGTCTTGGATGTCACCATGGCCCCAGGTAATAGTTTAAGCCTCTCAGGTCAGTATATTTCCCAGCTGCAGCATGACCCTCAGACCCCCACTGGACCTCAAGTGGTAGCCCATACTCTGGGTATTTACACGGTCTTTGGTGGTAATAGAAACCATAGATATCAACCCAGACCCTGACTCAGAAGGGACAGGGATTCAGACAGGCCCTATGCTGCAGCCTAGGCTCAGACATCACCATGGTGCAATGGCCCTTGATTTTGTCTTCATAATATACAGAATAACACAAGTGCTGTGAGTGAAGTGGTGAGTTTACATTGCAAAGGGAGAAAATGCAAATTTAAATATAAATTTAAAGTGAAAAATAACAGAACATCACTTTGTAAACCTCTAATTTCTACAACTGCAAAGTATAAAATTTGTATTATAGCTAGTATAGACAATAAAAAATAAACTGTGGTATCACAAAAGTGTTTATTTTCACTATAAAGTAGTAATAACATGACACATGGAGAGAAATATAATGCTGAATATGCTTCATGCTACAAAAACGGCCTCTGAATAGCACAGACCTTGGTGAACAATAAGCATTTTTAGTTTTCTCAAATCTGGGATTCACTGTTGTTCCACGTCACTCTTTCATTTGCAGACAGTTTATTCAAAAACCTCTGATTTCACCTTTAATTCTTGAAACTGGCTAGTGTTTATGAAAAGGACAGAGAAACTGCAGACAGATAAGTATTAGCAGGCCACTGACCATTGGCTTCATCTCTTGCCATTCACAGCACACAGTGGCCTGGCTTGGTCATTGACTGTGCATCTGAAGCTGTGCCTGCTGCTCTGAATTTGCAGGGGGCTCCATGGCTTTAATGTGACTACTGGCTCTCACTGCCATGTTGGCAGGGAAGTCAGACACACCTGAGCTCTACTTGTGCCAATCTACCTGATGTGTTTAGAGTCAGCTTCTGACTGTGAATCTGCCTTTCAGATTATTGGCTTTTGTTCTCATTGGAAAATTAAACATAAAGTTTAACAACGTAGCTGCCTTTTTAAAGGTAAAATGTGAAAAAAAATTAAAAAGTAAGTGTTAAACTTGGGCAAACTCAAGTGGGTAGGAGGTCTGTATGAAATGAAATGAAAATAAAATTTAAAAAAATTAAGAATGTGTGTGTTGTATTTGTATTATCTGTAAAGCCCTATCACCAATTTCAAACACTAAAAATGAAGATCATTAATTTTAAACACATGAGAATCTATGCACTTTTTTTCTTTCAATTTGTATTTCCATGTTGTACAATGTCTGAACACAGCTGGTCACTATGTAAGAAGTACTGAGTCACTGCTCATTTATGAGTTGTACATATAAGAAGATAAGCTGATGAACAAAAGTGGCACGCAAGTAGAATAGTGTCTTTTTTAAATATCTCTCCACTCAGCCTTTTTTCCTATTCCAAAGCTACCATTCTTATCACTTTCCTTAATCTGAGAAGTTGTTCCTTTCTTTTGAAGCAACTGTGATTGAAGTGACTTAATTCAAATATTGACTCAAATATTTTTCAAAACTTTCCTCACCAGTTCATTTTTATAGTCATGTTTATGGGATTAAAATTGTGTATACATTTGGCCAATTCTTCTAATTCCTGTATAATGTTTATGCATATATTGATGTGTATGTGAACTATAGTGTAGCTTGCTTAATGTGAAATTAGTAGTTGGTTAAAATATAGAAAAATGAAAAGATTTACCATTCCTTTGCAAATTGAAAGGTAAAACTACTAGTGTATTTCAATTCAAGAAAAAAATCAATGATTATATTTATTACATAAAGTATTTTAATGATTTTAAATAAACCAGAGTGTATTGAGGCTATCTATATTCTTTTCATTTTAAGAACAAGAAAGAATCTTGTTTTTCTACTTGAATGAACACAAGGCCTCTAGGATGTCAGTTTAGTGTCACTTCGTGTCAAACCAATGCATTAAAACCAGTGCTTTCCATATTCGAATTCACTAGAGCAAAAACCACTCACACAACTTAAAGGCAGTGTGACTGTGCTGGGGAGTAGTTTCAAAGTAATAGTTATCCTGTGACTAGTCATGTGGATTCTTAGAATAAATGAAAAAGCAATGAAACAGGGATATGCTAAAATAGTACTGTGATTATGCTTTATTATACACTAATAAAATTGTAAATAATACAAACTCATCTATCAGTCTGGAATATAATATAATATAACACTGATTTCTTCTATTGTTTTTTTCTTCTTTCTTTTGTAATTTGTCTCCTAAATCTGTTTGTGTGGAACAAAGAGTGATTCTCCTGAACATCTGTAATACCCAGCTGCACACTGGCATTTAGATAAAATGTGATGGATGGTGTACTTGAAAGTAGATTCACAAATGTGGCCCAAGGCCAATTTTCTCCTTATTTCAACAATGGAACATTGAACGCCTGAGTATTAAGTGTTTACGGGTATGGAGAGTCAGTAAAAAAAAAAAAAAAAAATGTCTGGCACAATGCAAAGAATGAGAGAGGATGACATAACCATGGTTACTGCCCACTCACGTATCTCACCAGAGATGTTCAACCTGTGAAATAGTACAGAGACTAAGTAGTGAACAAAAGTTTGCTTAATATAGGCTGGCCATGCTATTACCTCTCCTGTCAACTTGTTCTCAATGTTCTGCTTTCCTTAATCTCATGTTTTGCCTCTTGAAGATTTCAGCTGTCCCTTTGTTAAGACTTTGAAACACTAGCTAAGATGGGAGAGAGTGACTTCATTGATTAAAAGCTCTAACACAGTACTCCAAAGTCTTACAGTCTAGAGAAGGCTGTAAGACTGGATACTATGCACAGTGCTATGTAGATGACTTTTATTTTGCCTAAATCTGAACATTTGTAGATAACATTGTTAATTACATTTTAAAACCCATTTGAAATTAACTATAGTGATGCAAATTCCTATCTTGAATTATTTTTTTACAAAAATTTGAAAGAATATCTAGACTTTATCATCAAGTGAATGAGAAGCCAGAATTGTCATTGAGACACTAAAAGGTTAACTTCTTAGAATGACTGAGTTTTGGGAATTTGCCATTATTTTATTTATGGAAAGACTTTATCTTACTGCAAATTATTTAACAAGAGAAAAAAGTAATCTTATTATTCCCAATAAAATTTAAATGGACCAAATCCTTCACTATCCATGTAAATGTGTGTCCATGTGGGTATGTGTTCCTGTGGCAAACTTGTGTGGAAGACAGAGAAGCAGTTCAGATGTCATGACTTCTCAGCTGGCCACTGCTTTTTGAGTCAGCTTACCCCAGGGGTCCTGCTTGCACTTCCAAAGGGAACAGATTACAAGCGAGGACTGTGATGCTGAGCCCTTTTAAGACAGGTACCAACCTCAGATCCTCATGTTTACATGGAAAGGCCTATATCGACCTAGCTATCTTCTCAGATCTCCTTATCATTATTGTTTCCCTCATCACTATTTTAATATGAATTTTAACAGGATCAAAGTTGCTTCTTAGCTACTAGTAAGTAATAATTTTGGGAGTGTTCCATATAGAAATTTATTTTATTGGACATCTCTGTTTCTTTTAGTTCTAGTTTATCCTAGTTATTTTTAAAGTCAACAGAATACAGATTATAGTAATACTATAATGGTATATCTGCACAATTATTTTTATTTAATCAAAATGTATTTCAACGTTATTTAAAATCACAGTAAAAGAAATTATAACAAATGTACAGGAAGAGGATGTGTATGCAGATTGGGAATAAGTGACCAAATTTCCCAGCTATATATTGAGAAATAGCAGGGATGATAAAGGAACCCTGGAAGCATGCTGGAAGCATTGCAACTTTTACATGTTAAATTTTACTGTTGCTAACTTCCAAGTCTTGTGTCACATTACTTTTCCTCTCGGTTATACTGTTTCAAACAATTACACTAGAACTTATGTCATCCAGTATGATTAGGCAACCTGCAAGAAAACATTGATGGCATTACATTTGAGTTATTGCTTAGAACACAAATAAATGTGACATCTACACTATTGAACAAAATTTAATAGGTTATTTGAAAATAATGAAAATAGATCTGGACCAGAGACTGCAGGCAGATCCTGCAGTCTCCACACCCTGCCCCCACACCCATTTGCATGAGATGCCAGCCACTATCTGAGAATCAGAGACCATCCCCCAGCTACCATCCTGCCCTGGAACTCCCACCTGGACCAGAGGTGAGGCCTGGGGTCACACCCAGAGAGGTCCACACCTGGGTCAGAGCCTGGGGCACCAGCGACTCTGGGGAAGACCTGCCCAACTGGGCCCCAGGATCTGGCCATAGGGTAGGACCTCCTATGCCCACTGAGAAGGTTCCCCCTCTCCAAGACCCACTGGTGAACCCTACAACCTCCACGCCCTGCCCCCATACCCATCTGCCAGAGACCCCAGCCACTTCCTGAGACTTAGAAACCAGCCCCCAGCTTCCATACTGCCCCGGAACTCCCATCTGGACCAGAAGTGAGTGCCTAGGGTTGTAGTCAGAAGGGCAGCCACCTCTGGGACCCACCCCTGGGCACCAGCCATCCCGGCAGAACCTGCCAAACTTGGCCCCAGTTTCTGGCCATTCTCTAGGCCCTGCGTGAAGGCTCCCCTTTTCCAAGACTGCAGGCAGACCCTACAGTCTCCACCCCTTGCCCCCACACCCATTTTCCTGAGACCCCAGCCACTTTCTGAGACTCAGAGACCAGCCCCCAGCTCCCATCCACCTCAGACCTCCCATCTGGACCAGAGAGCCCCCAGCTAGCATCTGACCTGTAACTCCCATCTGGACAAGGGGAGCTCCTATCTGGACAAGATAAGGAGACTCCAGGGACTTCCTGAGATTCAGAGTCCAGCCCCCCAGCTCCTATCTGGCCAGCACTCTCATCTGGACCAGAGCTCTCATCCAGCCCAGAGCTTCCATCTAGACCAGAGTGAGGGTCCCTAAATCTGTCAGCTCTGTCTGGACCAAGTACAATGATAAGAGCAAGAATGAACCCAAGAGAAGATGGGCAGACATCAAGGCAGAAGTACATACAACAAAATAAAGAGCAATACAGCATCACCAGAACCTAGCCGTTCTCCAGCAGCTAGACCTGAACATCACACAATGGAAGAAGAAGAAAACAACCTCATAAGTAACATCATGAAAAGGCTAGAGCCTTATATAGAAGAAATCAAAAATAAAGTGGAGGAACAGACAAACAAAAAATGGGAAGAACGCTATAAAAAACTAGAGGAAAGGACAATTAAAACAGAAGAAAACAATAAGTCCCTGAAAGAAAATCATGACAAAGCAAGGGAAACAGTCCAAGACCTGAAGAGGGAAATAGAAAAAATGAAGAAAATACTAGCAGAAGGAATGCTGGAAATAGAATATCTGAGTAAACAAACAGGAACTTCAGATGCAAGTATAACCAACAGAATGAAGGGATGGAAGAGAGGATCTATGGTGTTGAAGATACGGTAGAAGAAAGAGATTCATCAGTCAAAGAAAACACTAACACCAACAAAGTCATGACCAAAAAGTTCAAGAAATTTGGGACACCATGAAAAGACCAAACCTATGAATGATAGGGATAGAGGAAGGAGAAGAATACCAACTCAAAGGCACAGAAAATATATTTAACAAGATCATAGGAGAAAACTTTGCCAACTTAAAGAAGGAAATGCCTATGCAGATACAAGAAGCCTATAGAACACCAAACAGACTAGACCCCCCCCCCCAAATTCCCCTCACCACATAATAATTAAACAACTAAATGTACAGAATAAAGAAAGAATATTAAGGGCAGCAAAGGAAAAAGGCCAAGTGACTTCTAAAGGCAAACCCATCAGAATAACACCTGATTTCTCAATGGAGACTTTGAAAGCCAGAAGGACCTGGACAGATATAATGCAGACACTAAGACACCATGGATGCCAGCCTAGACTAATATACCCAGCAAAACTTTCAATCATCATAGATGGAGTGAACAAGACCTTCTAAGACAAAACCAGATTTAAACAATACTTATCCACAAACCCAGCCCTACAGAAAACACTAGAAGGAAAATTCCAACCTAAGGAAGGCAGATACACCCATGAAAACACAGGCAATAGATAGCACCACAGCAGTAAACCACAAAGAAGAGAAGTACACACACACTACCACCAAAAAATAAAAATAATTACAGGAACAAACAATCACTGGTCATTAATATCCCTTAATATCAATGGATTTAATTCACCTATAAAAAGACACAGACTAACAGAATGGATATGAAAACAGGACCCATCTTTCTACTGCATACAAGAAACACACCTCAAATACAAAGACAGACACCTCCAAAGAATAAAAGGCTGGGAAAAGACTTTCCAATCAAATGGTCTTAAGAAGCAAGCTGGTGTAGCTATCCCAATATCCAGCAAAATAGACTTCAAACTAAAATCAATCAAAAGAGACATACTCATCACAGGAAAGATCGACCAAGATGAAGTATCAGTTCTGAACATTTCTGCCCCAAACACAAGGGCACCCACATATGTAAAAGAAACATTACTAAAGCTTAAATCACATATAAAACCCCACACATTAATAGTGGGAGACTTCAACACCCCACTTTCACCTCTGGACAGATCGGCCAAATTGAAACTTAACAGAAACATCATAGATTAAACTGATGTTATGGCTCAAATGGACTTAATTGATACTAAAGAACATTCCACCTGAACAAAACAGAATATACCTTCTTCTCAGTACCCCATGGAACCTTCTCTAAAATCGACCACATACTTGGCCACAAAGCAAATCTCAACAGATACAAAACAATTGGAATAACCTCCTGTGTTCTATCAGACCACCAAGGTTTAAAGTTAGATTTCAACAACAACAACAACAAACTACAGAAATCCTACAATCTCATGAAAACTGAATAGAGCTCAACAGAATCACCAATGGGTTAAAGAAGAAATAAAGAAAGAAATTAAAGACTTCCTAGAGATCAATGAAAATGAATACACCACATACCCAAACTTATGGGACACTATGAAAGCAGTGATAAGAGGGAAATTCATAGGACTAAATGCCCACATAAATAAGCTAGAGAAATCTCACGCTGACTTGACAGCACACCTGAAAGCCCTTGAACAGGAAGAAGCAAAGTCTCCCAGGAGAAACAGACACCAGGAAATTATCAAAGTGAGAGCTGAAATCAATAAAATAGAAATAAAGAGAACAATACAAAGGATTAATGAAACAAAGAGTTGGTTCTTTGAGAAGATCAACAAGATAGACAAGCTTTTATCCAAACTAACCAAAAGACACAGAGAGAACATCCAAATTAGCAAAATCAGAAATGAAAAGGAAGCCATAACAACAGACAATGAGGAAATCCAGAGAATCATCAGGTCATACTTCAAAAACCTCTACTCCACAAAACTGGAAAACCTAAAAGAAATGGATCATTTTCTGGATAGGTACCACATATCTAAGTTAAATCAAGACCAGATAAACCATTTAAATAGTCCAATAACTCCTAAGGAAATAGAATCAGTCATTAAAAGTCTCCCAAGCAAAAAAGCCCCAAAAAAGATGGTTTCACTGCAGAATTCTACCAGATCTTCAAAGAAGACTTAATACCAATACTCTTTAAATTGTTCCACCCAAAAGAAGCAGAAGGAATATTACCAAACTCCGTCTATGAGGCTACAATTACCTTGGTTCCTAAACCAAAGATGCAACAAAGAAAGAGAACTACAGCCTGATCTCCCTCTTTAACATTGTTGCAAAAGTACTCAATGAAATTCTGGCAAACAGACTCCAAGAACACATCAAAACAATTATCCACCATGATCAAGTAGGGTTCATCCCACGGATGCAAGGGTGGTTCAACATATGAAAGTCCATCAATGTAATACACCATGTAAACAATCACAAAGAAAAAAACCACATGATCATCTCACTAGATGCAGAAAAGGCATTTGACAAAATCCAACACCCCTTCATGATAAAGGTCTTGGAGTGATCAGGAATATAGGGAAAATACCTAAACATAATAAAGGCAATCTATACCTAGCCGACAGCCAACATCAATTAAATGGAGAGAAACTCAAAGCAATACCACTAAAATCAGGAACAAGGCAAGGCTGTCCCCTCTCCCCATACTTATTCAATATGTTACTTGAAGTTCTAGCTAGAGCTATAAGACAACACAAAGAGATTAAGGGGAAAGAAATTGGAAAGGAAGAATTCAAACTCTCCCTATTTGCAGATGACATGATAGTATACATGAGTGACACCAAAAATTCAACCAAGGAACTGATACAGCTAATAAAAACCTTCAGCAACATAGCAGGATATAAGATCAACTCAAAAAAATCAGTAGCTCTCCTATATACAATAGACAAACAGGCTGAGAAGGAAATCAGAGATATATCACCCTTTACAATAGCCACAAAGGATATAAAATACCTTGGAGTTACTCTAACTAAGCATGTGAAGGACCTATATGACAAGAAATTTAAGTCCCTGAAAAAAGAAATTGAAGAGAAAATGGAAAGATCTCCCATGCTCATGGATAGGCAGGATTAACATAGTAAAAATGGCGATCTTACCAAAAGTAATCTACAGATTCAACACAATCCCCATCAAATTACCAACACAATTCCTCACAGATCTGGAAAGAATAGTACTGAACTTCATATGGAAAAACAAAAAACCCAGGATAGCCAAAAGAATCCTGTATACTAAAACAACCTCTGGAGGCATCACAATCCCCGACCTCAAGCTCTACTATAGAGCTATCATAATAAAAACAGCTTGGTACTGGCATAAAAACCAACATGTGGACGAATGGAATCGAATTGAAGTCCCTGCCATGAACCCGCACACCTGTGAACATATAATTTTTGACAGAGAAGCCAAAATGTACAATGGAAAAAAGAAAGCATCTTCAACAAATGGTGCTGGCATAACTGGATGTCAATGTGTAGAAGGCTGCAAAATAGATCCATATCTGTCACTGTGCACAAAACTTAAGTCCAAGTGGATCAAATACCTCAACATAAATCCAGTTACTCTGAACCTGATAGAAGAGAAAGTAGGAAGTACTCTTGAACGCATTGGCACCAGAGAGCACTTTCTAAATATAACACCAGTAGCACAGACACTGAGAGAAACAATCAATCCATGGCACCTGTTGAAACTGAGAAGCTTTTGTAGAGCAAAGGACATGGTCAACAAGACAAAGAGACAGCCTAGATAACGGGAAAAGGTCTTCACCAACCCCACATCTGACAGAGGGCTGATATCCAGAATATAAAAAGAACTCAAGAAATTAGACATCAAAATGCCCAACAGTCCAATTAAGAAATGGGCTATAGAACTAAACAGAGAATTCTCAACAGAGGAAGTTCAAATGGATGAAAGACATTTAAGGAATTGCTCAACATTCCTAATTATCCGGGAAGTGCAAATCAAAATGACTCTGAGAGACCACCTTACTCCTGTCAGAATGGCTAAGATAAAAAAAACACAGAAGACAGCTTATGCTGGGGAGGATGTGAAGCAAGGGGAACTCTCCTCCACTGCTGGTGGGAATGCAAGCTTGTACAGCCACTTTGGAAATCAATATGGTGCTTCCTTAGAAAATTGGGAATCTATCTCCCCCAAGACCCAGCTGTAGCACTCTTGGGCATATACCCAAGGAATGCTCAGTCATACCACAATGGCATTTGCTCAGCTATGTTCATATCAGCATTGTTTGTAATAGCCAGAACCTGGAAACAACCTAGATTCCCTTCAACTGATGAATGGATAAATAAAATATGGCACATATACACAATGGAGTACTATTCAGCAGAGAAAAACAATGATATCATGAGGTTTGCAGGCAAATGGAGGGATCTAGAAAAACTCATCCTGAGTGAGGTAACCCAGACTCAGAAGGACAAATGTGGTATGTACTCACTCATAGGAGGATACTAGATGTAAAACAAAGATGACTAGACTGCTACACAACTCCAGGGAGGCTACCTAGAAAACGGGACCCTAGGAAAGACACAGGGATCACCCAATGATAGAGAAATGGATGAGATCTACATGAACAACCTGGATGACAGTGGGAGTAATGAAGGGCAAGATTTGAGGGAAAGAAAGTTTATGGGAACAGGAGATCCCAGCTGGATCAAGAACAGAAAAGGAGAACAAGGAATAACACAGACCATGATAAATGAAGACCACATAAGAACAGGAATAGGCAGAGTGCTGGAGAGGTCCCTAGAAATCCACAATGATACATCCTCTGTAGACTGCTGGCAATGGTCGAGAGAAAGCTTGATCTGACATAGTCTGGTGATCAGATGGCCAAACACCCTAACGGTCGTGCTGGAACTCTCATCCAATAACTGATGGAAGTGGATGCAGAGATCCTCAGCCAGGTCCTAGGTGTAGCTCCAAGTGTCCAATTTTGGAGAAAGAGGAGGGACTCTAGGAGCGTGAATTGTTGAGACCAATATTGGAAATAGCAGAGGGACAAATAGCCAAATGAATGGAAGCACATGAATTATGAACCAAAGGCTGTCGAGCCCCAGCTGGATCAGGCCCTCTGGATAAGTAAGACAATTGAATAGCTTGAACTTCTTGGGAGGCATCCAGGCTGTGGGACTGGGATCTGTCCTTAGTGCATAAGCTGGCTGTTGGAACCTTGGGCTTACACAGGAACACTTTGGTCAGCCTGGAAAGGGGGGACTGGACCTGCATGTACTGAATCTACCAGGTTTATTCATTTATTTTTTAATATTTATTTATTTATTTATTTATTTATTTATTTATTTATTTATTACATATATACTGTTTGCCTGCATATATGCCTACACACCAGAAAAGTGCACCAGATTTCATTACAGATGGTTGTGGGCCACCATGTGGTTGCTGGGAGTCGAACTCAGTACCTTAGGGCGAGCAGCCAGTGCTCTAAACCTCTGAGCCATCTCTCCATCCCCTCCACCACGTTTAAATGAGTCCCCAGGAGAGTCTTGGCTCTGGAGGAGATGGGAATGGAGGGGAGTGGATGGGGGGATGTTGGGGTGAGGTTGGGAGGAGGGAGGACAGGGGAACCCATGGCTTATGTGTAAAATTAAAGCACTAAAATAATAATAATAATAATAATAATAATAATAATAATAAAGGAAGCATTTAACTTTGACAGTAAAATTACATATAACAAAACAGTAATCAAGCAAGAATTACAATTATAATATGTAGTCTATTTGTCTTTGGCAAAATTAAAGAAATTATTCTGTTTATCTTATGAATCTAAAGTTTCATGTCTATCTTTTATCATAACTAAGGAAAATTATAACTATTTAGTCTTCAACTACATCAAAGACCATAGAAAGATATAATATTACCTAAGTAACCAAGAAGAGAATTGCAAGCAACTTCCAGAAATCTAGAATGACAGAGACAGCTGGCTACCTAGACAGTCACCCAAAGTTCTTCTGAAATGTTGTAGCATCCATCTTCAGCTCACAGGCCTAGAGTCTTTCAGTCACTCCTCTCTGTGTCCTATGGAATGTCTGGCAGTTTCTTCTGTGAAGCAGGAACCCGAGGGACCATCTTGCCTTGCAAAGTTCAGTGATCACCAAAGTCCTATGGGTCCTGCATGTCTAGTCAATACAACATTTTTTCAAGCAGTCCAGGCAAGAACAGTTTCTTATCCCAATGGCTATTTTTGCCAAGAAGAAGATAAACACCATATAGAGTGTCTTCAAAACCCATCTTTCTCTTTGAAGTAAATTGGTGCTGCCAGGCGCAGATATTTCTCACTAAACAGAAAGTCTAAGTTTTTAAAACATTTTAAATGCCATATTTTGTAGGTCTTTGAAGTGTTTGAAGATTACCTACCTAGTCAAATCATATCTATGTATACCTAGAAAAGTTAACATGACTATTAGTTGATTATTATAGATGACTAATTATTAATCTGTATTTCTCAACTATGTACTACAATTTCAAATGACTTGCATGAACAAAATACTTTAAACAAGTATAGAAATATATATACAGTATAAAAAGTTAACTTTAAATTTGTATCAATAAACCAAAATCTTTACTAGTGTAAGACATTTTAAGCAAGTAGCTCCTTAAAAGTAGGCTCAACAATCTACCCTTTTATTTTATCATATCTATATCTATTTCCATATCATATCCCCTTTTATTCTTTTAGAAAGATATTGACTATGACCAATAATTTGTAAACAACAATTTAAACAAAGACAAACATCCATAATCCATTTTGGGGGAAAGTGGGCAATATTTTTTTGCTACTTTCTGCTGATAGGAGGTGCTGATAATTTTATGGAACACAAAAACAAATTTAAGGTTATGGTCAAGTCCTGACTGGAGTATTTGGTGGGGCTGTATTCTCTGAGCCAGCTGCCTTGAAGTTCATTGTGTTTGTTGGTTTATCTGGACCATGGTGTCACCTTTCAGCGTGTCTTGTCTGGTCAAACCATATTAATATGGAAGCAATCCACAGGTTCTTATATTCTGTGGAAACAAAAGCAGAACCTCTTTTCCAAAGCAATGTATCCTTAGACATACATTTTGAAATCAAGATATCTTTAAAATATACATATTGATTTAACTCAGCAGCTTCTACAACCAAATGTCTTTCTGTAGTTAAAAAATCCCCAAAACAATATAATCCAGAGTCTCTGTGTGAATTTGGCTTTACATGCTTTATTTTTTATATTACTTTTTCTTAAAGGACTTTATTTTTTAAAACTTTTAATTTTTTTATATAACTCTCTATGTTTTTTTTTTCTTTCTCTTCCAAGCCTACATACATTTTTTACACATACCATTTAGAGGTTTATTTAATCTGAATCTGACTTATTGTGAATCTGTTGCTTTAAACTGCGGCATTACTAGGACTGAAATGGCAGTTTTGGCTGCTGGCTCCACCCACTTCAGCTTCCCAACATGGTGGAACTATGTTTACTGCCAACTCTGGGAAGCAGTGGTTCTATACTTCCATCCAGCAGCATACAGCCCAGAAACCTCTTTTTCCTTCTTTCTTTCTTCCCTTCTTCCTTCCTTCCTTCCTTCCTTCCTTCCTTCCTTCCTTCCTTCCTTCCTTTCTTTCTTTCTTTCTTTCTTTCCTTTCTTTAAGTAGCAAAAGCTACATCCACCATGCATCATCTTACATGGTTTGCAGAAACTTCTGTGTAACTCAGTGGGAATCTGCCATGCTGTAGCTCCAGCCTGCATGCAGTGAACCTGCCACAGTCAGGGAACACATCATTATACCTATGCCTGCCAAGAATGACGTGAACTAGGAAGGTGCTGTTAGCTACATTTATAATTTCTTTTTAAGCTCTCTCAGGTTTTAGGTGGAAATGTTTGTCCCGTGTTGGAGGCCATTTGTAGCTAGAAGTTTTTCCAGTCCTGCCTGGGCCCTGCACTCCTGTGGCCTGCTCATAAAATAATCACACAGAGGCTTAATATTATTTACGAACTGTATGGACGTTATCTTAACTGACTAGCTCTTACACTTAAATTAACCCATAATTTTTATTTATGCTTAGCTATGTGGCTTGGTACCTTTTCTCAGTTCTGCCTTCACATCTTGCTTCCTCTGTGTCTAGCTGGTGTCTCCTGACTAGCCTTCCTCTTCCCAGAATTCTCCTTGTCTGCTTATCCTGCCTATACTTCCTGCCTGGCTACTTGACAATCAGCCTTTTATTTATTAACCAATCAGAGCAACACATTCATAGCATACAGAACATCCCACAGCAACAACCCTCTCAGTCCTTAGAATGTTACTTATATGTGTATCTTTTCAGGGCTGCCCATTTGGTATCAGATAACATCCATCTTGTTGAACAAAAACAAAGGATTTTGTATTGTGACAGGACAAAGATACCTGTGGACATTCCAGAAATCAGTGGAACGTCCACTCAACACAGTGCTATGTGTATGAATATGTAAAACTGATTTTAAAAATAGAGATGAAAGATCTTGTGAAGGGAGATTTCAGGCTCATCATGCTCTTACAAGGGCACCTAGGACATCTCTTTGATTCTGCCATCTTGTTAACCAGAAGCTGATAAGGCCGTCATCTAAAGGGCTTTGGTCATAGTGTGCTTCTCTGTAGTCAGGATAACACAATGACCATTAGCAACTTGGGAGAAGAAAAAGTTTATTTTGCCTACAGGTTATACTCTGTCATAAATGGAAGCCAGGGCAGGAACCTTATGGCAGCAAGTAAAGCCAAAAGCATGGAACAGTGATGCTTTCTGCCTTCTTCCTTGTGTTTGCTCACCCACATTTTTATATAGACCAGCCCCACCTGTATGGGGATATATTTCGCATAGTGGGCTGGGCCCTCCTATATGAAACAGTAATTGAGAAAATGCCTCATGGACATAGTTTTGTGACCAATCTGATTTAGGCAATCCCTCAGTCAAGGTTCCTTCCCCCAGCTGACTCTGGGATTTATTGACAATTGAACCTACAGAAGACAGGTTTTTACAGCACTTGAGCTGGTGGCAAACTTGAAGGCCGTCACAGGATGCTGGTTTTACAGGCAAACAAAATGTTAGAATTATGTAGTCGTGTTTTATTTGCTTATGCTGATTTTGTTTAATGACATAAAGATATGTTGCTTTACCTGTCTAAGGCATCTGATTGGTCTTATAAAAAGCTGAATGGCCAATAGATAGGCAGTAGAGGGCTTGGCAGGGATGACAGGCAGAGAGAATAAGTAGGAGGAGGAATCAAGGCTAGAGAAGAATAAGGGAGAAAGAGAGGGGCACGCCTAGGGCCAGCCATCCAGGCAGCTGCCAGCCAGACAGACATGGAGTAGGAAATACAGAAAGAATGAAAGGTAAAAGGCCCTGAGGCATATTGTAGATAAAGAGAAAAAAGTTAAATTAACTTATAAGAGCTAGCAAGAAATGAGCCTAAGCTAAGACCAAACACTTATAACTAATAGCAATTCTCTGTGTCATGATTTGGGAGCTGGTTGGCAGCCCAAGAGAAAACCTGCTACAGCACAGCTACCCCCCCACCCAAAATGTGACAATCTACAGAATCTGCACCACTCACATTTTAAAATTTAAAATTCAAACCAAAGATTCAATCTTTCTTTCCTTATTTTCCTTCCTTCCTTTCTTTCTTCCTTCCTTCTTTCTTTTTTTCTTTCCTTCCTTCTTTCTTTCTTTTTATGCTCTTTTTAGAAAGTCAGAAAAGAGAGCACACACCTTGAAAATTCTATATGATTAGATTTGTCAAATCTCTTAAGATGGAGTCATGTGTAGTGCTATTTATTAAGCAGCACTGTTTACCATGTGAGAAAAGCCACAAAGCACACCAAAACCCACTATAAGAGTTGATTATGGGAACAGAGAGGGGATGTGCATAGGCCTATGGAGTGACTGTGCAGGAAGAGGAAAAGGAATAAGTGGAACTAACTTTTATGGGTAGCTTGTGTAGCTATGCCATGTATGCTTATAGATTACGTGATCACTGTATGCAGATTATGTGATCACACTGTGCTCAGATTATGTAGGACATAAGGTCCTAGGATGACTAAGTATCTTGTCTGGCACACTCATAGTCATGTAGCTGAGGAAATGGCTAGAAATTCTAACATATAAATCTGGACAAAAGGGGAAGATGGTCTGGTCTTGACCAGTACACTATAACCATTCAAGAGACCATTACTGTGGATTCATCAGATCGACTAAACAAATACTTGACACATTAGCATCTGGATCTACACAGGAGGAGTAAATTCATCACAACATTTTCTGACTGCATGTCTAACCACTATTGAAAAGGCAAATGAAGGAGAGATAGTAAAAATAACAAGCAGTAAAGATAAATAAGACCCTTAAAGCTATTTTATCTACCTCAAAGCATGGAGCTGAGCTTTCCCTCTGTATTCTACAGACCCATTTTCCTTTTAAAAATAAAAATTATCAATTAATTAATCCTTTAAATTATTATTAATACATATTATTTTCAAAAATAGTGTTTCATTTTAAAATTTTTATATCATGTATTTAAGTAAATCAAATTCCACTTCCACCCATTCCCTGTGATACCCTGATAGTCCCTTCCTCTCAAACAGACCCACTTTCAGGTTGTAGGCTTGGTAGAAGCTTCAAATTTCTTTAGAAAAGAAAGCATGGCTACAAAGATCCTAGTAGAAACCAAGTGGCTTATATTTGTGTTACAAGGTTCAGATTTTACTTATTATTGGTTTGAGAAGGGTGAGTGGGTAGACTGAACAGAAGCCACTTGTTATCCCTGTACTTGGAAAGCTCAGCAAAAAGATGCCCATGGTTGTGTCCAAGGCTAGCCTTGGCTATATAGCAAGTACCTGACTGAGGAAAAAAACCATCAACAATAGGAAACATGATAAAAGAAGAAGCCTGAACAGAGCTAGAGTCTTCTACCAGCAGGTGCTTGGCATTGCCTGCTGTCGTCGCTGCTCTTCGTTCCCTATATGAATCATGTCAAGTCTGCACTGATATATCTTTTCTCATTTGAAACTAACAAGCTTCAAACTTACTCTATTTCTCATGTTTTCTTGTATATGGTGCTCCATTTCTGAAGTGAAAAATTCAACATCGGCTGTCAGGCCTCTTCATCAGTCATCCATGTTCAAATTGCAGTGTGATATATAGAAAATGTGGTTCTCTTTTAAAAGTGTAACAGAAATGGCATGTAAAAAGATGCTTGTTAAAACTTGAACAGAATTTATTTGATTTTTCCCCTCAGGTAGGTGTATTTAATTTAAAACTTAGGAGTAATGAAATTAGAATGATTTTTAACACATAGCTATTGATCATGAAAATGAAGTTTAGAAAATTGGATGTTCATGCTTGAAGTATCAAAATGAAACCAAGATGTACAATTCAAGCCAACGGAATTCTAGAACACAAAATATAAATGCTAGTCTGTTTTTCATTACTGAGGAGCATTATAAAAGCATGCATTGTCAGGTTGGTGTTTCTGCTGACAATGTGAGAAGGAAGTTCCTGGCCTAGGTGACACCAGTGATATTTCTGTTCTGAATATTTTTGAATACTCATGCAATTATCAGTAGCTCCAAGTCAGTTAATTCATATCCATAAATGAATGAGAAATTTGTCACTTGCACAATCTGATACGACCCTTTCAATATAACTTAGTTTAATCAAAAGGTTTAATTTTATTTATATACCCCCCCAATTGAACCATTTATTGTCAAAGAATTTACTGAAAGAAATTCAGAAAATGAATTTTCTGAAAAGTAGAAAAAAATTCTCTAAGACAGGTCTTCCAGTAGGATACAGAAGTATGTTTTCAGAACACTTTCTCAGTAAGATTCATTGTCTAACGCAGTCATTAGCAAGCGTTTCTTTACAATGTGCTTTCTACTCTCATTACTTCACATAGTGTTATCTATGACTGTGGTTCTTTCCTATTGATACTCAGAGTTTAAGCTTGCTTATACACTTGATGCCTCCCATAGCCTTTCACTTTAGACAATTTTTCTAAAGTAGAAAGAATCATATTTAAGTTTTGAGATTATAATTATAATACAGCATTGAGATGATATAACATGATATAATAAATATAAGATATTAATAATAAGGTAATAAGTACATTTCCCCTTCTCCTCCTTCCCCACAAACACCTAACAGATCCATTGCATTTCATTATTCTTAGCTAAAAATTAATCTATATAACTTTGATTTTATACCCAAGACAACAGACTCTGTCCTGGTTATCTTTTATCTAATCTCAAACCAGAAATTCATCCATGATCAAATGAGATAATATCAGAAATCAAATGTTCCCAAATAAGGTAGGGATCCAACATGCAAACAGGATTTGAAGCAGCTGTAGTGGAGGTTGGAAGATGGAGAATTAATGAAAAGTAGGTAGAATTTTCTTTCAACCCCAGCTTCCTTCAAATTCAGCCTTGGAGAAATAAATGATGTCCCATTTCTAAAATTGTACTAGCATATTTTTCATTTAAAAAATTTGTCTCGTGTTGCAAATGTTGAATTTGAGGGCCAAGAACTGGAAGCTACATGTGTTTTTTTGTTTGTTTGTTTTTGTGTAACTAATTACCAGCAGAGCTGGAACCAATGTCTGAGATGTCTGCTTTGTGCACACTGTGCTGATTATTATTCCTTATTTATTTAAGAATAAACAAAAACAGAAACATTTTGAACTGTCAAGGAGCAATCTCTGGAATAAGCCTTTTGAGCATAATTTTGCATACTACAGCTTTCTGTAGCTTTTGGGAAAGCTTTAAAGTATGGGCATACAGCTTCTGAACATCTTATATTCGGTTTGTTTTTAATGTACAAACACCCATGTACCAGGTTTCTTGGTCAGTGTCTTGTTTTCTTACTGAATGCAGACTATAAAACCAAAGATCAGGAATTTGTCTGGAATCAAATCACAGTAGCCACTATTATGTAAGCTATGATACATAATCAGCATTCTGTTTATGAATTACAGTCACACTACATATTCTTCTACTTAGGGGCAATTCACAATATTCACAGAGTGAAAGAACATCATAGAGTGATAATTAGAAAAACTGTTCCTATTAAATAAAGACTTCAGATTTCAGAAAGCAATTAAATTTGATGCTAGGACAGATAGTTTCAACAGGACCATTGGTGGAGAACCAGAGAAACAAGAGACAACAAAAACGCCAGACAGGGCCTTCCATCTTTCTTTACTCCATTATACACCACCTAAGAGACCATGTGTTATAACATGTAAATTTGAGACACTAGTCTTAAATGTATTTCTGAAAGCTGGAATGCAGTGAGAAGAAAGGGCAGAGGGTTTTGATGATCTACTTCCAATCATTTGATGAAAGATGAAGGAAACAAAGGAGGCAAAAAGAATAGGGAAGAAAGCAGGAAAAACATAATTTGTTTTTTTTCACTCCGTAAGCCTAACTGTATTCAACTTGAATGCTGTCTGGTACAACATAATTTTTGTTCTACTTTTTGTAACAATGAGACATTTTAAAAACAATTATATTCAAACAAATTAATATGAAAAGTACATAGTTATTGGCATTTAGCAGCATAGATCCTACTTGAATTTGTGTATTGTGTTTAGACAGAGTTATATTGGTTATTTTTAAGAATGACAAAAGGGAAATACAAGAAGAGAATGTGTTGATAAAACATTTAATGGGAAACAAGTACCTAACTTATATATGTTCCCAAAGGTTACTGTGTGCACTGTCTTTTAAATGTTGTGAATTAGTTACCATGGGAACAAACAAGAAAACAAAGTGTTAGGATGCGGAACAACAGTTCTCTAACCCAGGCACAGGTTCTCCTGGGTGTGGTGCCGGGAGATGATGGGAGTTGCACGTTTTGCTTCTTGTGTGGGAACTGAGATGGAAACTTCATCCAGAGAACTCAAATGATAGTGGACCATCACTTAAAATATGAATTGTGGGTTGTTGGAAAGATGGCTCAGAGGTTAAGAGCATTGGCTGCTCTTCCAGAGGTCTGAGTTCAATTCCAAGCAACTGCATGGCAGCTCACAATCCCCTATAATGACATCTGGTGCCCTCTTCTGGTGTAAAGGCATACATGCAGTCAGAACAATGTATAAATAATAATTAAATAAACCTTAAAAGAATGTGAATCATGATGCATCTCACATACTAATTAAAAACAGAAAATTTCTAATATAGGTTTATAACATGATCCAAATAAAGAAAATAATTTTTTAAGTGAAAAGTTCTCTTTAGTCTGACTTCTTAGCACTTTTTCTGGGCATCACTTCCCTATTCATTGAGGACCAATACAGTGCCTTAAACAGAAAAGCCAAGGGTTCTCCATCTCCAGAGGATACTTTGTCCAATTAGGGCTAACAGACATTAATGCCATAGTAATTCACTCAGTTTCATTGCAATTGTATTTCCTTTACATATTTGAAAATATGTTTTTTTAAATTTTATTTAAATGTTACATGTTTTGCTTCTGTGATTGTATGTCAGAAATTGTAACTTTGTGTCACATAGCAGTGAATGGACCCTGGGTTTAACCATTTGTCCCTCCAATAGCTGCTGTGAAAGCAGCTTAAAGGTAGCTGGGGTAATAGTTATGTGAACTTGTGTTTTGAATTCACTACTCTAGTTGCTTGCTAGTGAGAATCCCAGCTTGTATATTAAGTTCATGTTTATTTTTATTTGTTAACTTGGTTTTTTGTGAAAAGAATTATAAGTGATTGCAGCTAGCTAGTAAGACATTTGTGCCAGGCCTAGAGAAACCTGTTGACAGGGGCCTGGGATGTATTTAAGAGCTAGAAGATAGGGTGAAAGGCTGAGAAAATTCATTCTAGAGATTGCTACAACCATTGCAATAATAACTCAAGCAACTGGAGTTAATGGCACTGGGTCTGCCCAAGACTGGTCCTGTCGACTGTCAGTCAAGGAAAAGGAAGGGATGAAGGTTGCACCCTTCCCCCTGAACTATTGAGCTACTGGAGGATTAGCAAAGGTGGAAAGGGAAGTAAAAGTGGGTGTGAGCTATTTGTTGTGCTGATCCTCATTCCCTCTTTCCTCTTCTGTCCTCTTCCTCTCCTTTCTTCTGCTTTGCTTCTTTTTACTTCTATTTGTTATTATTATTAGGAGGAAAAGGAAAAGGAGCATTATTATTGTTAGTAGTAATAGTAGTATTAGGATTAATTTAAAATATGTAACTGATTATTGTTTTATTGAATAGTGGATCTTAATGAATTAACTGTGACTAATACAGTTAACAGAGATAATGTGTATCTACTTCCGTTTTAGTTTCTCTTCTATTAGTATGAAGAGATACCATAACCATGGTGACTCTCACAGAAGAAAGCATTCCACTGGGAGCTTGTTTATAGTGAGAAAGGGTGAGCCCATGAGTATCATGGCGGGAAGCAGACAAGCATGGCTCTGGGCTGTAGCTGGCAGCTCTACATCTACATCCTGATCGACAGTCAGAGAGGGAGTCTCTGAGCCTGCCCTGGACTCCCAGTGACACACCTTCTCCAACAAGACCACATCTCCTAATCCTTCCCAAACAGTTTCCCTAACTGAGGATCAAGCAAAGCTATGAGCCTATGGGGGCCATTCTACTTGAAACCACCACAAATATTATTATAAAATGATACTATTACATATAAAATGATACTATGAGAGTTCCTTGACCTCTTCAGTTTAGGATTCAAATATCATCTTGTAGAAGTATTTTTGGACCAAGATACAATATTTTCCTCATGAATGAGGAATTTACTTATAAATTATTTAAATTTAACCAAGTGTTAGCATTGTATATGTATAGCATCTCAGTCATTTACAATTACTTTGTAATGTCTTAAAAATTAAACACATGGCTTTTGAAGAACTGGATAATAAAATGAATTTAAATTTTGTCTTCATAGTCTCAGGTTAAGGAAATAAAGAAGATGGTTTTAAGCCTGAAAGAGTTAAGAATTCTCAGTCTGATACAGACTTTACATTTCTGTTATTTCTTGTAAATTATCAAATTCTCTTTCAAGTGGACCATGCTGTTTGCCCTTTTAAATTCAAGATTGATGCTGTACAGTTAACATTATCACAACAACTGAGATGTGGAAGCAATGGGCCTACACAGTAATTGCAATAAAATAATCTTCACGTTTCTCAAGCATGGAAGTAGAAAATATGTTATCTGAGCATCTCTTCTTTTCTTTAAACTTTATTTAAACTTGTTTTTACTATTAAACAAGTTTCTTTATTGTATTCAAGACTCACATAATTATGTTATTTAAGATACATTTTTCTGACAGGTGTAAGGTGGTATCTCAGAGTCATTTTGATTTGCATTTCCCAGATAATTAGGGATGCTGAGCAATTCCTTAAATGTCTTTTGTCCATTTGGGCTTCCTCTGTTGAGAATTCTCTGTTTAGTTCTATAGCCCATTTCTTAATTGGACTGTTGGGCATTTTGATGTCTAATTTCTTGAGTTCTTTATATATTCTGGATATCAGCCCACTGTCAGATGTGGGGTTGGTGAAGACCTTTTCCCATTCTGTAGGCTGTCTCTTTGTCTTGTTGACCGTGTCCTTTGCTCTACAAAAGCTTCTCAGTTTCAACAGGTCCCATTGATTGATTGTTTATCTCAATGTATGTGATACTGGTATTATATTTAGGAAGTGATCTCCTATGCCAATGCATTCAAGATCAAAAACACTGAAGACAGCTTATGCTGTAGGGGATGTGGAGCAATGGGAACACTTCTCCACTGCTGGTGGGAATGCAAGTTTGTACAGCCACTTTGGAAATCTTAGAAAATTGGGAATCCATCTCCCCCAAGACCCAGCTATACCACTCTTGGGCATATACTCAGGGAATGCTCAATCATACCACAAGGGCATTTGCTCAGCTATGTTTATATCAGCATTGTTTGTAATAGCCAGAACCTAGAAACAACATAGATTCCCTTCAACTGATGAATGAATAAATAAAATATGGCACATATACACAATGGAGTACTATTCAGCAGAGAAAAACAATGACATCTGCTGTGGATATCGCTCTATGTAAATAAAGTTCTGATTGGCCAGTGGCCAGGCAGGAAGTATAGGCGGGACAAGAGAGAAGAGAATTCTGGGAAGTAGAAGGCTGGAGAGACACCGCCACCCGCCGCCATGAGAAGCAACATGTAAAGACACTGGTAAGCCACAAGCCATGTGGCAAAGTATAGATAAGCAGAAATGGGTTAATTTAAGATAGAAAAAGTAGATAACAAGAAGCCTGCCACAGCCATACAATTTGTAAACAATGTAAGTTTCTGTGTGCTTTCTTGGTTGGGTCTGAGCGACTGTGGGACTGACGGGTAAGAGAGATTTGTCCTGACTGGGACAGGCAGAAAAACTCCAACTGCAGACATCATGAGGTTTGCAGGCAAATGGATGGATCTAGAAAAAATCATCCTGAGTTGAGGTAACCCTGATTCAGAAAGACAAACATGGTATGTACTCACTCATAGGAGTATACTAGATGTAAAACAAAGATGACTAGACTGCTACTCACAACTCCAGGGAGGCTACCTAGAAAACAGGACCCTAAGAAAGACACAGGGATCACCCAATGACAGAGAAATGGATGAGATCTACATGAGCAACCTGGACACGAGGAGGGGTAATGAAGGGCAAGTGTTGGGGGAAAGAGAGCTTAGGGCAGCAGGAGATCCCAGCTGGACCAAGAACAGAGAGGGAGAACAAGGTATATCAGACCATGACAAATGAAGACCACATGAGAACAGGAAGAAGCAAAGTGCTAGAGAGGTCCCTAGAAATCCATAAAGATACCTCCACTGTAGACTACTGGCAATAGTGGAGAGAAAGTCCCAACTGCCCTACTCTGGTGATAGGATGGCCAAACACCCTAACTGTCATGCTAGAACTCTCATCCAATAACTGATGGAAGTGGATGCAGGGATCTTTGGCCAGGCCCCAGGTGGAGCTCCAGGAGTCCAAATGGTGAGAAAGAGGAGGGATTTTCTGAGTGAGAATTGTTGAGACCAAGATTGGAAAAAGCACAGGGACAAATATCCAAACTAATAGAAACACATGAACTATGAACCAAAAGCTGAGGAGCCCCCAACTGGATCAGGCCCTCTGGATAAGTAAGACAGTTGATTAGCTTGAAGGGCTTGGGAAGCACCCAGACAGTAGGACACAGACCTGTCAGTACATGAGCTGGCTGTTTGGAACCTGGGGCTTATGCAGGGACACTTTGCTCAGCCTGGGAGGAGGGGACTGAATCTACCAGGTTGAGCTGAATCCCCAGGGGAGTCTTAGCCCTGGAGGAGATGGGAATGGGGGATGGGCTGGGGGGAAGGTGCAGCCAGGGGCGGGAGGGGGGGGAGGACAGGGGAACCTATGGCTGATATGTAAATTTAAATTAAATTATTTTTTAAAAAGATACATTTTTCTTTTTCTTTCCCCACAGAATGAGTATAATCTCACAAATAAATTCACTTATTCTACCTTATCTATTAGCTCTACCTGATTACTATTATATTTTGGCATATGTTTTATGGTATCTGATATGTTTTTATACGTGCATAAATATGTCTCTAAATACATATGTGTGGTGCATATGTGAGTCAATGTGCCTGTGTGTGCACATGTATGTGTGTATGTATGTGCCCAAAGTTAATATTGGGTTTTTTTCTTTGATCCCTCAACAGGGACTCTTGCCAAAGCTGGAGTTCAGGTTCATGTTAGTATTCCTACCCAGTTTGTTTATTTTCTCTGAGTCCAGAGTGCTGAGATTACAAGTGGCAGCATAACTACTGGACTTTCATGTGAATTGTAGGGATATGAATCCAGGTTATGATACTTATCTAACAAGAAGTTTATATACACATCCACCCCTGATTGGTGCTACCATTAAAAGTCAATGCTTTACTAGATTCCAAGCACAAGCAATAGTTATATATTAAATATTAATTATTGATCTTAGCTCGATTTTCCTTAGAATACAGTTATGAATCAAATCTTGTTGAATACTCACCCATTATTATAAGTGCATAATTTTTTTATTTGTCTTCTAGAGCATAATAAGACATTCATTTTAGCTTTATTTTTTCTAATTGATTATTTGTATTTTGTTCCTTTTTCTGAGATGTCTAAAGTTATCTATACCATCAACTAGAATTGAAAAGATTGTAATTACTCTAGATTATTTTCATTATTTTCTTTTTTTGATTTTGCACATTTTTTGTTTTTTTAATTTATTTATTATATTTGTGTTTTAAATTTTAATTATTATTATATTGGTGTTTTGATTTTACACATCAGCCATGGATTCCCCTGACCTTCCCCTTACTGCCCCCACCCCCAACTTCTACCCATGCCCTCTCCTCCATTCCCATGTCGTCCAAGGCCAGGAATCCCCTGAAGATTCATTTCAACCTGGTGGATTGAGTACAGGCAGGTCCAGTCCCCTCCTTCCAGGCTGAGCAAAGTGTCCCGGTGTAAGCCCAAGGTTTCAAACAGCCAGCTCATGCACTAAGGACAGGACCCAGTCCCACAGCCTGGATGCCTCCCAAGCAGTTCAAGCTATTCAATTGTCTCACTTATATAGAGGGCCTGATCCAGCTGGGGCTCCACAGCCTTTGGTTCATAATTCATGTGCTTCCATTCGTTTGGCTGTTGGTCCCTGTGCTTTTTCCAATCTTGGTCTCAACAATTCAAGCTCTTATAGTCCCTCCTCTTTCTCGACAATTGGACCCTGGAGCTCCACCTGGAGCCTGACTGAGGATTTCTGCATCCACTTCCATCAGTTATAGGATGAGAGTTCCAGCACAACTATTAGGGTGTTTGGCCATCTGATCACCATCCTAGATCAGATCAGGCTTTTTCTCCACCATTGCCAGTAGTCTACAGAGGATGTATTATTGTGGATTTCTGGGGACCTCTCCAGCACTCTGCCTATTCCTGTTCTCATGTGGTCTTCATTTATCATGGTCTGTTATTCCTCGTTCTCCCTTTCTGTTCTTGATCCAGCTGGGATCTCCTGCTCCCCTAAGCTTTCTTTCCCTCAAACTTTGCCCTTCATTTCTTCCACTGTTGCCCAGGTTGTTCATGTAGATCTCATCCATTTCTCTGTCATTGGGTGATCCCTGGGTCTTTCCTAGGGTCCCATTTTCTAGGTAGCCTCCCTGGAGTTGTGTAGCAGTCTAGTCATCTTTGTTTTACATCTAGTATCCTCCTATGAGTGAGTACAAACCATGTGTGTCCTTCTGAGTCTGGGTTACCTCACTCAGGATGATTTCTTCTAGATCCATCCATTTGCCTGCAAACCGCATGATGTCATTGTTTTTCTCTGCTGAGCAGTGCTCCATTGTGTATATGTACCATATTTTTTTTATCCATTCTTCAGTTGAAGGGCATCTAGGCTGTTTCTAGATTCTGGCTATTGCAAACAATGCTGATATGAACATAGCTGAGCAAATCCCCTTGTGGTATGACTGAGCATTCCTTGGGTATATGCCCAAGAGTGCTACAGCTGGGTCTTGAGGGAGATGGATTCCCAATTTTCTAAGGAAGCACCATATTGATTTCCAAAGTGGCTGTCCAAGCTTGCATTCCCACCAGCAGTGGAGGATAGTTCCCCTTACTCCACATCCTCTCCAGCATAAGCTGTCTTCTGTGTTTTTGATCTTAGCCATTCTGACAGGTGTAAGGTGGTATCTCAGAGTTGTTTTGATTTGCATTTCCTGGATAATTAGGGATGTTGAGCAATTCCTTACATGTCTTTCAGCCATTTGAACTTCCTCTGTGGAGAATTCTCTGTTTAGTTCTATAGCCCATTTCTTAATTTGACTGTTGGGCATTTGGATGTCAAATTTCTTGAGTTCTTTATATATTCTGGATATCAGCCCTCTGTCAGATGTGGGATTGGTGAAGACCTTTTCTCACTGTGTAGGCTGTCACTGTGTCCTTTGCTCTACAAAAGCTTCTCAGTTTCAACAGGTGCCATTGATTGATTGTTTCTCTCAGTGTCTGTGCTACTGGTATTATATTTAGAAAGTTATCTCTGGTGCCAATGCATTCAAGAGTACTTCCTACTTTCTCTTCTATCAGGTTCAGAGTAACTGGGTTTATGTTGAGGTCTTTGATCCACTTGGACTTAAGTTTTGTGCATGGCGACAGGTATGGATCTATTTGCAGCTTTCTACACATTGACATCCAGTTATGCCAGCACCATTTGTTGAAGATGCTTTCTTTTTTCCATTGTACATTTTTGGCTTCTTTGTCAAAAATTGTGTGTTCATAGGTGTGCGGGTTGATGGCAGGGTCTTCAATTCGATTCCATTGGTCCACATGTCATTTATTATGCCAGTACCAAGCTGTGTTTATTACAGTAGCTCTATAGTAGAGCTAGAGTCAGGGATTGTGATGCCTTCAGAGGTTGTTTTAGTGTACAGGATTCTTTTGGCTATCCTGGGTTTTTTGTTTTTCCATATGAAGTTGAGTATTATTCTTTCCTGATCTGGGAAGAATTGTGTTGGTGATTTGATTGGGATTGCGTTGAATCTGTAGATTGCTTTTGGTAAGATTGCCATTTTTACTATGTTAATCCTGCCTATCCATGAGCATGGGAGATCTTTCCATTTTCTCTTCAATGTCTTTTTTCAGGGACTTAAAGTTCTTGTCATATAGGTTCTTCACATGCTTAGTTAGAGTAACCCCAAGGTATTTTATATCCTTTGTGGCTATTATACAGGTAATGTATCTCTGATTTCTTTCTCAGCCTGTTTTTCTATTGTATATAGGAGGGCTACTGATTTTTTTTAAGTTGATCTTGTATACTGCTATGTTGCTGAAGGTTTTTATAAGCTATATCAGTTCCTTGGTTGAATTTTTGGGGTCACTCATGTATACTATCATGTCATCTGCATATAGCGAAGCTTGACATCTTCCTTTCCAATTTTTATCCCCTTAATCTCCTTATGTTGTTTTATTGCTCTGGCTAGAACTTCAAGTACTATATTGAATAAGTATGGGGAGAGTAGACAGCCTTGCCTTGTTCCTGATTTTAGTGGTATCGCTTTGAGTTTCTCTCCATTTAATTTGATGTTGGCTGGTGGCTTGCTATAGATTGCATTTATTATGTTTAGGTATGTTCCCTGTATTCCTGATCGCTCCAAGACCTTTATCATGAAGGGGTGTTGGATTTTGTCAAATGCCTTTTCTGCATCTAGTGAGATGATCATGTGGTTTTTTTCTTTGAGTTTGTTTATATGGTGTATTACATTGACAGACTTTCGTATGTTGAACCACCCTTGCATCTGTGGGATGAAGCCTACTTGATCATGGTGGATAATAATTTTGATGTGTTCTTGGAGTCTGTTGGCATCAATTTTATTGAGTACTTTTGCATCAATGTTCATGAGGGAGATCGATCTGTAGTTCTCTTTCTTTGTTGCATCTTTGCTTGGTTTAGGAATCAGGGTAATTGTAGCCTTATAGAAGGAGTTTGGTAATATTCCTTCTGCTTCTATTGTATTGGTATTAAGTCTTCTTTGAAGATCTGGTAGAATTCTGCAGTGAAACCATCTTTTTTGGGGCTTTTTTTGGTTGGGAGACTTTTAATGACTGATTCTATGTCCTTAGGGGTTATTGGACTATTTAAATGGTTTATCTGGTCTTGATTTAACTTAGGTATGTGGTACCTATCCAGAAAATTATCCATTTCTTTTAGATTTTCCAGTTTTGTGGAGTAGAGGTTTTTGAAGTATGACCTGATGATTCTCTGGATTTCCTCATTGTCTGTTGTTATGGCTTCCTTTTCATTTCTGATTTTGCTAATTTGGATGCTCTCTCTGTGTCTTTTGGTTAGTTTGGATAAAAGCTTGTCTATCTTGTTGATCTTCTCAAAGAACCAACTCTTTTTTTCATTAATCCTTTGTATTGTTCTCTTTATTTCTATTTTATTGATTTCAGCTCTCACTTTGATAATTTCCTGGTGTCTGTTCCTCCTGGGAGACTTTGCTTCTTCCTTTTCAAGGACTTTCAGGTGTGCTGTCAAGTCAGTAGCCTGAGATTTCTCCAGCTTCTTTATGTGTGCATTCAGTGCTATGAATTTCCCTCTTATCACTGCTTTCATAGTGTCCCATAAATTTGGGTATGTGGTGTATTCATTTTCATTAATCTCTAGGAAGTCTTTAATTTCTTTCTTTATTTCTTCTTTAACCCATTGGTGATTCAGTTGAGCATTATTCAGTTTCCATGAGATTGTAGGATTTCTGTGGTGTTTTTTGTTTTTGAAATCTAACTTTATACCATGGTGTTCCGATAGAACACAGGAGGTTATTCCAATTGTTTTGTATCTGTTGAGATTTGCTTTGTGGCCAAGTATGTGGTCGATTTTATAGAAGGTTCCATTGGGGTGCTGAGAAGAAGGTATATTCTGTTTTGTTTGGGTGGAATGTTCTGTAGATATCAATTAAGTCCATTTGAGCCATAACATCAGTTAACACTATGATGTCTCTGTTAAGTTTCAATTTGGCCGATCTGTCCAGAGGTGAAGGTGTTGTGTTGAAGTCTCCCACTATTAATGTGTGGGATTTTATATGTGATTTAAGCTTTAGTAATGTTTCTTTTACATATGTGAGTGCCCTTGTGTTTGGGGCATAAATGTTCAGAATTGAGACTTCATCTTGGTGGATCTTTCCTTCGATGAGTATTTAATGTCCTTCATCATCTCTTTTGATTGATTTTAGTTTGAAGTCTATTTTGCTGGATATTAGGATAGCTACACCAGCTTGCTTCTTAAGACCATTTGATTGGAAAGTCCTGTCCCAGTCTTTTATTCTTAGGAGGTGTCTGTCTTTGTATTTGATGTGTGTTTCTTGTATGCAGTAGAAAGATGGGTCCTGTTTTCATATCTATTCTGTTAGTCTGTGTCTTTTTATTGGTGAATTAAGTCCATTGATATTAAGGGATATTAATGACCAGTGATTGCTTGTTCCTGTTATTATTTTTATTTTTTAGTGGTAGTGTGTGTGTACTTCTCTTCTTTGTGGTTTACTGTTGTGGTGTTATCTATTGCCTGTGTTTTCATGGGTGTATTTCCCTTCCTTAGGTTGGAATTTTCCTTCTAGTGCTTTCTGTAGGGCTGGGTTTTTCGATAAGTATTGTTTAAATCTGGTTCTGTCTTGGAAGGTCTTGTTCACTCCATCTATGATGATTTAAAGTTTCGCTGGGTATATTAGTCTAGGCTGGCATCCATGGTCTCTTAGTGTCTGCATTATATCTGTCCAGGTCCTTCTGGCTTTCAAAGTCTCCATTGAGAAATCAGGTTTTATTCTGATGGGTTTGCTTTTAGAAGTCACTTGGCCTTTTTCCTTTGCTGCCCTTAATATTCTTTCTTTATTCTGTACGTTTAGTTGTTTAATTATTATGTGGTGAGGGGAATTTTTGGGGGGTCTAGTCTGTTTGGTGTTCTGTAGGCTTCTTGTATGTGCATAGGCATTTCCTTCTTTAAGTTGGCAAAGTTTTCTTACATGATTGTGTAAATATATTTTCTGTGCCTTTGAGTTGGTATTCTTCTCCTTCCTCTGTCCCTATTATTCATAGGTTTGGTCTTTTCATGGTGTCCCAAATTTCTTGAACATTTTGGGTCATGACTTTGTTGGTTTTAGTGTTTTCTTTGATTGATGAACCTATTTCTTCTATTGTATCTTCAACACCAGAGATCCTCTCTTCCATCTCTTGCATTCTGTTGGTTATACTTGTATCTGAAGTTCCTGTTTGTTTACTCAGATTTTCTATTTCCAGAATTCCTTCTGCTAGTGTCTTCTTCATTTTTTCTATTTCCCTCTTCAGATCTTGGACTGTTGCCCTTGCTTTTTCATGATTTTCTTCCAGGTACTTATTGTTTCCTTCTGCTTTAATTGTCCTTTCCTCTAGTTTTTTATAGTGTACTTCCCATTTTTGTTTGTCTGTTCCTCTACTTTATTTTTGATTTCTTTTATATAAGGCTCTAGCCTCTTCATGATGTTACTTATAAGGTTGTTTTCTTCTTCTTCCATTGTGTGATATTCAGGTCTATCTGTTGGAGAAAGGCTAGGTTCTGGTGATGCTGTATTGCTCTTTATTTTGTTGTATGTTCTTCTCCCTTGACATCTGTCCATCTTCTTGTGGGTTTGTTCTTCGTCTTATCCTGCATGCCTTTAATCCCAGCATTCAGGAGGGAGAGGCAGGCAGATCTTTGTGAATTTGAGGCCAGCCTGGTTTCCAAAGGGAGTTCTAGGAAAGGTGCAAATCTACACATGAAACCTTGTCTCAAAAAAAAAAATCCACTATATTCCAGATATCCACACATGATACTGATTCCTGATGTGCAGGGTTTCTATCTCCTTGCTTTGTTTCTAAGATCTGGAGAAGGTGGATAGTCTCTGCTTTTTAATTTCATATTCAGACTTCTTCTTTGGGATCTCATTTTTTTGTTATCTACTTAACCAATAATTTGTATTAAATGCCTATTGTTTATTCTTTCAGATTTTTCTGGCTTCACAGGATGAGTCTTACAGATGACAATATTCAGTATCCACAGTCTTGCTTAAATGCTACTTTTTCTGTAAATTGATTGGGTTTTTTGTTTGATTGTTTTTACTTTTAAATATCTGTTAGATGAACAAAGAATTGTTTGGAGGAAATAGTTTTACAAATTGTCATGGAACTGGGATTGGGAAGACCTACAAAATACATATGTGTTGTGATGTGTATCTTGGAATGCAATATTATTAAATACCATTATTGGAATGGTAGTATTTGTGCTATTGTTACTGATACCTTTTAGGTTCATGTAGTTTTCTATTGTAATAAAACACCAAAATTGAGGCAATTTATAGAGGGAAGAATTTCCCTTGGACTCTGATGCTAGAATGTTAGAACCCATCATGAACTGAGAGCTCACATCTAAAACCACAAGCAAAAAAACACCCAAAACAAAAATAACAACAAAAACAAAAAGAAACAGAGAAAACAAACTGGGGGTGGCAGAAATCTTTAAACTCTCAAAACTAAAGCCCAGTGACATATTTCCTCTGGGAAGGCCACACCTCAAACTTTACCCAAACTGCTCTACTAAATAGGATAAAGTATTCAAATGCCCTAGACTATGGGGACATATACTCAAGCCACTAGACCTTTTTTTTTTATAATTAATTATTATTAAAGAAGTAAAAAGAAACAAATGGTTAAAGGAATAATTATATGATCAGATATTGCTATCAGTTTTCCCCATATTGATTATATATTATTAATTTGGTAAACATTATCAAAAATGTCCCAAATAGTCTTTAAAGATTAAAAAATTATTAAGAAGGGCATAATCCTACCAACAGACTTCAATTTATAGGTTTCAGATATATGTTAAGTGAGAAAATATACATGGTGTGAGTGTAGAGTAGGGATAAAGTGCTGACCTTTAATGAGAAATGCATAGAGATTATAGTGACACAATAGTGATTTTTGAGGAGTCCAGCTGTTAATGAACAAATGAGTTTAGAGAGTGCTGAGAGCATCCCCATGAAGCAGATCGTGGGTCTTGGATTCAATGCACTTCAAAGGGTCAGACAAAGGTCATAAATATGAGATCAACACAAAACCACAAGTGCTTCAGTAATATTATGAAATAAAAATGAAGAAGGATAATCTGGTTAAAATTTGTATAATCCAACATATACTACTAGTAATGAGAATATGAACTGATGAAATTGCTGTAGAAATTGAAAGAAAATATATCTAATAAATATGTAGATGGTAGAGATAACATGGCATTTGTACTGTATTAGTGTGTTGTGTCAAAATTAGGAAAATTCTTTAATTAATTTATTCAGGCATTTAACTATGTAACACAAGCTAATGGCCTAGAATTGGAAATCAAAGATGAATTAAATGTCTTTAATGGGTTTAGCATGGATGAAATTGTTTCTAACTAAACTGAGCTGAAACACCAAAGCCAGCTGGTGACTATGAAGAATTCTAATTTACCAAAAATTGTAATGCCCCTTTTTATAGTAAAGTAATGAATATATAAGTAAATGTTTAATACATTCAAAATATATAATAAATTATAGGAAAGATGAGTTCTTAGGACCATGTGAGCATCATATGTCATGGTCACTGTTTCAATCGATGAATGGGCATATGTATAGCATTTTTCAGGCTTCATAATTTTCTTAGTCTCTCAAGGCAGGCATTATAAAATGCCAAAATTGAATGATAAGTAACATACACTTATTGTCTTATTTTTCTGAGTGCTAGCAAATCCAAGATCAAGGCTTTAGGCTGAATTCAGTTTCTGATGATGCCTCCCTTCCTAACTTGGAGATATTTACATTCTGCAAGACTTATCTTCCAAGGACACACAGAGAAATGTGGAAAGTAAGAGAAAGTGGAAAAATGAGTGGAGAAGAGGGAGAGATAGAACTTCAGAGGGAAACGGAAGCAAATGGAGAATTAGAGCAAGGAGACACTAGGCTCAATAAATGTAGTTGGATGAGTTCCTTACACCACTTATTCAGCCTCAATTACTTATTCTAAATATAACAACACAGGAGGTTAGAATTTCAACACAAAGATTCAGTCCACAACAATAATTTATTTCAAGGATTAAAATATGAGCTGGAGCTATCAAGTCACAGGGTCAAGGCAGAATAGAAGCCCACCATCCTCATGACCAAGAGGAAGAGAAATCCACTTGAGCTCAGCCATGAGAGTTTCAAAAAGCCTCAAACTCACTTCAGCATGCACATACTGGAGTTTGAGAAGGTCTTTGACCCACTGTGGGGTGAGAAGAAAACTGCCATGTACTGGACCTTCAACTCTTTGTGCTATTCTGTGCTCTAATAGTATCAAGAGTTTGTTACACTTTGGCCTGTGAGGTATGTGGCATTGTCTTTTTCCAGTGTTACATATAGTAAGTAGTGTAGTAGAATATTTTAGGGTGTGTTACTTTTGTTTATATTTCATTTGTTTAACTCTGTGAAGCTGTGTTACTGTGCCTGTGTAAAACCTGATGGTTTAATAAAGAATTGAAGGGCCTACGGCAAAGCGGGAGAAAGGATAGGTGTGGCTAGTGAGCAGAGAGGATATATAAAAGGAGAAAGTTAGGAGGAGGAGAGATCTAGGAGACAGAGAAGGAGGAAGAATTCAGGGGCCAGCAACCCAGCTACACAGCAAGCCATGGAGTAAGAATAAGATTGACAGAAGTAAGAGAATGAGAAAAGCCCAGAGGCAAAAGGCACATGGGACAGTTTAGGATAAGGAAAGCTGGCTAGAAACTAAGCCAAGCTAAGGCAAGACATTCATAAGTAATAATAAGCCTCTGTGATTATTTGGGAGCTGGGTGGTGGGCTTCCCACAAAAGAGTGAAAAAAAACTAACAACAAAATAGTGTTCATTTATTTATTTAATTACTGTTAGTTTCTTGAGATAGAGTCTTTCCCCACAGCCCTGCATGTCCTAGAGCTGATTACATAGACCAGGCAAGCAGTGAACTCATAAAGATCCAATGCCAGTGCTTCTTCCTCTGCTTGTGGCCCTGCCTCAAGAGTGCTGGGACTAAAGGGATTACCCAGCCAGGTGGAATCAAGTTTCTTTCTGTATATATGGATAACTGTGTTTCTCAGCATGATTTGATGAAGAGGCCTTGTGTATTTTTGGTACCTACACAAATTCAAACAGACTTAACTGCATGTATTTACAATTAGAACTCAGCTTGGATTCATTTTTCTGACAATCTGCTTTGTTTCAGTTGTAGGCTGTGCTTGCTACAATGCCTGTGATGAACTGTCCTTATATGAGGTATGCTTATGCTATCCTGGGTATTTTGTGTTTTTGTGGTAAAGTTATGTTTGCTTTTCTACTTCTAGGAAGTATGGCATCAGAATTTTGCTGAGGGATTGTTTTTAATCTATCCATAGAGTCTCATGTATCTATTTTCACAATATCTAATCCCCAACTTCTATGTAGGCCCAATACTGTCTATTCTAATAAGAGCTATTTGCTATCTAGAGTAACCCATCTAGAAAATGTTAACAAGGCCATCAAGAAAAGATCCCACCACCTGTATACAATAATCCTCAAAGGGACAAGTTTGAGTATAGGAGAATGATGGAAAGCAATAGCTTAGGGAGATCTTTGGTTTTATCACTCTCTGTGTGCTGTTTTAACTACAGATTTAGGCACTGCCATGAGACTACTGTATTACACCTTATGCCTTAGGAGCAATAGAAAGGCATTTGGATGTATATCTTCTAACTTTGATATTATTATTTCAATCTTCATGTATTAAATTAAGTATATCATAGAATAATCTTTATTGAACAAGCTCAGAGTACTTTTTATATTAAAGCAATTAAGAAAAAATAAAATAAAATATGAACTGGACAGATTGTCCAGTGAGTAAAGGCACTTGTCCCCAAGCTGGATGTTATTAGTTCTATCCCTAGGACACATACATAAGAAGGAGGGATATCTTTGTTCTCATAACAGATCACCCCAGCCTCTAGGCTTTGGGCCCAGGGGCACAACCTTGCACCTCAACATCACCACCCATTGCAGTCACAATGATCCACAATGACCCATCCACTGTAACTATTGGCAATGGTGGAGAAAAAGCCTGATCTGACCTAGTGTGGAGATCAGATGCCCAAACACCCTAACTGTCATGCTGGAACTCTCATCCAATAACTGATGGAAGTGGATGCAGAGATCCTCAGCCAGGCCCCAGGTGGAGCTCCAGGAGTCCAACTGTTGAGAAAGAGGAGGTACTGTAACAGTGTGATTTGTTGAGACCAAGATTGGAAAAGCACGGGGACAAATAGCCAAACTAATGGAAATACATGAATTATGAACCAAAAGCTGTGGAGCCCCAGCTGGATCAGGCCCTCTGGATAAGTGAGACAATTGAATAGCTTGAACTGTTTGGGAGGAATCCAGGCAGTGGGACCTGGACCTATCCTTAGTGCATGAGCTGGCTCTTTGGAACCTTGGGCTTACACAGGGATACTTTGCTCAGCCTGGAAGGAGGGGACTGGATCTGCCTGTACTGAGTCCACCAGGGTGAATTGAATCCCCAGGGGAGTCTTAGCTCTGAAGGAGATGGGAATTGAGGGGAGGGGCTGGGGGAAGGTGGGGGTGGGAGGGGGGAGGACAGGGAAACCCATGGCTGATGTGTAAAATTAAAACACAAATATAATGAATAAAAAAGGAGAAAAAAAGAATAATATGGATAGAAGGAGAATAATACCAGCTCAAAAGCCCAGGGGATATATTCAACAAAATCATAGAAGAAAACTTTCTTAACCTAAAGAAGGAAATGCCTACAAAGATACAAGAAGCTTACAGTACACCAAATAGACTGGATACCCCCCCACACACACACAAAAATCCCCTCACCATATAATAATCAAACCACTAAACATACAGAATAAAGAAAAATATAAAGAGCTGAAAAGGAAAAAAAGCCAAGCAACATATAAAGGCAGACTCATCAGAACACCATCTGACTTCTCAAGGGAGACTCTGAAAGCCAGAATGTCCTGGATAAACATTATGCAGACACAGAAGAAGCAGAAGAAATTGACCTTAAAAATGATTTTAAGAGGAGGATAGAGGACTTTAAAGAGGAAATGGAAATTCCCTGGAAGAGACCATGGGTGCCAACAAAGTATTATATCCCGCAAAACTCTCAATTGCCATAGAAGGAGTAAACAAAATATACCATGATAAAACCAGATTTAAACAAGACCCAGCCCTACAGAAAGCACTAGAGGGAAAAATCCAACCTAAGGTAGTTATATACACCCATAAAAACATAGGCAATAGACAATCCCACACTAACAAATACCTAAGAAGGGAAACACACAACACTACCACCAAAAAAATAGCAGGAACTAATAATCATTAGTCATTAATATCCCTTAATATTAATGGACTCAATGTGCCTACAAAAAGACAGAGGCTAACAGAATGGATACAAAACAGGATTCATCCTTCTGCTGCATACAAGAAACACACCTCAACTTCAAAGACAGATACTACCTTAGAGTAAATGACTGGGAAAAGACTTTCTAATCAAATGAACTTAAGAAGCAAGTTAGTGTGGCTATCCAAATACATAATAAAATAGACTTCAAACTAAAATCAGTCAAAATAGATTGGGAAAGACATTATGTCTTTATCACAGGAAATATCCACCATGGTGAACCTCAAATTCTGAATATTTATGCCCCAAATACAAGGGAAACCACATTTGTAAAAGAAACATTACTAAAGCTTAAATTGCACACCAAACCCCATACTCTAATATCAGGAGACTTCAATACTCCACTCTCACCAAAGGACAAGTCTGCCAGACAGGAACTTAACAGAGAAATAAGGGAACTAACAGATATTATGACTGAAGTGGACTTAATAGATAGCTTCAGAACATTCCACCCTAACACAAAAGACTATACCTTCTTCTCAGCACCCCATGCAACCTTCTCTAAAATCAACCACATGTTTGGTTACAAAACAAATCTCAACAGATACAAAAAATTGGAATAACCTCTTATATTTTATCAGACCACCATGGCTTAACATTAGACTTCAACAACAACAAAAATTACAAACAGCCTACAATCTCATGAAAACTGAGTAATGTCCAACTGGATCACCAATGTGTTAAGGAAGAAATAAAGAAAGAAATTAAAGATTTTCTAGAATCAATAAAAATGAATGTACAACATATGCAAACTTATGGGACACTATGAAAGCAGTGCTAAGAGGGGAATTCCTAGCACTAAATGACCACATAAAGAAGTTGGAGAAATCTCACACTAGTGACTTAACATCACCACTGAAAGCTCTAGAACAAGAAGCAAACTCACCCAGGAGAAACAGATGCCAGAAAATAATCAAATTGAGTGCTGGAATCAATAAAATAGAAACAAAGAGAACAATACAAAGAATCAATGAAACAAAGAGTTGGTTCTTTGAGAAAATCAACAAGATTGACAAGCCCTTGTCTAAACTAACCAAAAGGCAGAGAGAGACCATCAAAATGAACAGAAATGAAAAGGAGACATAACAATAGACAAAGAGGAAATCCAGAGACTCATCAGATCATACTTGCACAAAATTAGAAAATCTAAAAGAAATGGACAATTTTCTGTATAGGTGCCACATACCAAAGTTAAATCAAGATAAGGTAAACAATTTAAATAGACCAATAACCAAACAAAAAACAAAAAACTAATACCAACACTCTTCAAGTTGTTCCACACAATAGAAACAGAAAGAACATTACCAAAATCTTTTTATGAGGCTGCAGTTACCCTGATACCCAAACCACACAAAAATACAACAAAAAAAGGGAATTACAGACCAAGCTCCCTCATGAACATTGATGCAAAAATACTCAATAATATTGACAAGCTGAATCCAAGAACACATCAAAAGAATTATCCACCATGACCAAGTAGGCTTTATCCCACAGATGCAAGGATGGTTTAACAAATGAAAGTTTGTCAATATAATACACCATATAAACAAACTGAGAGAAATAAACACATAATCATCTCATTAGATGCTGGAAAAGCCATTGATAAAATCCAACAGCCCTTCATGATAAATATCCTGGAGAGATCAAATATACAAAGAACTTGCCTAAGCATAAGAAAGGCAACAAACAGAAAGCTGACAGCCAACATCAAATTAAGTGGAGAGAAACTTAAAATGATTCCACTAAAATCAGGAAAAGACAATGTTTTCCACTCTCCCCTTATTTAGTCAATATAGTACTTGAAGCCCTAGCTAGAGCAATAAGGCAACAAAAGGAGATCAAAGGGATAAAAACTGAAAAGAAAGAAGTCAAATTTTCAGTTTGCAGACGATATCATAATATATATAAGTGGCCCCCAAAATTCTATCTGAGAACTCCTACAGCTGACAAATACCTTCAGTAATGTGGCAGGATACAAGATTACCTAAAATAACCAGTTGCCCTCCTATATACAAAGTATAAATGAGCTGAGAAGAAATCAGAGAAACATCACCCTTTGCAATAGCCACAAATAATAAAAAATACCTTGAGGTATCTGTAACTAAGCAAGTGAAGAACCTGTATGATAAGAACTTTAAGTCTTTGAAGAAAGAAATTGAAGAATATATCAGAAAATAGAAAGATTTCCAATGCTCATGGATAGGTAAAACCAACATAATAAAAATGGCAATATTACCAAAAGCAATCTACAGATTCTATGCAATCCCCTTCAACATCCCAACACAATTTTTCACAGACCTGGAAAGAACAATACTCAACTTCACACAGAAAAACAAAAAACCCACGATAGTTAAAATAGTTCTATACAATAAAGGAATTTTTGGAGGCATCACCATCCCAGACCTCAAGCTCTACTATAGAGCAATAGTAATAAAAACAGCTTGGTACTGGTATGAAAAAACTGACACATGGACCAATGGAATTTTGTTGAAGACCCTGATATTAATCTGCACAACTATGAACAACTGATTTTTGACAAAGAAGCAAAAAATGTACAATGGAAAAAAGAAAGCATCTTTAACAAATGGTACTGGCATAAATAGATGTCAAAATGTAGAAGATGGCAAATAGATCCATATCTGTTGCCATGCACAAAATTCAAGTCCAACTGGATCAAAGAACTAAACATAAATCCATTTATACTAAACTTGACAGAAGAGAAAGTTGGAAGTAGTCTTGAATACATTGGCACAGGAGACTACTTCCTATATATAACACCAGTAGTACAGATACTGAGAACCACAATTAATAAATGGGACTTCCTGAAACTGAGAAGCTTTTGTAGGGCAAAAGAAATGGTCAATAAGACAAAACAACAGCCTATAGAATGGGAAAAGATCTTTACCAACCCCACATCTGACATTTGGGCTGATCTTCAGAATATATAAAGAATTTAAGAAACTAGACATTGAAATACCAAACAATACAATTAAAAAATGGGCTACAGATGTAAACAGAAAACTCTCAACAGAAGAATCTCAAATGGCTGAAAGCCATTTAAGGAATTGCTCAACATCCTTAGTCATCAGGGAAATACAAATCAAAGCAACTCTGAGATACCATCTTACACCTGTCAAAATGGCTGTGATATCAAACACTGATGTCAGCTTATGTTGGAGAGGATGTAGAACAAGGGGAATATTCCTCCACTGTTGGTGGGAGTGCAAACCTGTACAGTCACTTTGGCAATCAGTATAGCAGTATCTCAGAAAATTGGGAATCAATCTATCTTAAGACCCAGCTATACCACTCTTGAGCACATACCCAAAGAATGCACACTCATACCACAAAAACACATGTTCAACTATGTTCATATCTGCATAATTCATAATAGCCAAAACCTGGAAACAACCTAGATGCCCCTCAACTGAAGAATAGATTATGGATTGTCCAGAGTCCAGAGAAGATGCTATATCTGGCATTGGATATCTGAGGGAAAATATCTACATATACTGTGCTCTTATGTCTGTTAACTTTATTCCTCTAAGACAAAATTCAATCTATACAGCTACAGTTCTATCAGATATTCAGGGCAAGAATAAATCTAGATACACCAAGCTCTTTGTCCATATACTTTATTTCTCTGGGATGAAATCCTGTCTACATAGTTTCAGATCCATCATGACACTCAGTCTCTTAGACCCTATTTTCTGCCTTCTCATAGTCCTACTAACAACTAAACTCTTATGCTTCCAGCCTCATCTTCATCCTCTGTTTCTTCACCTTCCATCTCTTTCTCTTTATTCCTGGCTCTGATGGTCTCTACAAGAGTCCTGCCTTACAATCTATGAAACCTCTGTGTTCTTCCCTTCTCCCTGGTCATACTATTCTGTCTGCCTTTACAGAAAATGCCTATCTCTTCTTCCTCTGGCCACTTGGCTTTCTGCCTCCTCAGGAAGGTTGCTGCACCCTACCTTATACCTTAATATGTAAGATTCTTTTTTGTTCTCAGTCAATTGCTCTGAAAAGCCACTAGTCCTCAAGGCAAGGGGGGATGGTCTTAGCTTCATTTGCACAAGAAGCACAGCTATTCATTTACTGCCTGTTTAGCTTTGCCTACAGGATCATATCCAAGTACTGGCCTGAGCACAAAGTTCACACACACATTCTATGGGAATTATGAGCACAAGAAATTCGTAACAAGGCACAGTTGAATATTAAGCTGTGTAACACCAAAAAGTCCATGCAAGATGGCTTGCCACTTGACTGACCCTTGGCCTGGTCAAGGTATAGCTGGAATCCTTATAATATATTCTTGTTGCTTGCCACAATGGATAAAGACAATTTGGCACATATACACTATGGAGTACTACTCAGCAGTAAAAAACAATGACACCATGAAATTTGTAGGCAAATGAACGGAACTAGAAAATATCATTGCGAGTGAGGTAACCTAGACTCAGAAGGACAAAAATGGTATGTACTCACTCATAAGTGGATACTAGAGGTAATGCTTCAGAGAAGGTAGCTGATTAGAGGGACCCTAAGAGGAATTCATAGATTGCCCTGTGAAGGAGAAATAGATGAGATCTCCATGAGCAAACTGGGAGTGAGTGGGCAGGCAATGGAGGGTATGGGGTAGGAGATAAGAACATAAGGGAATGGGATATTCTAGCTGGAACAGGGACAGAGTGAGAGAGCAAGAAAGACATACCATGATAGATAGGGGATAGGGAGAAACAGAGTGCTAGGTAAGTTCCCAGGAATCGACAAGGATGACCCCACCTTAGACTACTAGCAATAGTGGAGAGGGTGCCTGAATTGGCCTACTCTGGTAATCAGATTGGTGAATACCCTAACTGTCATCATAGAGCCTTCATCCAGTAACTGATGGAAGCAGATTCAGAGATCCATGGCTGCATGCCAGGCCAAGCTCCAGGGGTCCAGTCAATGAGAGAGAGATGAAATTCTATGTGTAAGGGATATTGAGATCATGATGGGAAAATATACAGAGATGGCCAGGCCAAACTAGTGGAAATCATTAACTATGGACCAATAGCTGTGAAACCACCATGGGAGTGGACTAGGCACTCTGCGTAGGTAAGACAGTTATTTAGCTTGAACTCTTTAGGGAGCTCCCTGGCAGAGGGATCATGATTCATCCCTGGTGCATATGTGGACTTTTTGGAGCCCAGTGCCTATGGTGGGACACCATGTGCACCTTTAGTACAGGGGGAGGGGCTTGGGCCTCTCTCTACTGAATGTACCAGGTTCTGTTGACTCCCCTTGGGAAGCCTTTCCTTGGAGGAGGTGGGAATGTGGAGGTGGGTTAAGGGGTGAAACTAGGGGAAGGGAGTAGGGGGGAGAGTGAGATCTGTGATTGATATGTAAAATGAATAGAAAATTTCTTAATAATAAAAAAGGAGGGAAACTACTTTTGGAAGATGTACCCTTATCTCCACATATACAACCAACCATGTAATATATCTATCCATCCTCCATACATTTGTTTAAATTTTAAAGTAAATCAATAAATATTTTAAAATAATTTAGAGTAAATCCTAATGTGTTATTATAAACATCATTATATACAAGATTTTTCTGTTATAACATATCTATGAGAGCATTATTTACAATAAAACCTGTATGTCTGCTCTGTTGACAACATAAAGCACACAGAACAATATTTGCAAAATTAACAGGTCTAATGCTCACTCTAAATGAAAGGAAATGAATGAATGAATGAACTCTTCAAAATCCACATGTACTTACACCTTAAATTTACTTATTCCTTTAACAACCACCAAATGCTTTGTAAGTAGGACAACATTATTCTAAGTACTTTTTATGACTCAAAATATTTAATTCCTGTACTAACTTTCCAAGACAGCCACTGACCTGTATGCAGAAGTTACTGAAGGACAAAGGGACAGCAATGTTCCTCAAAGGCTACCAAGCCAGTGACAAAGACAGTGGCTGAGCCCAGGTTCTAAGGCTCTAAAATGTTATGCTGTTGTCTATAACACTCTGTGCAGTTGGATGTAGGAAACAGAGGGTGGGTTTCACTCTCAGTTCTTAAAAGAGGTTGCCTTTCTTGTACATAGAGACTTTCTCCGTGGGGTCTGCTGGTGGATCAAATGAACTCTGAGTGACAGACAGCAAAGCTTTAATGATCTTCACAACTGGAATATGTTTTGTAGCATGATACATGGCTGTTTTAGTTCTGGTGAGCTTAAGAGGTACAAAGTATTTCAGCATCTGGCTTTGTCAGTTTCAAGAAGACCTATTGACCTCAATTCAGCATACAACCTTCACACAGCATCCCTATTTCAGATTTTTGTTTACACTAGGTTGTTCTTTTTCTATTTTCCTATCATACATGTTACTCCTATTTCTAGAGTTAATCTTAATTGTTCCTATATACTATTTTCCTCCCAGTGAATTGTACTGTGTTCTGTTGCTTTTGTTATTTCATTTTTTTTCCATTTTTGCCTTCTGTTTATTCAATTTTTCCATTTTTATTCCACTATGGCATTTTATTCTACTGTTACTTTTTTCTGTACTTGTTTCTTTACTTTTATTTCCTTTTGTTTGTGTTCTCTCTCTCTCTCTCTCTCTCTCTCTCTCTCTCTCTTCAAGACAGTGTTTCTCTGTAGCTTTTGGAGCCTGTCCTGGACTAGCTCTGTAGACCAGGCTGGCCTCGAACTCACAGAGATCCACCTGCCTCTGCCTCCCAAGTGCTGGGATTACAGGCGTGTGCCACCACCACCCGGCTTGTTTGTGTTCTGAGATATCCCACTATCCAGACCTGACCGGCCTTAATCTCCCCATCTCCCTGAACTGCCTTGCTTGTGCTAAGATGGTAAAATGGCCCTACGCTTAGCCAAATTTCATTCTTTACAGCTAATAGTCACACTTTATAGCACCTTACAGTTGTTTATTTTATGGGATCCTTTGTTTTGTTTCCGCCTAACTCCTTGTAATAGGTAGAGATTATCAATCCTTGTTGGTATCTTGGTGTTACCAAAGATCTGCTATGTCCTGATTTTCATCACTTGTCGGATTCTGAATCATCTTTAAAGATCTTAAAGATAATACTTTGCTCCAGTACAAGAAATATCAAAAACCCTTAACCACAGTTGCTATCTTTAATGTGAAAAAAATGTGTCATCCCTGTGTTACTGTAGTCAGATCTGAAATCTTATAAATAAGATTGTTCCTTTGAGCCAACATATAAACACACACACACATACATATACATATATATATAATGATTGATAGAAGAAAGCCATTTAAAAGTATATGTTTTCATTTTGGATATGCAGAAAGTGTTCTCCAACCCTCTCCCAGTGGCATGATGCCATGGTCTAATTATCAATTATCTGTAACATTTTCTACTGGTGAATCAGAGAGGTTTTCTCTGAGAAGATTGTTCTATTTCTTAAAGTAATTTTATCACATTAAACTAATAATAGGGATTAAGATTAGAGTTTTTAATATTGTAGTATGTACAAATATATGCATAAAATATATGCATACCCTTAAATCTATGTGTGTATATTTGGCAAATATATAATAGCTATGATATACTTGGAAGGTACATGATATGCTATAATTAGAATATACTATAAATACTATTTATTATGTAGCTGTATAATTTTAAGCCACACACACTAAAACTTTATCATTGACATTTAATAATTGTGTTGGCTAGACTCAAATGATTGAATGTTTGGCGCATAGGATGTGACACTCTAGGAGGTGTGCCTTGTTGGAATAGGTGTGGCCTTGTTGGAGGAAATGTGTCACTGCGGGGGTGTGCTTTGAGATCTCAGATGATCAAGCTAGGCCTAGTGTCATTCTTTGCCTGCTGCCTATGGATACAAATATCTCCCTCTCTAGCATCATGTCTGCCTGTACTCTGCAATGTTTTCTGTAAGATGCTGGAATAAATCTAAACCTTGGAACAGTAAGCCAGCCCTATTAAATAATTTCCTTTTTATGACTTGCTGTGATCATGTTGTGTCTTCACATCAATAGAAACCCCAACTAAGAGAGCAATATATTTTTAATTTCTACACGTAATAAATGGAAAGTGAAAATTTGCTATCTGGCCATGATCTTGTCAAAGTGCCTATAAAGGGAATCTTCATCTGATGATCTGTATCTCATGATGAGAATAGCCAAATCTGTAAAAGCTTCACCCATGTGGAAGGTTTTATGTGTTTCCAAAGTAGAGAACATAAGGAGAAAGAAGGCATCTCATATCTTATCAATCATGACCAACCAGTCATGTTAATGATATTCATTAAGCTAAATGAGCAGGAGAATGAGAAATCAGTTCCCTAATTAAAGCAGATTTACTTTTAGGATGAAATTATCCCAAAATACATTTTCTTTTTAAAACATCAAGTATCATTCTAAGACATAATTTAAACAACTGATTACAGATGAGATATAACTTAGTTTTCTGAAAGAATGGAATTATACAATCACTAAAATCATCAATATAACTTTTACAGTATTATTTTGACTATATTTATTACAGGAAAAGAGAAAATATGAAAAGGAGACAGAAAAATTATTAAAGTTAATGACTCATCCTAGAAATTTCATTATGGAGGTGACCACTCAAGACGTTTTCTCCCTCACTTACCAGTTTAGAGCATCAGTCATGTCTAACCAGGGCATATTCACAAAAAATAAAAGCATTTTAGAAAGAAACACACACATATACATGGATAAGATTTCACAATATACATGAAGATTAACAACTCAGCCACAAATAGCATAGGTTTTAATGTATTTTATAAGCAGATTCCATATATTGGAATTATTTTATGATAAATGTCTATAACTCTTTGGGTATAACTGGAATACTAAGGAGCTCATCCTTAGAGATTAGAATTTACAGTTCAGCTAGTGCTATCTCTGTCTCATGAGAGAATCTCTAAAACATAGTTAATAAATGCAAGCTCAAATAATGGTTTCCAAAACTTTGATTTGATTACAACAGGTATATGTCTATGTGGGGGCAAATCTCTTCAACTGAAAAATTATAAAAGCTAAGCACAATATGTAAAGAAAGTGTTCAAAATAAAGCAGGTAGGATTTAGATCTAGTCTTTGAGAATAAGGAAGATATACAAAGTTAAAGTTCATATTATTGCTGTGAGGAAAATGTAAGGTGGAAATTAGATGGTACTTACAAAACAAACTCTTTAAAATTAGAAACTGTGATTGAGAAAAGTGAGCACAAGACTCTATGGTCAAACCCTCCTGGACTGGTGGTTACGTGTTCTCCTTCTCATATAGAATCTGAGTCTCAATCAACACAAGACAGGTCTGAAGACGGGGAGTTAGGCAGGAAGAAGGGAGAAAGATAAGACAACCAAGAGGAGAATGGAAAGGAGGAGGAAAGTAAAGGAAAGGAAAACTGAAGAAAAGCAAAGTCTGTCAGCTACTAGTAATGAGAGCCTGGTCAAATGAGCAGAAGCATTATCCTCACAGAGCACCACAGAGAGAAGTTGAACTCTGAGCCGCAGAGAGTTGGGGGAGTCCTTTTAGTAAAAGAGCACACAAAGCCGTGCTTTAGTGTGAGGGCTGTCATCTACAACTGTCGACAAAAGAGATGCAGAAGATGTTTCTAGAAATTTAAAGTGTCATTAAAAAAAACAAAAACAAAAAACAAAGAGTTTATCCACCACTCACTGTTAATCAACAAGAGTTATAATTTCTCATACCTCCATTCAATACCCACTCCAAAATTTCCACAAGTGACTGGAAAGAAATAAGCATGAAGCAGAGAACGTACACCAGACAGAATTTGTTTCAAAGTTATTGCATACTTAAAACGATCTTTTTAAGTAATGTAGTTAAGAAAGTAGAGACACAGCCAGGCAATGATGGCACATGTGTTTAATCCTAGCACTCAAGAGGCAGAGCCAAGCTATCTCTCAGAGTATGAGGCCACTCTGGTCTACACAGTGAGATACAGGACGGACACCAAAACTACACAGAGAAACCCTGTCACAAAAAAGAAAAAAAAAAAAAAGAAAGAGATGTAGAGACATATATCCAAAGCTTGAATTTACATACAAATATGCACACACTTGAGGACTAGATATCAAAATATCACTTCCATATACTTTGAAATTATTTTCCACAGTGAAGTTTGTAACTGACAAACAGCAGATCTCAAAAAGAAAAATTTATAACCTAAAAGTTATCATAGTGCTTCTTTGAAATGAAATATAACTGAAAAAACATTAAATTCAGGAGGATAAGATTTCCAAGTGTTTTCTTGCCAAATCATCCATATTTGACATTTTACCCTATTTGCATGCACTCTTGTGTTTGCAGTTTTCTTCTACACAGTCTGAAATATTTGTCATGACTTGTTGCCTATTGAAAAGTTCACATTATTTCTTTTATTTCCTTTTATTGAAAATAGATTTTTTTCATATACCATATCCTGATTGTGTTTTCTCCTCTTTCTACTCTTCCCAGTTCCTCTCCACTTCCCTTCCACTTCAGAACCACCTTCTAAACGAATTTCTAAATGGTCTTATTAAATGAAAAACACAGAGCCAAATACAGGGGTGAAAGTCTTAGAGATCAGGGAAATCGTGAGAGCCACCAGCCAACCTTATCTCACCAACTCTGCAGCTTCCAAATGCAAGCTACTTTCTGTCTTACTCATGACTTTATTGCCTTGCTGTTCTGCCCTCTCATTGGCTATCTTAGCCCAGCTACCTTACTCCTTGTCACTGTCCGTCTGTATAGACCTTTAGGTCTCTATGGTTGGTACTGGAATTAAAGGCCTTTGTCAACACGCTTTGCTCTTTTTCCTAGTATGGCCTGGAACACACAGAGATCCTGCCTAAGTGATCGGATTAAGGGCATATGCTGCCTGACATTTTGTTTACTTAAAATGGCTGGCCTTTTCCCCCTGATATCCAGGCAAGCTTTATTAAAACACAAATAAAATATCACCACACCACCCCCTTTCTGTCTCTAATTAGAAATCAAACAATCTTGTAAGGGATATTAAGAGACTCAATCATTTCCTGTAAGAACACTAAATTAGAAGGTGTAATAAATATGCAAAGTATATATAGGACAAAAAGAGAAGAAAATACAAATAAAATAAAATAAAAATAAAAAAATAAGATTTCTTTTTAAAGGAAAAGTCTGAACAGGACATTGTGCAACAAGGAACCTCCAAAGATGTCAAGGAATCCATTTTCGATCGGCCATATACTGCTGGGTGTGTAGCCTTGCCTTCCCTTAAGAGTAATTTGTTTTGCTAGTGAGACTCCTTTGGAGGAAACTACATTTTCACTTGCAAGTTGTTATCAACTGATTGCTTCTGGGTTAGGGGTGGGGACATGTGTCCACTTTTCCTTTCAGCTCTAAGACCCTATCTGGTGTGGACGTGTACAGGTTCTGTGCATGCCGCCATATTCTCTGTGAGTTCACATGTGCATCTTTCCTGTTGATTTGGAAGGCCTTTGTTTCTTGGCATCCTGCATTCCCTCTGGCTCTTCCACTCTTTCTCCTTCCTCTTCCATAGTGTTCACTAAGCCCTGAGGGGAGGGATATCCATGCAGATATTCTGATTAGGGCTGAGTGTTCTAAAGTGTCTCACTCTCTGCATCAAGTCTGGCTGTGGGTAGTTATATTTGCTCCCATGAGCTGCAGAAAGAAGCTTTTCTGATGATAGCTGGGCAAAGCACTCACTTTGACTATAGCAGACTGTCACTGGAAGTCATTTTATTGGTACTTTATTATTATTTTTTATTTCCATAACAGTAGTATTTGGTTTTCTCCTAGGTCTCACAAACTTTTTGCTATCATTGCACTAGCATATCTGACAGGCAGCACACCATATAGGTCAAGGGGTTTGTGGCTGGCTTAGTATGTATCTTTCTCTATGTTCAGTGAATTGTATAGATGTTTTCTTCAGCTATCAGTCTTGGCAATCATTTTGTGGAAAGCAACAGCCTTGGATGTGTGGGAGTTCACATGGGGCTCCTTTGGGTAACAACTCAATGAGACGTAACCCACTCCCAGCAGTACATGCCTAATTTGGTGACAGGAGATGGCAATTGGACTGTCTACCCATTATTTGGTGATTTCATTTAGATCACCTTCATTTATGTATATATTTTAGAAAGATTCTACTGTGCCAGGTTTCCATACTATCCCTCAAATGGCCTTTAATTTATCTGTCTCTTCCCATATTCCCTCCCTTTGGCACCTCTTCTCTCCTTTTCTGACTTGGTCATCTCATTCTAGTCCACCACCATCCATTCTTAACTACCCGATCTAGGATTCTTTCCTAGCTGTCCCTCCTAACCCCTTAATCTATACCAAACTTTTGTGGTTCTATAGATTGTAACTTAGTTATCATTTACTTGACAGCTAATATCTACATGTAAGTGAGTAATACTGTAATTATCTTTCTGAATAATATTTTCTACTTCCATCCTTAGAAAATTCCATACCTGAGAATTTCATGGTTTCATTTTTTAATAGCTGAGTATTATTCCATTGTGCTGACATACCACATTTTCTTTATCCATTTTTCTGTTAAGGACATCTAGGTTCTTTCCAATTTATGGCTATTATGAATAAAGCATTAAACAAGGTTTAACAAAAGTCTTTGTAGTAAGATGAAGTGACTTTTGGGTAAAGAAGGAAGCCAAGGGTTTCTTGTTACCATTTAATACCAAGCAAAACCCATGCACAACATTCAAAAGGCAGAATGCAGAATCTGCCTTGGGTCCAGCTGCTATCCTCCTACCATCGCTGACAGCTCTGCTGCCATTCCCATGCCACCATTGCTGCTTCCTCATTCCCAAGGGGAATGGGGAACATGAACCAAGCCACCAGCCATGCTTGCTCCTTTGGCTTGCAACCCCTTTGTCCACCTCCCAAGACAGTGCACATCTAGTGCTCCCACCCTTTATTTGGGCCACATACGTTCTAATAAATCTCCAATATTTGGGCCATGCTGTTCCTTACAATTGACTACTGTACTAACATCAGAACTCCCATAACATTTCCCCTTTTGTCTAATTAAGAAGGTAATAATCCTAACATAGGAAAACTATATACAATAAAAGCTGTTATCAAATGTTGTCTAGAAGAAAAAATAATAATAACCTAAACAAAAATGAAACTACATATAACAAAAACAATTATCAGGTAAGAAAGAAATTATAGATGTCCAGATCATAGGTAATTGGCAAATTTGTAGAGATTACTCTAATAACTGTTCTTTCCTAAAGATTACAAGTTTTGTCCCTTGTATGTCTTTAGCTAAGACTCAGGAGAACTGTAACTGCAACTGTCTAGTCCTCAACCCCATCAAAGACCTGAGAAGGAAAAATAATATTACCTGAGTAAGTAGGAAGGATAAGCAAGTGGCTTCCAAAAAACTTAAGAAGTGTCTGAAACAGCTGGTTGCCTGGACAGTCACCTAAGGTTCCTCTGAAACACTGGGCAAGAAGCAGGAAATTTTGACGGACTGTCCTATTTTGTCTTGACAAAGTTTGACAGTTGCTTTTCTTTGTGTCCTGATTGTCCAGAATGGACAGCGTATTTACTGTCAGTAGTTGAGGCAAGGGCAGTTTCTTGGCCTATAGGCCAGCTTTTGCCATAAAGAAAACAAACTCCATTTGGAATTTCTTTGATGCCCATCATCTTCTCTGAAGTAGATTGATGCTGCCAGAAGCAGATGTGTCTCATGTCAAAAACAATTCTAAGTTATTAACACATTAAAAATGCCATGTTCTGTAGGTCTTTGAAATGTGTTAAGATTACCTATCTATTTGAGACATATCTCTGTATACCTAGAGAACCTAACTAACATGACATATTGATAAATATATGTGACTGTTAATCTGCAATTCCTTATTATCTTATATTGCTTTTAAGGGCTAAGATTTCACAATGTATAAATAAACAAGCTGTATAGGTATGAGCTATAAAAATATATTAAACAGAAGTAGAAACATATATACAATATAAGAAAGATAACCTAAATTTGTGTTAATACACAAGAATCCATACCATTTTAAATTATTTAAGACTGATAATGTTTTTCAGTTTGAAATAGATATAATAATCTACCTTTTAACCTATCATATCTATCCACCCTTTTCTATTTCAAATGAGATCCCTGAGTCTAATCTGTTTTGATCATCCCCTTACCCTATAATAACTTATAACCAACCCCTACTACCTAATGACAAATAGCCATAACCCTGAAAATGACCAAAAACTCTCCATGCCAGCTTTGGTTTTTAATTTAGTTGAGACTACATAAAGACCACTCATTTAACATGTCTGTAGAGACCAGTGAAAAGAAATATGTAGAGAAGTACGTGAGATTTTACCACAGTGAAAATATACCATTAGGCCAGATTATTTATTTTCTTAGTAATTTTTTTCTGGGTGGTTCTCCATTCCTCTTTACATGTTTATTTGTCCAAAGGTCATTAAATTCCTCAATGTGGATGTTTTTATTTGCTGGAAAGAAAAAAATGGAACCCTGCCCCAAACCTACTTTGGTGAATTTTTCCTTTTGAAATGTTGAATCACCACATCAGCTGATGAACTATCACCTCTACTAAACAAGAGGTCTTTCCTGTTCAAATCAAATCTTTATTAATTTTGATGATATCCATAGCTTTTCTTCTCCTTTGGACACAAAAGCAAAATCCCTTTCCTAACATAACACATATCCTGGTTTCCATTCTGAGTTCAACACATCTTCAAAACATATAGGTTGATTTAATTCAGTAGGTTTTTCTACTGTCCAATGTCTCTCCTCAGTTGTCATTCCTTTCTCTATCCCCAAAAATTACTGCAAGCTCTTTGCAAATATCCATTTTCTTCCATAAAGAGGAAATGTCAGCATTAGTAAAAGGCACTACAATTTCTGTTGGGTCCATTTCTGTCAATTGATGAAGTCTTAATTTTTCTTTTAGAATCAACTCAGGAACTTTATCCACATATGTCTTTAGTTTTTTAATCTGTTTCTGTGGTAAAAAAAATATCCACTATAATACAATATCTTTCCTCTTCATTAAAATCCATGTAGAGGAATGCATAAACAGCAAAATAACCAGAATGTAATCAAGCTCTTGATCCAAGCAATCCACAAGTGCATCCTGTAATTTCTTTTTTTACCAAGGCCAAGTCTCTTTCAACTTCAGCTGGTAGAGAATTTGTTGGACTCTTTAAGTCCTTGTAACCTTGTAAAGTTTGACACAAATTACTCAGTTCTTGAGTTGTTAATCCAATAATGGGCCATAGACAATTAATGTTTCCCAGAAATTTTGAATGTATTGAGAGTCCATAATCGATCTCTCCTGATTTTTATCTTTTGGGGTTGAATTTTTTGTAAACCTATTTTATATCATATGTAATTAGTAGAATCTCCTCTTTGTATTTTTTAGGAGTAATTTGTAATTCCCAACAAGGCAAAATTTTCTTTACTTCTTCAAACATTTTCTCTAAAGTATATACATTTGAATCATATAGTAAGATATCATTCATAAAATGGAAAATTATTGCTGTGGATATTGCTCTGTGTAAATAAAGTTCTGATTGGCCAGTGGCCAGGCAGGAAGTATAGGCGGGACAAGAGAGAAGAGAATTCTGGGAAGTAGAAGGTTGGGGGGAGACACCGCCTACCGCCGCCATGAAAAGCAATGTGTAAATTCACTGGTAAGCCACAAGCCATGTGGCAAAGTATAGACTAACAGAAATGGGTTAATTTAAGATAGAAGAAGCAGATAACAAGCAGCCTGCCATGGCCATACAGTTTATAAGCAATATAAGTTTCTGTGTGCTTTCTTGGTTGGGTCTGAGCGACTGTGGGACTGGCGGGTAAGAGAGATTTGTTCTGACTCTGGGACAGGTAGGAAAACTCTAGCTACAAATTATAGATGGAGGAAACTGTATGCACATCATTTCCAATGGCTATCATACAAAATATTGGCACAGGGTGGGGCTGTTTAACGTCCCTTGTGGGAGAATCTTCCATTGATATCTCTTAACAGGCTGAGAATTATTGTAAGTAGGCATCATTAAGGCAAATTTCTCCCTATTCTTTTCTTGTAAAGGTATAGTGAAGAAACATTCTTTTAAATAAGAAACTTTAATAGACTATCCTTTAGGTAATAGAGAAGGCAGGGGGATTTCAGGCTATAGAGAGCACATCATCTTAATTACTTTATGGCTCTCAAATCTGTCAACATTCTCCATTTTCCAGATTTCTTTTTGATAGCAAATATGGGATAATTTCAAGAACTGATTGATTCTTCAATATGTTGAGCATTTAGCTACCCCTGTAACAGCTGTTCTAAGGGCTGCATATTTTCTGATGTCAAAGGTTATTGGTCCACTCAGACAGGTTTGTCAGCTAACCATTTTGAGGTCTTTGATCAATTTGGAGTTGATTTTTGTATAGAGTAATAAATATTGATCTATTTGTATTCTTCAGCATGCAGTCATCAGGTTTAACAAGCACTGGTTTTGTTTGTTTGTTTGTTTGATACAGTCTTTTTTCTACTGTGCAAGTGATCATTGCTACATGAAGTTGTAACTGGTCTTCAAGTCAATTCCATTGACCAATTGATAAATGTGTTCATTTTTCTGCATATAACATGCTGTTTTTATTACTATAGTTCTTAATACAGCTTGAAATCAGAAACAGTAATACCTTCCACAGTTCTTTTATTCAGAATTGTTTTAGCTATCCTGTGTGTGTGTGTGTGTGTGTGTGTGTGTGTGTGTGTGTGTGTGTGAGAGAGAGAGAGAGAGAGAGAGAGAGAGAGAGAGAGAGAGAGAGAGAGAGAGAGAGAGAGAGAGAGAGATCCCATATGGAGATGATAATTGTCCTCCAATATCTGTGAAGAATTGTGTTGGGATTTTGATGGTGATTACATTAAACCTGTAAATTGCTTTTGGTAGGCTGGCCGATTTCACTATATTAATTCTAACTATTCATGAGCCTGAGAGATATTTCTATCTTCTCATGTCTTCTTCAATTTCCATTTTTAATGTCTAAAAGTTTTTATTACATAATCTTTCACTTGTTTGTTTATAGAGTTTCTCTAAGATATATTCTTTGAGAACATTATGGAAAGTGTTGTCTCAACAGATTTCTTTCTCAGTCCATTTGTCATTTGTATATAAGAGGGCTACAGCAGGTTTTTGTTTTATAAATTTTGTATTTGACTACTTTGCTGAAAGTATCAGCTGTAGGGGTTTTTCTGGTTGAATTTTTAAGATCAATTATTTATTCTATCATATCATTTGTAAATAGATATTTTCACTTCTACCTTTCCAACTTGTGCCCCTTACTCTCCTTCATTTTTCTTAAAACTCTAGGTAAGACTTAAGTGCTATATAGGATAGGTATGGAGGGAGTGGACAACCATGTCTTGTTCCTGATTTTAGTGGAAATCTTTTGAGTTTCTCTCCATTTAATTCGATGTTTACTCTAGGCATGCTGTAAGCTACCTTTATTATATTGAGGTATGCCCCTTGTATTCCTAATCTCTCTAGGATTTTATTTTGAAGGGGTGTAGGATTTCTGCTTCTAATGAAATGATAATGTGGTTTTAGTTTTTCAGTTTGTTTATATAGTGAATTACATTTATTGATTTTTGTACATTGATACATCCCTACATCTCTAGGATGAAGCCTACTTGATCATAGTGGATGATCTGTTTGATGTGTTCTTCAATTTAGTTTGTCAATATTTTATTTAGCAATTATGTATCTGTGTTCAAATATAAATTGATCTGTAATTCTATTTTTTTGGGGGTCTTTATGTGATTCAGGTATCATGGTAAGTGTGATATCATAAAGCAAACTGGGTAATATCCCTTCTCCTTTCCATTTTGTGACCTAATTTGAAGAGTATTGGCATTAACTTTTTTTTTTTTTTTTTTGAAAATCTGGTAGAATTCTACACTAAAACCATCTTGCCATGGATTCTTTTTTAATAGACTTTAAATTATTGCTTTTATGCCATTAGGGGGGGTTATAGATCTATTGAAACTGTTTATATGATCTTGATTTAACTATGATAACTGGTGTATATTGAGAAAATATCAACTTGGTGGGCTACAGATCTTTAAATTATATTCTTATGATTCTCTGGCTATCCTCAGAATCTGTTTTTATGTACCCCACTTCATTGTTAATTAGGATATTATCTATCTTTCAGATAATTAGGATAAAGGTATGTCTATATTAATGATTTTCTCAAAGAAACAACTCTTTGTTTCATTGATTCTTTGTATTTATTTTTTGTTTCTATTTTATTGATTTCAGGCCTGAGTTTGATTATCTCTTGCCATCTAATCCTTTTTGATACAATTCCTTTTTTTTGGTTGTTCTAGAACTTTGTGGTATACTGTTAAGTTACTAACATGAGATCTATCTTTTTTTTTTTTTTTGGTAGGAACTTATCATTCCAAACTTTCCATTTGAATGACCCTCATTGTGGCTCATAATTCCAGGGATGTTGTATATTCATTTACACTCAATTCTAGAAAGACTTTGTTTCCCAATTTTTGTCCTTATGAATTTTTCATCCAGTAGTCAGTTGTTTAGTTTTGATGAGTTTGTAAATTTTTTGTATCTATTGAGACTTGCTTTGTGTCAAAGTATGTAGTAAATTTTGGAGAATGTTCCAGGCAGAGCTGAGAAGAAAATACATTCTTTTGTGCTTGGATGAAATGTTCTGTAAGCATCTGTTAGGTCTTTATAACATCAGTTAGCTCTAGCATTTCTTGTTTAGGTTTGCCAGGATAACCTGCCTATTGTCAAGAGTGGGGTACTGAATTAATCTCCCACAGCAGTGTGTGAGCATCAATATTTGAGTTAAGTTATAGTAGTTTTTCTTTTATATGGTGGGCTCCCATGTGTTTGGGGCATATATGTTAAGATTGTAGTGTTTTACTGGTCGAAAAGAGATGGTAGTGTCTTTCCCTATCTCTTCTGATTAGTTTTGGTTTGAAAACTATTTCATCAGATATTAAAGTGGCTATACCAGCTTGATTCATATGTCCCTTTGCTTAGAATATTTTTTCCATTCTTTTCCCCTGAGTTGATGTCAATTCTTGTTATTAATGTATGTTTCTTGAATGAAGCAGAAGGATGGATCTTGTTTTTATATTCCTACTGTTAGTCTGTGTCATTTTATTGGAAAATCAAGACCATAGATGTTGAGAGACATTAAAGAGCAATGTTTGTTTGTTGATGATATTTTATAGTTGTAGCATCTCTCTCTATATATGTATATATTTATATTTCTGTCTCTATCTGTGTGTGTGTTTCCTTCTTTTGATTTGGTGGTTCGGGGTTATTTATTTCCTTGTGTTTTCTTGAATGTAGCCAACCTCTTTAGGGTGACATTTTTCTTCTAAAATTTATTGTAGGGCTGGATTTATAGATATATACCACTTACATTTTCTTATATTTATGGAATATCTTAATTTATCCATCTATTGTGATTGAAAGTTTTTCTGGGCAAAAGAGGATGAGCTTGTATCTGTGGATTCTTCCAGTTTATAGAATATCCTATAAGCCCTTATGGCTTTTAGAGTCTCTATTGAGAAATGTTATTATAACAGGTCTATATTTATATGTTACAGGTCTTTTTTCTCTTGCATCTTCAGTATACGTTCTTTGTTCTGTGGATATAGCATTTTAATTATGTGTTAAGGACATTTTCTTTTCTGATCCACCCTCTTTGTTGTTCTGCATGCTTTTTGTACTTTGGTGTCTCCTTCTTTAGGTTAGGGAAATTTTCTTCTATTATTTTCTTAAAAATATTTTCTGTTCTGCTTGATCCATATCTTTTATTAGTGTTTTTTATATTAGCCATTCTAACAGGTGTAAGGTGGTATCTCAGAGTCATTTTGATTTGCATTCCTCTGATGACTAAGGATGTTGAGCAATTCTTTAAATGTCTTTTGGATTTTGAGATTCTTCTGTTGAGAATTCTTTATAGATCTGTAGCCCATTGTAAAACTGAATTGTTTGGTATTGGGATTTCGAGTTTCTTGAGTGTTATTTACTAAGCAGCGTAATGTTATTTATTAAGCAGCATTGTATACCAAGCAAGAAAAACCATGAAGTACAACAAGGTCTACTATAAAAGTTTATTAAGGGAAGGGAACAGAAGAGGTTGCTTAGGCCTATGGAAAGATCATGCAGGAAGAGAGGGGAGGGATAGATGGCACCCACTTTTTATAGGTTCCCTTTGAACATGTGCAGATGGGCTTATGTAGCTATGCCATGCATGTGCAAGGATTGCATGATCATGCTGCATTCAAATTATGTGATTAATCAGCACACAGATTATGTATGATGTTAGGCCCTGGGATGACTAAGCTTCTTGCTTGGCTGCTGGACAGTGCACATGCAGTCATTTAGATGGCAGAGTGGCTAGGAATTCTAACATTCTAAACTTTTTGTTTATTATAAAAATTGTGGGTGAATGGGAATGAGGGTGCCCTGTCTCCTGAAACTCCTTCCTGCTGACTTGGTGGGCATTGGTTCACTTTGGGGGCTAGGGAAGGGGGCTTTGGAGGTAGCAAGACATCCTGAGGTAGTGGATTCTCCTCTGCTCCTCTGGGAATTGTCCAACACCTTCCACTGCTTTGGGCTCTGTGGCTCTTTGGGTCTAACAAAGTGCTGGTGAGACAGAAGAGGAAATTTAGAAGAAATTTTACCTTGGGAGGTCCCCTAGGGGTCCCAGGTATTGAGGTTCCAAAACCAGAAAAATTTGAATTATACTTATCTAGAGTGGATCTGACCTGTCCTGGTAGATTCAAGCTGGCTCTGGAGCTTGAAAGAATTTTTTTTTTAACATATTAAGAAGCAGCCACAGGGACTTTAAAATCTTGAGTTGGTAGACATGATCTTATAATGTTTAGCACTCTGCTATCAGAATTTTATTGGTTAGTGTTGAGAGAGAGAGTGTGTGTGTTAGGGAGGGAGGCATGCCTGGAATGTGCCTTTAATTTTCACCTGAGATAAGCCTTATCTGAGACAACCCTCAAGATACCTGTTTCCTTTATTGGCTTAGCAGAGTCTAGATCCTTTTGAGTCTGGGGTCTAGTACTGTTACTCTGTACTGCTACTGTTCTTTACCGCCTTACTGCCTGAGTATACTTGATGGTCCTTGGTCCCTGGCTCTATGATGGTCCTACTTGAGTAGCAACTGGATAATAATAGAGGGATGGTGCCTTGAAATAGAAGGGTCTTAAGTGTCTTAGACTTTGGGGTCCACCTGACAGGTTGCCAAGAGAAAGAAAATGTTAGAGCTAGCTGGGTGACTTGGAGAAGAGTCACTGTGAAAAGTCTGGAGTCTTGATGGGGGAGCAAATGAAAAACAAATTTCCCTAGCTAGAAAATATCTTCCCATTAGTGGCACAGTGCAGGTTGGCACAACTAAAAATGTGTGGGTGAGAGGGATACCCCTGAAAATACATAAATTGGTGGGATATGGTGAGTTAGGTAAGGCTGCCCCACTAGCATGACAATAGGGAAACAAGAAGGAGAGGTGAGGTCCTAAAATTCCCTTAGGATTGAGTAAGTGGTTCTGGTATTCTAAAGGAAGGAAATGGATAGCCCCAATAGTGTAATGGCTACCCTGGGTTCTCTGTGAAAGATGGCATCTTCAATCCTTGTCCATGGCCAAGCCTAGGAGATTGACTGGAGGGTGAGCTTTGTTTGATGTCCCCATGCCACGAGATGCACAGGGGCAGTTAGCTGACCAGTGTCCCTTTGTTGGCATTTTGGACAAGGCCCAGCTGGTGGCATGTGTGGGACAGGGCTTGCATGAGCCCAGTGGGCTTCTCTACCTTGTTTAAAACAGGGACCTGGAGGCCTTCAGGCAGCTGAGATAGCATGTGCCAGCATTTGGCAGTTCTCTTTACTGGCTTTCTCATCTTTCCCATGATACACCTTAAATGCCACACCTAAGACTTCTGCCTGTGGGAGGGGCCCCCCCTCTAGATGCTTAAGTTTAGCACTAATGTCTGTGAAGCAAAGTGGGTCACAAGAAGCTGTTTGCCCTCTAGGCTCTCAGGATCTAGACTAGTATATTGTAAGAGAGTCTTTGTAAGCCATTGTAAAAAATAAGATGAATTTTCTTCCTTATCTTGAATTACATTTTTTTTTTTTTGCTTTTCATAGTTTACTGCTTTGAGAGCAGCCTTATAAAGGCCCACCAGGAGACAGATTATAAGCCTATCCCTAGCTAGAGAGCCACCTGGGATATTGTAATCCCAATGTGGGTCCTGATCAGGAACCTCCTCAGCCCAGGGTGGATGGGCATCATTAGTTTGATGAATCTCATCTGCATGTGTCCTACCCTGCTCCCAAACTCATCTGTGTTCCTCAGGGAAGCTAGAGAATGAGTGACAGGAGGAGTAAAGGTGGGAACATTGATGCTGAACTGAACAGACTATCCCAGCACTCTGGGCCTGGGATCCTGTACCAAGATTTACTCTATCTACAACAGCCTACTTTTCCATTTGACCATTCCACCAGACCATTTTACACAACACCAGCTGCTTTGATTTGTTAGTTTTCCATTTCCTGCCAGTGTAAACAGTCCTCTGGACCCATGGGAATGACCATAGAATGTCCAGCTTCCCTCTGGTGTTCACGGGATTGGGGGACCACCTGTCCATGGTCTTCATCAGCTACAGTTGGTCCTCATCTCAGGCTTCAACCTCTAGCCATTTCCCATGACTGCAGTCTGAGATATCATTCTCACTGTCAGACTCCCATCCTCAGGCTCCATCCTCAGGTTGCATAAGCCCCACCCTCATTCTCTCACTTGACAAGCACTGAATGCTGTCAGACTTCTAGGGGGACCTCATGCTATGTACACCCTGGCCCTTACCATTGTAGCTTGACAAAGCATTGGGTAACTTATGCCAATTGATGATCCTCACTTGATCTCAGACATGCCTGAAATTGTAGTCTTGGATCACGTTTATATTTTTAATTTTTTTCTTTCTGACACAGCCATGGGAAATAAGGCTTCCTCCTCTTAGTCCCATTCCTCTTCTAAGAAACGGCAAAAAATATTCCTAAGATAACAATAAAAATGGCCACCTAATGGCTCCTTGGACCCTGGTATTTTTATGGGAATTATCTAACTTCTACCAGCAAATGGGCAAATGAGAAGAGTTGCCTTATATCCAAGTTGTTTTTTTTAACCTAAGTTCTAAATCTTCCCTTCTCAATTCCTTCTTTCCTGCCCACATGCTCCTGGGTATGCAAGCGGAACCTGAGGAATCTCTGACTCCAATGAACCTCCACCTGTCTGACCCTCCACTCCTCAGATATCTGCCCCTTCTGCTCCTCCTCTAGTGCCCTCCTCCTCTCTGATATTGGGCTGCTCCAGCCACCTGAATCTGACTCCCACCTTCACTCCTTCTGTCACTCATTCTCTAGCTGCCCTGAGGAACACAGATGAGTTTAGGGGTGACTAGGAATTCTAACACTGAGTTCTTTATATATTTGGAGATCAGCCCTCTGTTAGATGTGGGGTTGCTGAAGATCTTTTCTCATTCTGTAGGCTGTCATTTTGTCTTATTTACTATGTCCTTTGCTTTACAGAAGCTTCTCAGTTTCAGGAGGTCCCACTTATTAATTGTTGCTCTCAGTTTCTGTGCTATGGGTATTATATTTAGGAAGTGATCTCCTGTGTTCAAGACTACTACATACTTTCTCTTCTATTAGGTTTAGTGTAGTTGGATTTATGTTTAGGACATTGATCCCCTAGAACTTGAGTTTTGTGCATGGTGACAGATATGGATATATTTGCAATCTTCTACATGTTGAAATTCAGTTATGCCAGCACTGTTTGTTGTGTAAATTTATACAGCCACTTTGGAAATCAGTATGGCTACTTTTCAGAAAATTGGTAATTAAACTACCTCAAGACCTAATGATACCACTATTTGCCCCACGGGATGCTCAATCACCACAAGGACACTTGCTCAACTATGTTCATAGCAGCATTATTTATAGCAGCCAGAATCTGGAAACAATCTAGATACCCCTCAACTGAAGAATGGATAAAGAAAATGTGGTAATATACACAATGGATTATTACTCAGCTGTAAAAAACAATGACCTCATGAAATTTGCAAGCAAATGGATAGAACTAAAAAATATCATCCTGAGTAACCCACACTCAGTTAAATATGGTGTGTACTCACTCATAAGTGGCTAATAAATGTAAAGCAAAGGGTAAACAGACTACAAACCATAGCTCTAGAGGATCTGGGTAACAAGGAGGACTGTAAGAGGGATGCATGGAATGCCTTGGGAAGGGGAAATAGATGAGATCTCCATAAGTTAACTGGGGTTGAGGGGTGGGCAATGTATGGTAGGGGATGGAGGATGATTACATCAGGGAACAGGATTGTTGAGATGGGGGAGGGATGGAATAGGAGAACAATGAAGAGATATCTTGATAGAGGGTTTGGGAGAAAGCAGGTACTAGGGAAATTCTCAAGAATCCACAAAGACGACCCCAGATTAGACTACTAGCAATAGTGGAGAGGGTGCCTGAATTGGTCTACTCTAGTAATCAGATTGGTAAATACCCTAACTGTCATTATAAAGCCTTCATCCAGTAACTGATGGAAGCAGACACAGAGATCTGCAGCTAAGCATCAGGCTGATTGCTGGGCATCCATTCAAAGAGAAGGAGGAGGGATTATATAAGGAAGGGGGCGGGGACTCAAGATCATGATGGGGAAATCCACAGAGACAATTGAACCAAGTTTGTAAGAACTCAGGAACAAGAGATCAACTGCTGTGGAACATGCATGGGACCAGTCTAGGCTCTCTGCATACAGTAGACAGTTGTGTTATTGGGTCTGCTTGAGGGGCTCCTGACAGTGGTATCAGGATCTTTTCCTGGTGCATAAACTGGCTTTCTGGATCCCATTACCTATGATGGGATGCCTTGCTCACCCTTGATGCTGGGGGGAGGGAGAGGCTTCGTCCTGCTTCAACTGAATGTACTACGCTTTGCTGACTACCCCTGGGAGCTCTTACTCTTTTGGAGAAGAGGTTGGGTGAGTTGGTCATGGGGTAAGGCTACAGGGCGTAGGAAGAGGGATGAATGGAGGATCTGTGTTTGGTGTGTAAAATGCATTTTAAAAATCTTAAATGAGAAGGAAATATTATCTATGCCTGAGTTACTTCTCCTTCCTCTATTCCTATTAATCTTGCATTTGGTATTTTGATAATTTCCTAATTTCCTGGATGTTTGGTGCCAGGAGATTCTTAGATTAACATTTTCTTTTACTGAAATTTCCTTTTCTTCTCTTGTATCTTCAATGACTGAATTTTTTTGCTTTTATCTCTGGTATTCTGTTGTTGAGGCATTCCTCTATGGTTTCTAATCAAGTACCTAATATTTTATTTCTAGATTTCCCTCAGTTTGGGTTTTCTTTATTGATATATTTTCACTTTCAGGTCTTGATGGTTTTATTCATTCCCTTCAATGGCTTGTTTGTGTTTTCACATATTTCTTTAAAGGATTTATTCATTTCCTTTTTAAGGACCTCCATCAAATTCATAAAGTCTATTTCAAGGGCTTTGTCTTGTGCTTCAGCTATTTTGGAATACTCAGGATCTGCAGTGGTAGGGTTGCTGGGGTCTCAGAGAGACATTTTATACTGGCTGTTGTTGATAAGTGTTTTTACACTGTTTTCTAAACATCTGCAATTAGGAAGATTATAATTCTAGGTACTAATATATGGGGTCTTGTCTTTGTTGGGTGTATGTTTCAAATGTACTTTGGTTTCTGTTGCTCTTTCTGGTTCTTAGAGAAGTGTACTGGTTGTGTATTTTCTGGTAGAAAATTCTTCTGGGACTTTGATAGGACTGGTCACTGGGAGTTGCAGGTAAAATATGTTTCTAGGTTTTGGGATATGACACATAGAAATTAGATGGGATACAGGAGGTGAGGTTGGTCTAATAGGGAGAGGAAAGGAAGGTGTCCCAACATGATCTTGTTTGTATCTGGAATGGAAGAAGAGAATGAGGAGAGGCCCCACAGGTGGTCTGCCACAGAGCTGGGGATGAGACTGGGGGATTGGGCTCAGAGGAATTGAGGGAGAGAGAGAAAGATCTGCAATTAATCAAATAGAGTCCACAGTTAAAGAGGCCAGAGGACTCCCAGGGAATGCCTGCTGGTGTTAGAGCCTGGGATAAAGCAATGAATTGGGTGAAGGAAGTTTTGTGGGAGAGAGCTGTGTGATCCACTAGATATGGGGTTATGGGAGGAAGCTAGGCTGCAATAGGTGGTCTGCTACAGAGCTGAAAATAAGAGTGTGGGATTGGATTTGGAGAAGTAATAGGTGCAAATCCACAGTTAGCCTACATGCATTTCTGGACAGAGTGTTTGCATTACTTATTTAACAAAAGAAGATTTTCTTAGAAAATCATCTCAAAATGACCAAATACATAAAATCTAATACTTTAGATCAATCTATACATTTCAATTTATTCAATTATCCTAGCAATATCCTTTCTAACTATTACTTACAAATACATTATCATATCCAGAATTAGGCATGCCTTTATTTAACTGTTAAATTCCTTCAATTTTACTTTTTAATTGACTTGCTATCATTGTACATATGTGTGGGATACAGTGTGATGCTTGAATATATGGATATAAATATTTTATAAAATAGGTGATTTTTTTTCAGAACATTGTTTTTAGTAAATTTTAGTTAGGTATTTCAATTGAATTTCCTCTACTTGGTTCCCATCAGGTTTTCCATGTGTTCATACTGGTTTACAGACCATTGAGATGGAAAACTGTCATAGCAATATTGAGTCCTTCAGGATACAATATCCAGACACATATGTCATTTATTTTCTCTTAGTAATGATAATTTTGACCTCTTAACTGTCAGATCATTTATTTATTGCAAAGTTAATTTCCTTTTAATAATTAGTGTCAGGATTGAAAATGTAATTAGAATCTGAATAAATATCCTATCCATCCAAATTTTTATTTCTAAACATTGCAATTATGTTTTCTTTACTGCATCATTCTTTATTGAGAGAAAACAATAAAAAATTTCCAACTGTATCACCCATTCTCTATTTATGCATGAAAATGCCATTATACTAGTTTCTCTATTCATTTTTACTTGTTTATCTACATCTGAATAGTAATGATAGTGTTTATTTAGAGATTCTTACTTTATTTAAATGGTTTTTACTTAGTCCTGCTCTTATTTACTAAGGATACTTGAGATATTAAACTTATCTCAGACTAGTCTGAAGAGAGTTCACTTCAAGTTACATTAATCATACCCTATTGACTGCTGAAAATCACTGTCAATGCTCAGAGAACAAGATTTCTTTACAATTCTATTATAAAAATTAAATAAATAAAATGAAACATTTTTCTCTACTTGTATAATTTTTGTAAAGGAATATTTTTATGTTAATATATTTTTAACATTTCCTAATTTTATGTACACAGTGAGTTTCTATTTCATCTTAATTTCTGCCTCAGCCCTGGAATTCATCATCCCAGAGAAGACATAATCATATTTCTGTGGTTCCATTTTCTCACCACAGAGGAAAGAAAAATACAATAATGGATTGAGAAGATCATCAATTCTTATAGTGTCCTTTATAACTTTGAAAATGAGAACTTTTATATTGTGCAATTAATTAATTGTGTGGATATGGCATGTTATATTTGTTTTGTTTTATGATTTTAAAACTTCTTAAAATATGAAACTAAGGACTATTTATCAAATCATCAGACATACCTCCAAACAAATTTTGCTTTTGGACACTGAGATTTGGATAGTGCATTTGTATGTGAGCACTTATGTATATTTTGATATGTCTGATACCTCAGTAAGATATTTAGTTTGAAGTTTTCCTGATGTAAATAAGAAGAGTCTATATGAAAGTAAAATGATTGAGTAGTTCATTAATGATGAATCTGTATAATGGTTTTATTTATATATTACAATATTTGAAAATAGTGGCACATGTGTATAATGGAATTCTTCATGATTTTTCTTTTTTATAAATTAAATTTACTTCATTATTTTACATTCTGACAGCAGTTTTCTCTCTGTCCTTTACTCCCATTCCCTTCCCTACCTCCCCTCTGCTAACCTCCATTCACTTCTCCTCTGTTTCTGTTCAGAAAGGGGCAGGCCTCCCATGGGTATCAACAAAATATGACATATCAAGTTGCAGTAAGACTAAGCCTCTCCCCTTGTATTAAGGCTGGGCGATGTGACCCAGAATGGGGAGTAGGGTTCCCAAAAGCCAACCAAAGCATTAGGGACAGCCCTTGCTCCCACTGCTAGGGGTCCCACAAGTAGACCAAGCTACGCAACTGTCACATTTATGCAGAGGGCTTCAGTCAGTCCAATGCAGCCTCCCTGGTTGTAAGTTCAAACTCTGTAAGCTCCTGTGAGCCCAGGTTAGTTGACTCTGTCAGTATTCTTGTGATGTCCTTTACCTCTCTGGCTCTTACAATCCTTTCTTTAGCAGAATTCCATTAGCTTGACTTAATGTTTATCTGTGGGTTTCTGCATCTGTTTCCAACAGTTACTAGATGAAACATCTCTGATGACAAATGGGGGCAGTGTCAATCTATGAGTATCACAGAATATTGTTAGGCATCATTTAGCTGACTTTTTTCTCCAGTCCTGCTTGGTTCTATCCTAGGTCTCCAGGACATCCAGCCTCTGGGTCATGGCACTCCAGTACTGTCATGGGTGGGCTCAGTCTCTTGGCATGGGTGTCAGGCTGGACCAGTGAGTGGTTGGCCACTCCCCAAACCTCTGAACTGCTCTTATCCCTGCTCATCTCATAAGCAGGACAGACTGTAGATAGAAGGTTATGTGGCTGAGTTGGTCCCAGTCCTTTCATTGGAAGTCTTGCCTGGTCACAGGAGATGGCCAGTTCAGGTTACATATTCATTATTGCTGGGAGTCTTAGCTGGAATAATCCTTGTAGATTCCTGGGAGTTTCTCTTGGACCATGTTTCTATCTGATCGAAAAATGCCCCTCCATTTCAGACATCTCATTTAGTACTTTCCTCCAACATCCATCCTTCAACCTGATCCCTCATGTTCCCATCCCTATTTGTCTCCAATCAACCCATGAGAGCTCTTCTATTTCCCCTTCCCAAGAAGATCATTGCATCCCCCATTGAGTTGTCATTGCTATTTAGCCTTTTTGGATCTGTGGATTGTAGCATGGCTATTCTTTACTTTACAGCTAATATCTACTTACAAGTGAATACATACTTTGATTGTCTTTCTGGGTCTGGGTTACCTCACTCAAGATTAATGTTTTTTTCTAGTTCCATAATTTCATGATGCTTCTACTTTTAATAGCTGAGTAATATACCACTGTGTAAATGTACCACATTTTCTTTATTTGTTCTTCAGTTGAGGGATATCTAGGATTCAAGTTATGTCTATTATAAATAAAGCTGCTATGAATATATTTAGTTGAGCAAGTGTACTTATGGAATGATTGAACATCCTTTGACTATATGCCCAAGAGTGGTATAGCTGGATCTTGAGGTACATAGTGTCCCAATTTTCTGAGAAACTGCCATATTGTTTTCCAAAGTAGCTATACAGCTTTGCACTCCAACCAGCAATTGAAGAGTTCCCCTTTCTCTACATCCTCTCCAACATATGCTATCACTTGTGTTCTTGAACTTAGCCATTCTGACAGGTGTAAGATGAAATCTCAGAGTCAATTTGATTTACATTTCTCTGGTGGCTGGCTAATGACACTGAATATTTCTATAAGTGTTTCTCTACCATTTGAGATTCTTCTATTGAGAATTTTCTGTTTAGATCTGCACTACATCTTGAATGGGATTATTTGTTTTTTTATGTCTAGTTCCTTGAACTCTTTATATATTTTGAAAATCAGCCCTATGTTAGATGTGGGGTTGCTGAAGATTTTTTCCCATTCTGTAGGCTACCATTTTGTTCAATTGATGCTGTCCTTTGCCTTACAGAAGCTTTTCAGTTTCATGAGGTCATATTTATTAATTGTCAATATTAGTGTCTGTAGTACAGGTATTCAAATGTGTAAATGAGTTCAGGGCTATTTATCACTTTCTCTTCTATCAGGTTCAGTGTATCTGGATTTATTTTAAGGTCTTTGGTCCACTTGGACTTGAGTTTTATATAGGGTAATAGATATGGATCTATTTATAAATTTCTGCATACCAACATCCAGTTATGCCAGCATCATTTGTATAAGATGCCCTTTTCTTTACATTGTATAATTTTGGTTTCTTGTCAAAAACCATGTGTCAATAGGTGTGTGGATTTATTTCTAAGTCTTCATTTCAATCCTACTGATATAACAATAGAGGATCATCCAGGCAAACAGAGAAATTCAGTTTTACTTGATTTGGTTTTGATTAATGTAAGTAGAGGCAGAGTTTTCTGACCCAACTGTCAAGTTCCAAAAGATCCCAGACAAGCTCATATTAATTATAAATGGTTGGCTGATAACTCAGGCTTATTACTGACTACATCTTAACCCATTTCTATTTATATATGCATTACCATGTGGCTGTGACTTTACCAGTCCTCCGGCATTTTCCTTCTTGGGCAGCCGACTGGCATCTTCACTAACTTAAACTTCTCCATCCTTGTCCTCAGTTTGATTGCCTCACCTAATTTTATCCTGCCTGGCAATTGGCCAAACAGCTCTATTATTAAGCAATGAGAGTATTACATATTCAGAGCATACAGAAGGATCATCCCACAGCATCTTCTCCTTTTAGTTTAATAAAAAAGGAAGGACTAAATTTTAACATAGTAAAATTATAGATAACAAAACAGTTATCAACAAGAATCGCAGTTACAATATCCAGTCTAATTGTATTTGTCAAAATCAGAGAAAATGTTCAATTATCCATCCTATCCTGGTGAGTTCAAAATTTTACATCTAATGTGTCCATTTATCATAACTAAGAAAAATTATAACTATGACTATCTAGTCTTTAAATCCATCAAAGACTCCAGTGGGATGAAATGTTACCTAATGACAGGGATATCAGGCTGTCTGGAAAGTCACCCAAAGTTTCTCTGTAATATTGGGACATCCATCATTGGCCCATAGGTCTAGTATATTTGACAGACTTTTCTCAGAAACAGGAAATTTTGAAAGACTGTCCCACCTTGTCTTGACAAAGTTTGGCAGTCAGGTTTTTTTTTTTTTTTTACATCCTGCTGTCTAGTTTGGACAATAACTGCCAGCAATTGAGGCAGGGGCAGTTTCTTTGCCCATATGGCTAGATTTGCCACAATGAAAGCAAAGTCCATATGGAGTTTTGTTTTTTTTTTTGGACACCCATAATCTTCTCTGAAAAGCCTTATGGTATTAAACATATTGAATTCTCATATTATGTAAGTTTTTGAAGTGTTTGAAGACCATCTATCTAAACATATCTGTGTATGACCTTGAAAACATATTTAACATGACTATAAGTTTGACTATTATAGATGACTATCAATCTGTGTTTCTTAATTACACATTATATTTTAAATGAGTTGCATAAACACAATACCTTAAACAAGAGTAGAAATATATATATTATAAACTTAACTTTAAATTTGTATTAATAAAGTAAAATTGATACCAATGTAAACTATGTAAGATTAACAGTTATTGTTTTGGATTAAAGTAGATTCAATAATCCATCCTTTTGTCCCTATCATTTCTCTATCATAGCATCCTTCCTTCTTTTAGAAAAAGATTGACTATAACCAATAACAATTTGTAGCCAACTACCCTTATATTAAAAGAAACATTTATAATTAATATTTTGGGAATGTAAGTGTAGTTTTCTAGACTACTTCCTGCTGATTGGTAGAGAATGATAATCTTTGAGGTACCCTGAGAAAATTTAGGATAACTTTAAGTCTTGGTTGTAGTATTCTGTGAAGCTGGATAATCTCAGGCTGCAGCCTGGAAGCTGTTCTGGATATTGTATCACCTGGACCATAGGTTACACTGTAGATGTTTCAGAGGTCTTCTGCAATCAAGTCTGATTTTTCTTAACCTGGAATAAATCCATAGCCTCTCATATCCTTTGGAAACAAAAGAATAACATCTCCCCCAAAGTAATATATCCTTTGACCTAAATTCTGAAGTCAAGATAATTTTCAAATATATAGATAGGTTGGTTTAATTCAGCAGCTTTCATAATCAAATGTGTCTCAGTAGTTGTCGTTCTCCCATATACAATTAAAAAATCTAAAAAATCATGATAAATTACAGAATCCAGACTGTGTATTTTCCAACTTTATATGGCTTATCATATTTTTTATTACTCTCCTTTTAAGGATTTTACTATTGTTTTTAAATTATTTTTTAATCTATGACTGTTTCTACCCTTTCACTTCCCAAGCCTATACACATTTTTCAAACATACTGTGACCCATTTAGAGGCCTTTTTGTCTGTTGTTACCACATATCTTTAACCCTTTTTGTCTGTATGAGCAAAAATCCTAAACCCACCATGTAGCACATATTTGTACCACAGTCTGTGTGAGACTGTGGGAGTCTGCCATACTGCAGTTCTAGCCTGCATGCTACAGCCAGGAAATGCATCTCAGTACAATGGCCTACATGAGAGACATGAACTACAGAATTGCTCTTGTCTCTGATTTTGAGTATCTATATCCCTTTTTAAGCTTTCTCAGACTTCATGTAGATGCACGGGCACCTTGTTGGAGCACCATATGTAAGCAGAGGCAGAGTTTTATGTCCTTACCACCATGTCCCAAATAAACCAACAAAATCTTATATTAGTTACAGAATGCTTGGCTGATAGCTTTGGCTTATTACTAACTACCTCTTATGTTTAAATTAACCCATCTCTATTCATATATGTATTGCCACATGGGTGGCTTTACCAGTCCCTGGCACCTTGCTTCTTGAGCAGCTAGCTGGCTTTTCCCCCAAATCTACCTTTCTTTATCCCAGTACTCAGTTTGATTGTCCTGTCTAACTTTATCCTTTCATGCTATTGAACAAACAGCTTTATTATTAACCAAGGAGAGTAATACATATTCACAGTATAGAGAAGGATCATCCTGTAGCAGATTACTACAACTGAATTTACAGATTCTAACAAAGAAAGGCCTCTAAAATTATTTCCTAAAATCTAACACAAAGTGTTTATCAATGTGTTTCTAAAATCAAATATTTTATGAATGAAATAGAGGCAATGAATTCATAGTTTAGAATTTTTTTAATTTTCATACAAAGTAACATGCTTCCTTATGGGATTTTCATATATACTTCTTTGTTGATCTCTCCTTTCCCCAACATACTGCTGTATCCCATCTCCATGGTCACCATCACTGATGTGCTCTACAACCTCCACACCCCTCCTTAAAGCCTCTTCTTGCACAACCATCAGTACTTTATAATTGCCTGGCTCTAATCATTCACACTCCCACATAATTATGCAAATGACAGTTAGAAACTAAGATATGCATATAAGAACAAACCAAATACAGATTTGATAGCTTGAACTTGTTTCTTTACTTAATATTTTCCAGTTTAATTAATATTTCACAATTTCATTGTCTACATATTGGAATTAAATCTTACTATATATTATATTTCCTATTTCCATTATCTATTAATCTATGGAAAGACATTAGACTGATTTTCTAATGAGAATCAGTGCCCTCTGTCTTCATTCCTTCCTCTATAAAGGAAAGTTATCCTGGCTTTTGTGGGACTTAGGAGAGTATAATTGAAATCCTTCTTTCTAATAAATGGTCCCACTCTGAAAGGAAAAAACAAACAAACAAACAAACAAACAAACATATCTATAAACTTCTCTCTGTCAAGATAAAGAGTCTTTGGGTACATACCCAGGAATAGTTTGATGGTAGCCATAAGATAATTCTGGTTTTAAGTTTTGGAGAAGCCTATACTTTGATATCCACAGTGGCAAAATGCCAGTTTACTGTTCCATCAACAATGAATAAGGGCTGCCTGTCCCCATATCCTTATCAGAATGTATGTTTCCCTGATGGTAGCCATGTTGACTAGGGTGATACAGAATCTCAAAGTAGTTTTTATTTGCATTTACCTGATAAGTAAGGATATTGGACACTTATTAAACATTTGTTGACCATTTGTATTTCCTCTCTTGAAAACTGTCTGTTCAGTTCATTGGCCCATTTATTAATCAGTTGTTTTGCTGCATTGGTGTTTATTATTTTACAGTTTTGTTTATATCCCAAAGTATATCTTAAAAGACTTACTGTAATTGTATAGTGTGTCTATTCACTATGTTGATAATTTTTGCTGCTGGGTAGAAGCTTCTCTATTTCAGGTGTTTCATTTTCCAGTTCTTTGGAGTATTTCATTTAGGATTGAGGTTCTATTCAGTCAATTTTATCCTACATCTCAAGTATTTTCCCTGTTTTCCTTTAGTCATTTCAACATTTGTAATTTAAGCTAAAGTCTTTGATACAGTTTGAATTTATTCTGTGCAGGCTGAGAGATGTGGATCTAGATCCTTCTAGTGAAGGATATTTAATTTTTCCAGGAACATTTATTGAATAGACTAGACTGTCTTTTATCAAGTATATATGTTTACACCATTATAAAAAATTAGATGTTCATAGCAAAATGGGTTTGTCTCTGTTTTTCTATTACATCAGTAAAATTAAAAATATTAATTTTCTATTACATTGGTATTGTGCTACTTTTGTGACTATCCATTTGTAGTGTATTCTGAGGTACGTAAGTGCAATAACTTTGGCTGTGTTCTTTTGACTTAAAATTGCTTTGGACAGTTGTGGAATTTAACTGTGTTTTCTGATTCTGTTGGAATTTTAATTGAAATTGCATTAAATCTAATTCCTGTTGTAACTATAGTCATCTTCACAGTACTACTTCTGCCAATCAGGAACATAGAAGGTCTTGCACTTCTTTGATGTCTTCTTCAATTTTAAAGCATTTTAACTTGTATAAAAGTATGTGTTTTGTAGAGGTTTTTCTTATATTATTTAAAAAAGTGTTTAACACCTATAAATTGTTGTTGCATGGTATTAATTTGTGTGCCATGCTCCTTTCTTCTAAATATGTGTTTCTATAAAAATATCATTTTCTATAACCTAATTCTATATACATTTTGTTCAAGTCAGTAGTCACTGAATGCATATTGCATGTATCTCATTTTCTTATAGGCACTTAGACTATGATGGGGTATGATATGTGAGTGAAATTATATAAAGGACTAGAGAGCTAATTTAAAAATATCTATTAATTGTGATCAAGAAAATACACTACTTCTTTAATAGGGGATGTTGTATATTATAAGTTTAATTGATACAGATAAGTGATGAAATGTAAATAGATGTTTAACCTAAGTTAAATTTTATGAAATCATGAATTAACTTCATTAATATTTTTGTTATAAAGAATCAGCCATATTAAGTGCAGGACTAACTTGAACCTGGTTTTGTTGGTCCAGTTACTTGCTCTCTTGATGGACTTCTGCATATAATAATTCTTCAAATGAGTCCTACAGAGGAAGAGACATGTGTAATCACCCTAGAGCAGTAGTGGAAGCTCAGATGTTGAATCTTCACATTTTGAGACAAATTCTTCATATTATGAAGATTATTTACATTGCAGCTGTTACTGTGATACAAAATACAGTATTTCATGTATTCTATGTGTTCAGATAAGCAGAGTATTGTCAAATCATTTCTAACAACTACAGAAACTCTTTTGAAAAAGAAGTAAAATTTATTCCTAAATTATTATAATAAAATGGGTTTTAACTCAGTATTAACAAATATATGTCATGAAATTATTGATGATCAGCAAAAGATATATTTCTGACAACTGGAAATAATCTAATGGCAAAAACATAGTGAAACTAGGATACAACATTCTATCCCTCAAATAAGACAGAAGCTATTGATAAAGTAGATCAAATAAATTCATTAATAAATCAAAAATAAAACCAAAATCTCACAGAATAGCCAGAGATCACTTCATGTTACCTTTAAGAAGAAGAGCTAGTTATAACATCAGTAAATATTGCTGAGTTAAAACATGTCTGAGTATCATCATGTGGTGATATTGTGTTCCCCAAAATATTGTGCACCCTAATAAACTTACCTGGGGTCAGAGGACAGAACAGTCACTAGATATAGAGGCCAGAAAGTAGTGACACACACACTTTAAATTCTATCACTTGGGAGGCAGAGATCCATCTGGATCTTTGTGAGTTTAAAGCCACACTGGAAACAGTCAGACATGGTGACTCACGCCTTTAATCCCAGGAAGTGATGGCAGAAAGCAGAAAGGTATATAAGGCGTGAGGACCAGGAACTAGGCTGGTTAAGCTTTTTGGTTTTAGCAGCATAGTTCAGCTGAGATTCATTCTGGATGAGGACACAGAAGCTTCCAGTCTGAGGAAACAGGATCAGCTGAGGAATTGGCGATGTGAGGTAGCTGTGGCTTGTTCTGCTTCTCTGATCATCTTCCAGCATTGACCCCAGTACCCAGCTCCAGGTTTGTTTTATTAATAAGACCCTTTAGGATTCATACTACATCACCATCTATATTTACTTCTTTTACCCCACTTTCTCTTGTTGTGATAAACACCAATCCAAAAGTAACTTGAGAATGAAAAGGTTTATTTGGCTTATACATCCAAGTCAGTAAATCATTGAGGGAAGTAAAGGCGAAAACTCAAGGCAGAAATGTGAAGACAGGAGCCACGAAGGATTTCTACTTACTCGCACACTTATTGGTTTATGCTGTGCTGCCCTTGTTATACAGTCCAGGCCTACCTGCCTAAGTGTGCTGCACCTCACAGTCGGCTGGGTCTTGGTATATCAATCATCAATTGAGACAGTGCCTTGCAGACAAGATTAAACACTAATATAATAGAGGAAGTTCAATTGAGTTTTGTTTTCCATAGTGAATCTTGGTTATGCTAAACTGATGATAAAACCAACATGTATACTGCTGTAAGTATGTGATGAGCTAATACACTGAAACCTTGAAAACGAGTTGATATTATGATTCATATTATGCCTATGTATCCAAATGATTCATTTTCTTCAGTGTAAGAGTTTATTATGTGAGAAATAATTACAAACTCAGACCAAATAAGATGCAAACTTCTGGGTTAATAAAATATAGAATATAGTGCCGGGTGGTGGTGGCGCATGGCTTTAATCCCAGCACTCAGGAGGCAGAGCCAAGAGGACCTCTGTGAGTTCGAGGCCAGCCTGGTCTCAGGGAGAGATCCAGGACAGGCACCAAAACTACACAGAGACACCCTGTCTTGAAAAACCAAAACCAATACATATATATATATATATATATATATATATATATATATATTATATATAAAGAGGGAGAGAGAAAGAATATATATTAGCACAGTATTACATCGCTCTCATAAGTTTTGCATTTTAGTGTTTCCTTATCTCTTGCTAGCTTGACAAGAGTTTTGTTAAGTTGATCTTATCTTCTTTTGTTAAATCAAAGTCATATAATTTTCACATTTGGAACATACATCTCTCCGGTAAAGGTATTCACCCTTCTTGTGTGTATTTTCATCAATTATACAATCTAACATTATGATTACCATTGCAATGCTGGAAAAATATTCTTCCAGAGGCCAAATAAGGAAGCTAAAGATAAATATTTGTACAATTGTTCAAATTATTTAGGCAGCTATTGTTACTAACTATATATGTGTTTTATTTAAATAGGCAGTTAAAATAGCAAATGAATTATTTAAAGAATGAATAACTATGATGTCATAAAGATTATGAATTGTAAAATGCAATTTCTGTCTATGCATAAGCATCTATCTCATTCTTTTCTGTGCTGAGTAATGAACCATTCATTCAAATTCATATTGCCTTCATTTTTAAACACATCTTTGTGACTAGCATGCTATTTAGGATGTAGGGTTGGGTCAAAGTTGATCTTTTCAGTAAGAACTCTATGCCTATGTGTAGAGTGATTGTTTTCCTCTTTAAATGTCTTCATTTCATGCTTTGTTCTTGTGTTCCACCTAGCATATTGCATAGCCAAGGGGTGGAAAATCATTTTCAACTATCTGTTTCTATGCAGAAGCTCAGAATGTCTTGCAGAGTAATTCTTTTAGAAGTCTCCCAGATCTATACAGAATGAGAATTATGAATGGTTACAGACTAAGAATTTTCAATTTATTCCACAAAGAATTTTGAGTAGCATTGTTTTAACATACTTATTTTTCACCAAGTTTGTATTGCCAATGTTTCCTTGCTGCTTTTTACTTGATAGAGTGAAATGTTTTAAATTCCCACAGATGTCATTTTTAAGCCTAATTGAATAGCATTCAGAGAAATCAAGGGGTGACTCATTAATTGTACTCCAAGTGAGAGATCAAATTTCCTGTCAGTATGGTGTACTATACAGTGCCTTTGCAGCTACTTTGGGCTTCTTGCCTGCTCCAGGAAAGTGGTCTTTCTTCATGACAATGGCTATATCAACTGCAAGAGACACCACAGCAGACCTAAGCTTCATTGCCTACTTCTTCTGTGTTATTATTTTTTCCACATTATACAAAACTTTCTACCAGATTAATACTTAAAATAATTAGTCATGGATTTTGGAGAAATTAAATTATTTTGAGATCAGAAAATAAATATACCCCATCCCACTTGTGGCATTTATTTATATTGTCAGAAGAACCTTTCTTGATAGGTTGATGAAAGTCAAAACCATCTTTGGTGATATTATTATAATACTGACTTCCTGAAACAACTGTCAATTATTTCATTCCAATGATTTGTATATGGCTATTATAGTCTATAAGTATTGTGTTTCTGGGCAAGGAGTTAAGAGAATGGGCTAGTAATGAGGTTTGAATTCTGTCTTTAGAACTTATGAACTGTGGGATCATTAGCAAATTCTCCATGCACTTCTGTTTTCTCATTTATAAAATGGTATGTGTTATCATTTTGTATTGCCTAAGGTTTTATATCAAATTCATATCAGATGATTTACCATGAGGTTTTTTTTAACTTACACAAGGTATATCTGTAGTTGGACTTTCTATGGGAAGGCCAGCTCCACAATATTGACACAGAGAATTTTTATTAACTACAAAAGCTTGGCCTTAGTTTAGGCTTATTCAAAACTAGCTCTTATAACTTAAATTAACCTATTCATACTAATATACATTCAGTCATGTGGCTCATTGCCTTTTTTCCATAATGTATGTCTGCTTCCATGTTCCTCACTGGCAAAATCCCCTATGCCAGATTCTAATCCAAGGTTTTTTTTCTCTGCCCAGAAGTCCTGTCTTAACTTCTCCTGCCTAGTTACTAGCTGTTCAGATTTTTATTAAACAAGTCACAGTGACATGACCTGTAGCCAGAAGTTTATATGTGTACCGCTCAGTCCATAACTGCTCAGACCCAAGTAAACACACAGAGGCTTATATTAATTAAAACTACTCAGCCATTAGCTCAGGCCTACCACTGACTAGCTCTTACACTTAAACTCAGCCCATTTCTGTTAATCTATATGTTGCCACATATTCTGTGGCTTTACCTGTGTGCCATTACATGCTGCTCCCTGGACAGTGGGCTGGCATCTCCTGACTCAGCCTTTCTCTTCCCAGAATTCTCATTGTCTGTTTATCCCACCTATACTTCCTGCCTGGCTACTGGCCAATCAGCATTTTATTAAACCAGTCCACAAAAGCGTTATCCCACAACATTTTTCCTTTTCTGTTTTTAATTAAAAGGAAGGTTTTAACTTTAACATAGTAAAATTACATATAACAGAGTTATCAAGCAAGAATTATACTTACAATATCTAGTCTATTTGTATTTGGCAAAATTAAAGAAAATATTCTATCTATCTTATATTTGTGAGTCTAAAGCTTTATATATAATTTCTTTTACCATAACCAAGAAAAAGTATAAATATCTAGTCTTTAACTACATCAAAGACCTCAGAAAGAAACAATGTTATCTAATTAAACAGGAAATCCATTGTAAGGCAATTTCTCCTGCAAAGCAGGAACCTGAACGGCCATCTTGCCTTGCAAAGTTCAGTGGTCACCTTCCTATGGGTCCTGCATATCCAGTCAATACTACATTTTGTCAAGCAGTCCAGGAAAGAACAGTTTCTTGCCCAAATGGCTATTTTTGCCAAGAAGAAGATTAACTCCATATAGAGTGTCTTTGAGGCCTATTTTTCTCTTTGAAGTAAATGGGTGCTGCCAGGAGCAGATATATCTCAATGTCCAGAAAGTCTAAGTTTTTAAAACATTTTAAATGCCATATTCTGTAGGTCTTTGAAGTGTTTGAAGATTACCTACCTAATTGAAATATATCTATGTATACCTAGAAAACTTAACTAACATTACTATAAGTTTGACTATCATAGATGATTATTAATCTCTATTTCTTAATGATACTTTACAATTTTAAATGAGTTGTATAAATAATACCTTAAGCAAGAGAAAAATATACATACAGTATATTAAAATTAACTTTAAATTTGTATGAATAAGCTAAAATCTATACTGATGTAAAACATTTTAAACAAGTTGCTCTTTAAAAGTAGGTTCAACAATCCATCTTTTTATCCTATCATATCTATATCCTATATTTCCATATCATACCTCCTTTCTTCTTTTAGAAGAATATTGACTATAACCAATAACAATTTGTAACACACAACCTAAACAAAGACACACATCCATAATCCACATTTTGGGAATGTGGGCATAGTTATTTAGGCTCCTTCCTGCTGCTAAAGGGTGCTGTATTCTTATGGGGATCCTGAGAAAATTAAGAATTATTATCAAGCGCCAACTGGAACAGTCTGTGAGGCTGCATTGTCTGAGCCAGTTGCTTTCAAGCTTTTGTGGATGTTGGACCATCTGGGCCATGATGTCATTGGAGACCTGTCAGGGGCTCTTGGCTGTTCAAACCATACTGACCTGGAAGCAATACACAGGTTTTCATCTTCTGGTGAAACAAAAACAGAACCTCTTTTCCAAAGTAATATATCCTTAGACATAAACTTTGAAATCAAGATATCTTTAAAATATACATATTGATTTTACTCAGCAGCTTTTACAATCAAATGTGTTTTTGTAGTTAAAAATCCCTAAGACTATATAATCCAGACTCTGTGTGTGATTTTTTATCTTTATGTGGCTTATTTTTATATTACTTTTATTGTTTCTTTAAATACTTTACTTTTAAAAACTTTCTATTTTTTATATAACTGTCTATATATTTTTTCTCATTTAAGCCTACATACATTTTTACACATACTGTAAACCACTCAAAGTCTTATTCCATCAGAATCTTCCTTATTGTGAATCTGTTGCTTTAAACTGCAGGATGACTAGGACTGAAATGGCAGCCTTGGTTGCTGGCTTCACCCACCTCAGCTCCATTTATCACCAGCTCTGGGGGAACCATGCTTATGACTATGTGAAGCAATGGGTCTATGCTTCTATCCAGCAACATGTAGCCCAAAAACCTTTTCTTTTTTTCCTTTTTTTTTTTTTTGTTCTGTACTAGCCAAAGCTTTATCCACCATGTCCATGTACCATGCTTGCATATGCCTCTGTATACTGTGGTGGGAATCCACAACCATGCTGCTTAGTGCATGGTGGCATGCAGCCAGCTTCATCTTGTAGACAACTGTCAGGAGACAAGTCTGTGCTGCTGTTGGCATGATACTGTGAGACTAGGAAACTTAGTGTGGCTTCATTTCTGTGAGTTTAAAATCTTTAAGCTTTTTAAGGTCTATATGGCTCAATGGCCCACATTGGGCACCAAATGTAGGCAGAAGTTTTTCTGTGTTATGCCTGATCTGCAGCTGCTCAGACTCAAGTAAACACACACAGAGACTTATATTAATAAAACTGCTTGTCCATTAGCTCTGGCCTACCACTGACTAGCTCTTAAACTTAAACTCAGCCCATTTCTGTTAACCTATATGTTGTCATGTTTTCCATGGTTTTATTTTACCTTTATGGTATTACATGATGCTCCCTAGATGACAGGCTGGCATCTCCTGACTCAGCCTTCCTCTTCCTAGAATTCTTCTTGTCTACTTATCTCACCTATACTTTCTGCCTGGCTAATGGCCAATCAGCATTTTATTCAAACAGTGTACAAAAGCATTATTCCCACAGCAATGGCATATCCTTACACAGTGTACAAATATCCCACAACATTTCCTCCTTTTTGTCTCAATAAAAAGAAAAGGATTTAACTCTAACATAGTAAAACTATATACAATAAGTACAATTATCACATAATAATTACATTTATAATGTCCAGTCCATTTGTATTTGGCAAATTCAGAGAAAGTTCTCAATTATCTATCCTATCTCAATAAGTCCAAAGTTTTATACACTTTCTGTCATAATTCATATTACTGTCCTAAAAATATCTTTTTAGATCTTAAGACATTTTGTAGATAAACAACTTAAGCTTTTATGGCTCTCAAATTGATAATATTACACCATTTTGTAAGTTTCTTTTCTGAATTTGGTAACAAAGAAAATGGCATAACTATGTCTTCAACCTCATTGAGACCTGAGCAGAATAAAATACAGAGTAAATTGGAAGTGTAGATCAAGCAACTTACAAAACTTTAGAAATGACAGACAACTGGATGCCTGGTAGTCACCCCAAGTTTCTTCTAAAATCTTGGGGCATCTATCTTTGGCCTACAGGCTGAGAAAATCTGACAGACTTTTCTGTGAAGCAGGAATTTTGAAGGACTACACTACCTTGTCTTGGCAAAGTTCAGAAGTTGCTTTCTCTTGTGTCCTGCTTGTCGAATTTGGACAGCATACTGCAGCATTTGAGGTAAGGGCAGGTTTTTGTCCAGTTTCTATCATTACCACAATGAAAGTAAACTCTATTTAGGAATTCTTTAATGCCTATCATCTTCCCTGAAGGAGATTGGTACTACCAGGAGTAAACATATCTCAGTGTCATGAAAAACCTTATATTATTAAAACATCTTAAATGACTTATTCTATAGATCTCTGAAGTGTTTGAAGACCATCTATCCAAAATATATCTCTGTTTGACCTTGAAAATATACCTAACATAATTGTAAGTTTGATTGTTATAGATGAGTAATTATTAACCTGTATTTTTTATCATCTTAAATAATTTATAATAATATCTGTGAAGGACTAGAATTTGCATCACATTTTTAAATTAGCTGCATAGGTACAATACTTTAAACAAGATTATGTTATAACAAAAATAACCTTAAATTTATGTCAGTATACAAAAATTCATTCCAATGTAAAGTATTTGAGATTAATAGTTGCTTTTTAATTTAAACATAGATTCAATAATCTACTCTTTTATTCTACCATTCCTATACACCCTTTTTTCTTTTTCAGAAAGAAATTTCTGAATCTAAACTTCTTTACTTAGTTTTTTTCTTTGACCATGACCAGCAACAACTTGCAACCAACCCCCCTAAGTGATGACAAGCATCCATAACTCACTGAATAACAAAAAAACACCCACCCCAACTTTTGGGAATATGGGTGTTGTGTTCTTAAAAATACCTCATTCTGCCTGGGGGTGATGGCATCTTTAGGGAACTCTGAGAAAATTGGGATAATGGTCAAGTCCTGAGGGAGCTAGCTGCATTCTTTTTTGTCCAGTATCTATGTGATGAAAAAGTGAAGAGCTTATCTGAGGTCTTGGCTGAAGCAATCTATGAGGCTGGACAATCTCAGCTAGCAGTTTTGAAGTTGTTCTGGACAGAGATTGTTTAGAAAACTACAACAGGGACATTCTGAGATCCCAGATCACCCAGGATAGTTGTATTCATTGATATCTGCTCCTTTTTATTCTGAAATCACACAGACTTTTAAAGGTAACATATATTTCTTCATTAACACTAGTATGGAATATGAGATATTCACAAATCAGTTAAAGATAATTCTCTCCTCTATTTTTGATCAGGTAAAAGACATCTGTCAACTAGGTTTTCAATAATCCAATATTGCATATAGTGGCATGAAGGAAACATGAAAGCTTGTCAAGTTTTATTTTTTTATAAATTTACAATTTTTAAGGTAAACAGAGATATTATTACTATCATGGTATCTTCCATAACACCTGAGTATCTTGTAAGCTATTTCTTAGTATTCTAAATCAAGATCCTACCCATTTTTTTTAACCAAAGACTCTCTCGCTGCTGTGTTCGTGGCAAACAATCCTGAAAGATGAGTTAATGTCTTGTTCCTTGACCAAGGTCAGAAATATTATGAAAGAGTTGAATTCTCCAAGTTCAAGTTTCCCCAGATGAACATTAATCCACTATGTGGACAACATCCACCTGTGACCCTCAGTGTCATCCTTGTGAACCTATAGGTCAAAAGAAACTGACGTCAGCTTGAACATGCAGCTATGATCTCTTCTGTTGGTAGTAAAATCCCTTGCTCTGACCCAAGTGCCCTGAATCTTCTGACAGTATAAGTAAAGTATAACAGATTTAGTATCTTGGAAGATGTGTCAGTAGTATTCAGATAGATCTTGAAGTATTCTTTAGTTTGTTTTTTTTTTTTTCATGGCTTAAATTTTATAAATGGTTATTCAAGAAGAGCAAAGAGATTCAGGAAGAATGGAGAGCATCTGATGCCTGTGCTTCATTGGGCTCACTCTCTTCTTAGAACAGAAACTTTTGACCACAGGCCCTTATCCAACAATCAAAATGTGAAAAACAACTCAAAAATTCCACCTAAGAAAGCACATAGACACTTGGCACCTAAGGTTTTTGTTCGAGCTGGACATAAAGAACACTTCTGCCTGATTGTTTCAAAATTCCAGTCTTTCAGAATGAAAGCATTCATTATAAAGCCTAGTGTCAGTACAACTGCAGCACAGTGAGTTGCCTCCTCATTTACTGAACAAATCAATTGTCAGTCAAGAGCCAGTGGTATAAGCATACTTCCTTAAAGGAAGTATCTACATTTCTACATAAACCTTAGACCATCAGAAGTTTATCCAGGAACAATAGGATATTACAGAATACATTAAACTTCTAATCAATGAATGAATTATTACTGATACGTGCATGCAAACAAGAAAGATACAAATATGATAGTGGACATATTTCACTAAGGATCTAGAATTTTAAGTGTACTTGAAAGAACAAAAAGTGGTAAGGAGTATAAAATATGTACTTTTTATTATCTAGTGCACTAACAAAAGTCAATTGTGAAGGGACATATTATTACCTCTATGATGGAAATTAGGCCTGGGTGGGGGATAACATTTCCATTGAGAGAAGGGATATATTCCACAGAAACTACAAATGTCAAATAACCTAAATCAGAGTGACTCTGAGTAGCAACATTGTTCCAAATTGAAGGAAATGCTTATAATATAAAAAATAAAATCTCACATCTGGATATATTTACAGTAACTAAGAAGAATGGGTGACTAAAATAAATATATAACACTTTCCATTTAAAATATAAAGTACATTATTGACTATAAACCAAAAAAAAAAAAAACTTAAGAAAGTAAAACACAAGTTCCTAATCAAGTTCAAGTTTTATACAAAGACATTAAAGTCAGAAACCATTTGAGCATATTTTAACTTTCATATCAGTGTAAACTCCATGAAAACTAGTTAGAATTTTCAAAGGCTAGTGCAAGAGGACCAACTAAGGAGAGATGGGGAGAAGTGGCTAAATGATGTCCTTATGATTCATGATAACTTCCCATTTTTCATTCAGTCTGAAAGAACTTTTATACACAAGATATTTAAATTTTCTCACTTTTCATGAATAACTACAAGACATATTCTCCATCATTTTCAACAGTTATATTATAATTCTTATGTTAAATAAAATCTTTTCTTTTCTCTTGCCTAATCAGTGGGATCACTTCAATGAGGATGTCCCACACAGGGGATGTATTTGAACACTTGGTCCCCAGTTAGGGGCACTGTTTGAAGAGACTGTGGAACTTTTAGGAGGTGCAGTCTTGATGGAAGACATCACTGGGGGTAGGCGTGGTCCCTTCCCCTGTGATTGAAGATGTGCTCTGTCAGTGTCTGGTTGTTGCCCCCTGTGGGTATTCCTCCCCTATCATTTTGGACACTCCCACTTGAACCAGGAATCAAACAAACTTTTTGAAAAGTTATTTTAATTGTGGTGTTTTACAAGGCAACAAAATGTAACTATCTGAGTTAAAGACCCCATGCTCTGTTTCATCATGTAAAATACATGTCTATCTTTGAATGCAGCCCTTTTTGAAACTGTACATCATTGAGATATTTTGTTTCTCTGAGATTTTAAACTTTATTTCTAATCTTTCATTACACATGGCAAATAATCTTGGATAAGTCTTCAACACAATTTTTTTTTCATTATCATAAAAGTGTCAGATTTGTCTTAACTTTTTACATATTCCATGACCTATAGAGCAACCAATCTGTTTTTTCCAATAATCCATGTGAAGTTCCTCTAGTCAATACACCTTGACTTGTCTTTTCACTTGAATTCAGTTGTATGTATTATGCGGTTCAGTGCAAATTGAGCCTTGATGCTCATTTGCCATGGTTAGCTTCCCATCTTGCGAGGGAACTATACAGTGTTCTCTGTATGTATTTTCCTTTTATTATATAATATTATTTTAAGATGTGTTACATTTGTTTATGCTATGAAACATTTGTTTAATGATGCAAAGATGTGTTTATTTCCTTTCTATTGCATTTGTTTAACTCTGTGAAGCTGTGTTACTTTGCTTGTCTAAAACACCTGATGGTCTAATAAAGAGCTGAATGGCCAATAGCAAGGCAAGAGAAAACATAGGAGGGGTTGGCAGAGAAAATACAATAAATACAGAAGTCTGGGAGGAAAAGAAGAAAGAGCAAGAGAACAAGAAGAGGAGGATGCTAGGGGCCAGGCCTCCAGCCACACAACCAGCCACAGAGTAAGAGTAAAAGCAAGACAAACAGAAGTAGGAAAAGAAGAAAGTCCAGAGGCAAAAGGTAGACAGGATAATTTAAGAAAAAATGGGACAAAACAAGCCAAGCTAAGACTTAACATTTATAATTAAATAAGCCTCCTTGTGTGATTTATTTGGGAGCTGGGTAGAAAGCCCCCCCAAAAGAGCAAAAACAAACAATAGCATCTTGGGTCCCCTTTTTCCTCTGTCTGAGAAGTTCTTACTTTAAATGACTAAATCTAAGATACTGCTCAAGTCCTTGAGTAGGGAAGACTTTCTGACAAGCTGATAGCATAGCCTCTCATTCCCTGTCTTCTATTTGTCTCTTCTTAGAACCAATATTTCATGTTTGTTGTATTTATACCCTGCATTAGAATTTAAGCTTAATCCATTGAGATCTAAGGATTTCAATTATTATTATTTTTTATTTGTAATGACCTAGAAGAAATTATGGTACATCATCAACACAAATACATATTGGATAAACTGCACTGAATACATGAGTGAAGAAATAAATGTATATATTAGTGAATGAGTTTAAAAGTAGTCAGTCACATGGCCTGTGCCTTCCTAGTTTGTGAGAACACGTTTGGCACCAATCTTCTTTTTATTGTCCCGGTGCTGTTGTTCCCATCACTTTTTACTTAGTTCCTATTTTCCTTGGACTCTGTTGCCTTGATTTTCCTGAATATTGAGCACATCCCTTTCTTATCTCTTCCACCAAAACCTCCAGTTGTTCTTAATGCAGCTGCTCATTTTTATTTTCAGTGCTCTAGCAAATATAGTAAACACTCAGCTTAGTATGCCCACTTTGATAAACCTAAGGAAGGATTCTGAAATAAAATTATTTGTCCTATAGAGAACTTCTCAAACAACATCTTAGTTTCAGGTAAAATGATAGACATTGTATGGAATATTAGTAAATCATGAGGGAGCCATTGAGTCACTCAGGTATGAAATGAGATGCCCTTTGTTGTAACACGGTTCTGTTTTACTTCATATGCTCCCAGCTCATGCCACTTTTTGTTATACAATAATTAAAGTTTCACTTCAATAATTTATGCTGATTAAGGAAAAATAGGCACTGCTTTATTTGGTCTTTTGTTGAAATATATAAGCCATATTGGTTATTGAAATGCTTTTGATAGTTTGTTATAAAAATTTAAATGATTAAAGACATTTGAAAAAGGCTGTGAACCTGAAAGAAAGAAGGCAAATTGGTGACATTTAAAGTCTCTTAATTTTAATAAGACTTAACCCAGAGTTGAACCACTAAAAAGGCTCACTGGATAGAAGGGCTTGCTCCACAAGCTTGAGTAACTGAGTTTGGTCCCCGGAATCCATGGTTAAAAGACAAAAACTCCTTCTAAAAGTTATTCTTTGACCTCCACATGCACACCATGGTAGATACATGCCTAGACAAATAAAGGGACTACATATACACAGGTACATAGACACACACATATGTGTAATAATAATTAATAAATAATTTACAATTCTGGACCCAGCTGTAGTCATCATATTATAAATGCATTTAAAAGAATAATAAAAGACATAAGTAATGAAATCAGGGCATTACTCAAATGAGCTTTCATGTGAAAAGAAGTAGTTAGATTTAAAATCAATAACATTTATTTATGATTTATATAGTCACAATCCCTTTGACTCATATAAGTTCATAGTTCAAGCAAATACAACACTATTTTTATGATTGAGTTATTTGATGAGAACACATTTTCTATTTTCCCTGGAGTTTTTAAAAATGAAAATGGGACAGTAAATTTCTCTCTGGAAATGATAAAAAATGCTCATATTGCTTGCTACTGTTTTGATTGGAAGGTTTTTTCTCTAATTGAAATTATTATTTAATAATTGAAAAATATAAACCTTATTTTCTCTATCAAAAATACATTTTATATTAAAGTAAAATCAAGTTGAATACTATTTTACACATTGCCTGTTTTATTCCAGATGGCTGTGCTCACTCAGTAAAATTAGATCTCAGGGAAAAGATATAACTTGCACATGGACATTCCTGGTGTTGAAGTACACAGGCTGTCACTTTCCATTTAAATTAAGACTAGTGAAGTAATTCATGAAGATAAAGATACTATCAAGTAAAGCTTAAAACATGAACTCCAGCTTGTCATTATATCTCCTCTCCTCTCAATCTCAAATTGATAATAAAACATGCTCAAGTAAGTTGAATAGTAAATTATTATTCTGTGTTTCTCCATGCCTCTTTTACTCCATTAATGAGAAATTTTCCTGTATTTCTTTATTTCTAAGAAGACGGAAAAAGACAGAAAGACATTTGTTGAAAACAACTAACAATGTGCACAAGTAGTGCAGTTTTATATGTTAATATTAAATAATAAAATATAAAATATTGAATTATGAGTCAGAAAAAGTTAGCAAGAATAATTTGATAAGTATTATTCTACTGAATGTTATGTTCCCCTCAAATGTTAATAGGTAAGTTGAGCGATATAATCTCTAGAGCTGGTTTTGTACAAGGATTTAACTAGTACTGACTGTTTTTAATAGACCATTTTTGTTTTATTGTGTTGTATATCTATTTATTGTTGATAGCACATATGTACCATATACTTATGAATAAATGTTTGGATACTCTATCTCCATAAGGATTGCTAAAATACATATGTGTGTTTTAATATAATAATGCCTCATTTCTGAATTCATAGATTATATAATATGTATATGATAACTCATATAGTCAAAGATGTTTGCACCAGGAAATTTAGGGAATTCAGACAAGTTTTATTAATCCAGCCAATGATTAGCCAGCAAACCTGGGTTACTACTCCATTAGGATATATTATAGTAACATTTCTTATACAAGCAAACTATATATATATATATATATATATATATATATATATATATATATATATATATATATATATATATATAAACATGTGTAGAAGAGGAAGGGGCAGAAAGTGTGAGAGCCAGAGGCAATCGGTGACAAGGAAATTGTCTTCTGGATACAGTAGAGCAGCTGTACACATAAACTCAGAAGTTTAGACATATTTATAAGGCTTGACACCTTATAAAGGAACGAGTCTGAGGGGAGGAGAAAGAGAAGGAAGCCCAGTCCTAGCCTAGGAGCAATTGTAGTGTTGGGAGAGGAAGGATCGGTTTTATGCCAAGTGTAGCCTATGACAGGTTGACAATAATCATGTGAATAGTAATATGTTCAAAAATATTTGACTGTGGTGGTGCATGCCTTTAATCCCAGCACTTGGGAGGCAGAGGGAGGTGGATCTCAGTAAGTTTGAGGCCAGCCTGGGCTACAGAGTGAGTTCCAGGACAGGCATCAAAACTACACAGAGAAACCATGTCTCAAAAACAAACAAACAAACAAACAAAAATATTTGATAGAATAAATTGGCACTGATATTGATAGAAATAAATATATTTGTGGGTAGGGAAAGGAATGTGAAACTGGGAAGAGTTAGGAGGTAGTGAATATGATCAAAACACATTTTATAAATTTTCAAGACACACAAATATAATCATCCCAAACATGATCTGGCTTAAAAAAATATGTCCATAAAAGTTAAGTGTGTAGAACTGAAGGTCAGCTTAAGTGCAGAAAAGGAGACTCTCCAATATAGCTAAAAGTTTTCCTGTGTCCCACTCAGTCCACAGCCTCTCAGACCCAAGTAAACACACAGAGACTTATATTAATTTAAACTTCTCAGCCATTAGCTCAGACCCACCACTGACTAGCACTTACACTTAAACTCAGCCCATTTCTGGTAATCTATATGTTGCCATATTTTCTGTGACTTTACTTGTGTGCCATTACATGCTGCTCCCTGGATGGCAGGCTGGCATCTCCTCACTCAGTCTTCCTCTTCCCCAATTCTCCCTGTCTGCTTCTCCTGCCTATACTTCCTGCCTGGCTACTGGCCAATCAGCATTTTATTTATCAACCAATCAGAGCAACATATATTCACATCATACAGAACATCCTACAGCACTTCAACTTCTCAAAAATTTACAATTTAGGCAGAGGAAGGACTCTGAGCCACCCTGAGCCTCAGTTGCCTCATGTGTCAAATTGGTTGACATTTCTTAAAAGGAACATGATCCTTCCCTCCTTACCCTGATATCCAGCCTGGTCACTGCCCTTCCCTCCTTATCCTGATAACCAATCTAATGGTGATTACCTTGGAAAAGTCCTTATAAGAGCAGGTAGAAGATATTTGACTTTCCCTCTGACAACATGTTTTCTAATCAGAGGAGGATTGAGTCAATTCTAGTGTTATCAGTGATTTAGTTTGCATGTGAAGCATACTATTCACCTTGAACTGAAAAGGGATGAATACAAAGCTAATGCATAACATAGTAATAAAAAGATCTAAGGATATGAGACATAGAAGAGGGCTACAGTAAATTAAAGTTATGGGCATGCTAGTATTATGAAAAATAAATAAAAGGAGAGTAAAGGCAACTACTTGACAGTGGGGAAGAGAAAAGTAGACATTTGCAGTGAGAAGCTGTTTAAAACAAATAAAAAAGCTAATAAATCCCTGTAGTGACAATCTTCAGTGGTGTCTTGGATTTAGAGACACAGGCAGATTCCAGTAACAGTGAGAGCCTTGTTGATTGTCTTTCTACTTCTAGGCGCTTTAGGAAATCTATCTACTTTTGCAATAACTTGTCCCCTAAACCTCACTACCTTTTATAAAATAACTAATATGACTTAAAAGCTTCATTTGGCTGTTAGTAAAAGAAAAGTCATAACACCCACATATGTTGTTGGTAATGCAGATAAAAGGAAAAGTTGTGCACTTTCATTGAGGGACAATGGCTATGGAAAAACATATGGATCTTTTTCAAAATTTGGTGTGATTCAGTAACCCATCTTGTGGGATGTATCCAAAAAAAGTCAAATCAGTGGCTTGGAAATCAGGTCCTTAAAGCATAGTCACAATAACCAATGCATGGAGCATCCTATTAATGACGGCAGGATGAAGAAATTGTGACACACATACAGATATATATAAGTCTGGTCCATTCTGAACTACTAATTCAAAATCCAGATTTCAGAAACATCTTTTTATAGTGTTTATGAGGAGAATATTTACAGTATTTGTATTAATAACATCTAAGAATTCTTATGTTATTTATTAATATTCTGATTTGTCCCTTGAAATCCTCACCCCAGGCACCACCCTGCATCTTGACACAAAAGCCTCTTTTTAAGGAAAAACTCTCTCTCTCTCTCTCTCTCTCTCTCTCTCTCTCTCTCTCTCTCTCTCCTCTCTACCCCCACTTCCAGGAGGTAATCACCCATTGACCCCTCCCCCCCTCCCTTCCCCCCTCTCACTCTTTCTCTTTTTCTCTGTCTCCCTCTTTCTGTCTCCCTGCCTTTTTATCTCTCTATTATAATAAACTCTCCACGTGGATGCATCATCTGGGTTGTGTATCGCTGCCACCGCCATGCTCCACATAGTATGCATCTGCCCAGCATGTTTCTCTGAACATGTGGGATACCCACAGGGCCCCCCCCATAATAAATTATAACAGTATTGTTACTTTTGCTTTGTTTTGTTTTTACTTCTATCCCACATTTGCATTTTATTTCTAGCCTTGTATTAGCTTGTATTTGGGCACACCCCTAAAAGCAACTTCTAAAAGCGAATCTTGGGCCTAGGCATATAAAGCAAAGGTAGAATACTTAACTAGTATTTCTTGGATTTTGGTTCAATCAGTAGTACTACGAAGCGATGCATAAATTAGATGAAAATTATAATTTAGAAAGATAGTCTTTAATTTATAGCACCCATAAGACAAAAATATATAAAGTATTTAGGGATTTAATTAAAGTAAGATTCCCTATAAGAAAGGGTTTAACTTGTCTAATTATATGACTATGTGTAGCATTGACTTCCAATAAATACATCTTTTTAAAAAGTTAGAATTAAGTAAGTGGTTTGATACATTGAAAGAGTTAAATGCAAAACAATACCTTTAGTAAATCTACAGAGAAATCTATCTGCATAAGTCATAAGATATTTGGTTGAAATTTAGCATTCTAGCTAATATTCCTTGTTAATTAACATATATTATTAACCATAATGAGCCATCAATTTATATTAGTCAAAAGTAAATTGTATAATTAGCATTTAAACAGAAGCCTCCCATGAGTAAAAATTATTACCTTTATTAGCATCTAGAGAAATAATAAAAGTGATTATGCTATCCTCACATAAAAAGACACTGCATTATAATAGTCTACTCTTTTTTAATTGAATTTTTCCTCTAGTCAAATATTTTAAAGTAATTTGTAACTTTCTAATTTTTTCAATAATTAAATGGTATGTCTTTTACCTATTTTTATGTTCTGCTTTCTTCACTTTAAGTAGAGTATAATAATGAACACAGTTACACAGGACAACAACTATAAACTCTTACGTAGTTGTAAATGCCCTTGCTGTGGAGTTCTCAAGTTCCAGAATTTACTCTTGCCATTAATTCAGCTGGAATTTCCTTTACTAAAAAAATTTGGTATTAAACACTCTATTTTTCTTCATTTCATGAAATTTAAGTTGGGTAAGTACATGTTGCAATAGTTTACTTGAAGAGATGGCATGGTCAAAGGCTGTCCATGAAGCTACTTAGAGAAAGCCCTAGATGTCACTAGGGCTTGTGTGAGCTTTCAGTGATGTGCCATGTAGGAACAGCTGACAACACAATCCAAGGAGAGAATGTATTAGACCTCCTGGTCATGCCCTCCTTGTCCTGTAGGCAGGTGAGAAAATGTATTAGCCACAACTGCACCAGCCTTTCTGCACCTTCCTCTTCTCTTGGATGATCACAATTATATCCTTAGACAATGTGCTTCAAGTTCCTGTGCTTTGGGGCTGGGGGTCAGTGATATAGCTAATAACAAGCTGCATTTCACAAGCCCGTGATATTTACATTCTTTCTAAAGACCTTGAGGAGGTTAGAAAACAGAATGGGCTACATTTTATATTAAGATTAATGGTGGTTGCTAAGCACTGAGTGAGCGAATATTTCTTTCTGTAGCTCTTCGAAAGGTTCCACAAAGACGCTAATGTCTGCCGTAAAGGTGAAATAAGCCACTTTCTTTCCTTTTGAGCTGAGGATCGAACCCAGGGCCTTGCGCTTGCTAGGAGAGCGCTCTACCACTGAGCTAAATCCCCAACCCCGAAACAAGCCACTTGCAAGCTTCATATGTTATGACATGAAAACTATTTAAAAGGAGCTTAACGATAAAATAGAGTGAAGGATAAAGTTAAAAGGAATATAAGATGCATGCATGTCTGCGGGAGTGCGACTGTAGACTACCAGATAAATTGCATGTTTGTCAGAAGCAAACACAGGATGAAATTATACCTTATAGAGTCTCAAGTCGTAGAGAACCTTGAGGAGACTCAAAATCGTTTCTAAATATATTTTAGATTTTAGCAATAATGTTAAGGCTTCTTTGCTATAACATGAATGTATGTGACAACAAAGCAAATGTAACAACAAAAATATTTTTAATTTACTTTTTAAAAATAAACCTCATTAATGAGTACTGTATTTTCATCATTTGTACCTCTTCCTCTCAAAGTCCTTCTGTGTTCCTACCATTCCTTTTCAAATTATTGATCTTTTTTTCTATTTCTTTAAGTATTATTGCTACATAAATGTATTGCTACATATATATGTGTGTGTGTGTGTGTGTGTGTGTGTGTATATATATATATATATATATATATATATATATATATATATATATATATATATATAATTTGTTGCACCCATTTAGTATTGATTGTATGTATATATTTAGGGTTTATGCAAAGTATTGATAAAAACTGTGAGACATTAGTTAATTATATAATTTTATAAAACATTTTACTAAAACAGCTGTTTATGTTTGAAGAAACTAACACGTCAAGGGTTTAGATGACTGTTCATTTCTTTTAAAAATAGCTAAAAGTCAGTTATTATGGTTGAGCCATTAATCCCAACACTGGCATATAATCATCCTCTATTGAGAAGAGACTGGAGTCTTTGGTTTGGATCAGATAATTTGTTTCAAAAGATTGTGTTAAACTATTATGACTTCCCCCTATGTTTAATTACATTGCATTTAAAATTAATTTCAGAAAAAAGTGCATGGATGTGAAAGTATGAACATGAGACTCTCCTTCCTTAGACCTCCTTTGATACACTATCATTGTGCAGTACATTTAGCCTTTCTTACCTTTCTACAATACTTTTCTGAAAACAAATAGAAACATAGTTTTTGCTGTTCATGATCATGATGACTATATAGTACTGAAGGGAAGACAAGTTGTGAAATCTGTTGGATTTATAGAAGAGAGAGAGATAAAGTAATCAATGTCCTAAGAACGAGACCTTAGTGTGTTTACAGACACAAAGGCCAAGAAAGGGAAACATAAAGAGATGTGGTAGACACCTATTATATTGGTTTCTTAGATCTCTACTATAGGGGGTACAGGCTGCCTCCTGGACTTCTGACATGTTGGCTATGATGGCACAGTATTCACATTCCTCCTGTCAAAGGGTATTACAGCTTAACAAAACATATAATACATTTAACATTTATTTTTATAATCTATGGTAGTCTTCTTTAGCTAAGGGACATAGATTATAAAAATAAATGTTAAGACTACCAACCATCCTAAACAATGACAGTTATCCATAACCCATAGAATGACCAAGAGTCACCCACTCCACCTCTTGGGAATGTGGGCATCATGTTCTTAAAATTACTTCCTGCTGTCTGGGGGCAAAGGTATCTTTAGGGAATTCTGAAAAGAAAAATTTTGGGTTAATTGTCAAGTTCTGGGAGAGATAGCTGTATCATTTGTTGTCCAGTCTTTGCATAATGAAAAAATGGAAGGCTTGACTTAAGTCCTTTCTTGAGCAGTCTGTGAGGCTGGATCATCTCCTGTAACCATTTTGAAATTATCCTGAGCAATTTGTTGTCTAAAATAATCTTTGAGTGGTGTTTGTCAGTTTAGTGGTCGTCCTGATGTAACTGTTTTTGTGAGGCCCAATCATTGTTTTGCAGACTTCAAATTTCCTGTTAGGTGTGGTCAGGATTCCCTTCATAAAACTTATATAGACTCAAACACAAAAACATGTACAGGCAGATAGATGAAGCCTTTTTTCTATAATTAGTTAGTACTCTATATGACCATTAACATCATGACAAAAGTTTAACATATATATTATAAATTTTGATATAAAATTCATACCTTAAGACAAGTTTAAAGAATCAAAATAGAACCCAAGAATTATGAGATTAATGGCAATAGAATAGTCCCTTAATTTTGGGTTTTATTCTGTCCCATATCAGATGTTTTTCTGACATGATACAGAGATTTTGCATTTTCTTTTAACAAGTATGCTTGGGTTTAGAGAAAGAGAGAGCCACTCTCCAACTCCAAAGCTGGCTTTAATTTTTAATTGAACTGGGACTACATAAAGGCCATTTGTGTTGTGTCTGTAGAGAACAGCAGAAGCAAACATTTAGGAAGACTTCTGACATTTTATATGCCATATACCAAAATAGTCCAATTTATTCTTTTCTTGGGACATTTTTTTTTTCTGGATTATTTGTCCCTTTTCTTCAGATGTCTCTTTTTTCCAGTGTTCTTGAGATTCCTTTACCTTCATTCTCCTGAAAGACAAAAACAAAAACCCCTACCCAAACCTAACTTTGGGGAGGTTCCCTTTTGGCAATTTATATCTGATTAAATAAAAAGAATTTGTTAATGGTATAAGTTAGTTTCAATTGAATGGTCATGCTGCTTGATGAACTATCACCTCTTCTAATTAAGAAGTCTCTCTTTTTAAATTTGAACATTTATCAATTTTGATGATATCCCTAGCTTTTCCTCTCCTGTAGAAACAAAAGCAAAACCTCATCCCCAACATAATACTTATGCTGGTTTCCATTCTGAGGTCAACATATCTTTAAAGTATACAGGCTGATTTAAATCTGTAGGGTTTTTTTCTATTGTCCAATGTCTCTCTGCAGCTGTTGTTCCTTTCTCATTAGCATTGAGAAAATTTAAAGTTAATAGAGCATTATATAACCTATTTCTGGGAGTTGTTGCAATCCCTTTCTATTTATATAGCAAATCCTTCAGAGTTTAATTGGATCTTTCACTGAATGCTTGGGCTGAAGGATTGTGTGGTATACCTGTAATATGCTTTATATTGTAATAAGCAAAAAACTGTTTCATTTTACCAGAGAAATATGCTGGAGTATTGTCAGTTTTAATTTGTGCAGGTGTACCCATGATGGCTATAACATCTAGCAAATTCATGACTACAGAATCAGATTTTTCTTAACTCAGAGCAGTTGCCCTTTGAAATCCTGAATAGATATCAATGGTGTGGTGTACAAACTTTCAATTTTCCAAATTCTAAAAAATGAAACACATCCATCTGACAGATTTCATTCCTTTGAGTACCCTTTGAATTACATCCTGCTGGTAGTTAGTTTGACTTTAAAAAGAACAAGTAGGACATTTCTTTGGTTAGTTTCCAGGTTATGCAAAAATCCTTTTTTAAACACTTACTATTAACATGATTTTTTAAATGAAATTCTGAGGCCTCCAGCACATTTCCTATCCATAGTTTATGGATCTCATTATTATCTTGTGCTAGAGGTCCTGGCAGACCCATGTAGGACCAGATGTGAGTTATATATAAGGAATGATTCCTATTCCTGATTATATCTTGTAGCTGAATAAATAACATAGTTAATTCTGACTCACTGGGGATAAATTCTGCTGTTTCAATATGAAATACCACTTGTTCAGCATACTAAGTTTGAGAGGTTCCAAAAAATTCTTTAATACCATCAGAGTAGCATATAATTCGAATTTTTGGACAGAATTATAAGTACTTTGAACCATTTTCCTTAAATTTTCTGATTTGTAACCTGCCTTTCCTTGTTTGTTTGTATTTATATAAAATATATGGGCTCCAGATATTGGTGCTTGCCACACAATGTATGACAGTGTCCTGCTAGCTCCGTTTATAAGTTTAATTCTATTGCTCTTGAGATATTTGTTGTTAATCTCTCCCAAAAAATTACTGCAAGGTATTTCCCAGGGTTCACTTTCTGCCCATAATTTGTCAATGTCATCATTAGTTAAAGGTACTACAGTTTCTTCTGGGTCTATTCCTGCTAATTGACAAATTCTCAATTTTCCTTTTAAAGTCAACTCAGACATTTTTCACATAAATTTTTTATTTTTTTAATCTGTTTATTTGAAAGAAATATCCATTGCAATATAATATCTTCCCTCTGCATTAAAATTCCTGTAGGAGAATGCCTAGAGGGTAAAATAACCAAAATGCAATCAAGCGTTGGATCCACATGTGCACCCTGTATTTTCTCTTCCACTAAAGTCAATTCTCTCTCAGCTTCATCTGATAATTCTCTTGGAGTATTTAAGACCTTGTCATCCTCTAAGGTTTTTAACAAATTACTCAGTTCACTATTTTTTACCCCAACAGCACTCTGTAGACTGGAAACATCTCCAAATAATACTTCAAAGTCATTAAGAGTTGTTAATTGATCTCTCCCAATTTGTACAACTGGCATGTAATTTTTCAAGACCTATTGTATATCTTAAATAATTAATAGAATCTATTCTTTGTACCTTTCAGGGGCATTTTGTAATCCTCCAAAAGACAAAATTTCCTTCTTCAGACATTCTTTCTAAGGTATTTGCATTTGAATCAGCTAGTAAAATATCATCCATGTAATGATAAATAATAGATTTAGGAAATTGTTTATGTATTTCTTCCAATGGCTGTCAGACAAAATATTGGCACAGGGTTGGGCTATTTAACATTCCCTGTAAGAGAACTCTCCATTGATATCTTTTGATAGGCTGAGAATTGTTATAAATAGACACCATGAAGGCAAATCTCTGTCCTTTTCTTGTAAAAAGGGTATTGAGAAGAAACAATCTTTTAAATCAGTAACTATAAGAGTCCATCCTTTAGGTAACAGAGTAGGCAAAGGGATTCCAGATTGTAGAGAGTCCTTTGTCTGAGTTACGTTGTTAATTGCTCTTAGGCTGCTATCATTCTCCATTTTACCAGATTTTTTTTTAAAAATAACAATACAGGAGAATTCCAGGGCTGCTTGATTTTTCAATATGCTGAGCATTTATCTGCTCTTGTACCGGCTGTTATAAGGCCTGTAGTTTCTCTGTTGTTAAGGCCATTGCTGAACTCATACAGGCTTGTCTGTTAACCGTTTCAAAGGTAGAGCTGTTGGTGTATTTCAAAGATCAGCAGCTGTTGTTTCCTGTTCTTGTACAATCTTCATGGCTGGTAACTTATCTTAATAATAACTTCTAATGTTTTTCTCAGAAACATGTGATAATTTATGGTTGGAGGAATGTTAATCTGGGTATTCTATTGTTGTAGTAGATCATGGCCTCATAAATTCATAGCTATATTAGATACATATGGCTTTAATTTTCCTCTCTGTCCTTCTAGTTTGACACATTCAATCCATCTTGTGCTCTGTTTCATTTGAGATAGCTGAACATTTACCTCCTTAATGAGGCAATTTGAATGCCAAGATGCTGGTCAATTATTGTTATATTCACAGCTGTATTTACAATATCCTCCATGAGAATGTCATTTATTCATATTTTTAATCTTGGTCTTTGTTCATTTATAGGAGTTTGCCAAAAATTTTTGCTTTATGGTTTTTCTCTTTTTTCTCTCTCTACTATAGCTATTCTATCAGTCTGAGCAATATGTTATTGTTGTTGTTTACAATAGGCATTTGTCTATTTATTTGCTCTGGGAATGGGTTTCTTCTACAATGGTAGGAAAAGCCTAAACTGAACTTGCCTGCAAGAAGCTCCTCAGGGGGTTTCCTGATGGCAAAGTCAAAGGATTGCCTTGGCTGCCCTTGTAGATCTACATTAATTAGTCCAATGTTTGCCTTTACCATACCTTCTGCATAATCCAATAGGAAGGGGCATTCTGTTGCCATTGTTTCTTGAAGAAACTTTGTTTCTGAGAGTGCCCTGTTTATATTCCCTTTTTAGGTGAACTTGTTTATTGCACTTAAAGCATCTGACATTATTTTTTTTTCAAACATCTGGAAATTACCTCTCCTATTCAAGTATCATCATGGTCATGACATTCAATATTAACTGTATCTTGGATCCATTCCTCCAAGCATGCTGATCTTGCCCTTAATGGCTTAATTAGCTTAATCACCCCTTTGCATGTTGCATTAGCATTCTCCAAAGCCAGAGATTCAACTATTATCTGTCTAGCTTCTGAATTTGGTTTCATTCTATTTACAGCCTTTGTTAGAAATCCATGAAGGTTCCTTTTGGGCCCTGTATAATTTTCATAAATGACTCACTTTTCATTCCTACTTCTTCAATTCTGTCCCAAGAATTCATGGCTGTCATTCAGGAAAAATTAGAGTGTGTTCATCATATAAAGATTGTCTTTGTATATCAGCATAATTGTCCTCCTCAAAAAGTTATCTTGGGAAATTTTCATACCTCTAGCCCTACATTTTTGTTCTATAGTCTTAGCATTCTCTTTCTACCAGGTTCCCCATTGTAACTGTGGACCAGCCTCTATGACAGATGTAACCAAATCTTTCCAATCCTGAGGGATTACAAGTTGACCATGAGTTTAACACCTGCTTTGCAAATAGAGAATGCATACCAAATAAGACTAGAGCTTCTTTAAATCCCCTCAAATTGAACATTTCCACAGGAGTCCAGTTTGTTAGTACACAGCCTTGAGCATTTGACAGTTCCTGTAAGGTTTCAGATAGATTAAGGATGGCTGTTTGAAAATCTTAGCCTTGTTCTTTGTAACTGTATACTTCAATGATGAGATAGATTCACCTTTTAATTCTTCTGTCTGGGTCTGAATTTCTCTATGATTTGCTTTAACAATTTTTTCTAAAACTTTTATCTTATTACTCAAATTAACCAACCTTTTTAATGCTAAAACAAAAATGACCCCAAAAAACAATAATCATAACTAACATTATGTAAATCCCATCAACATTAATTATCTTATCACTTAATTGTTCCATTTTCAGAACGTCTAATATGTTATCAAACAGAGATCAAATTCCCTCCATTGTAAAAATGTTTCCCATTTTTTTTAAATGCAAGAAAAAATTTCTCTTAAATTTGCCAGCAATGACGATTCAGAAGTGAAACTGACTTCTCTTTGAAGAACAACAGAAATCCAAGAAGATTTCAAGTATGGTATCAGCCCAAGATGGGGATCCAGAGAGAGCCCATAACAAACCAGGAGAGAAGAAGTGAAAGATCCAGTGGATTCAACTGGCTAGGGACTCTGGCACATGTGAGGTGGGTACTCTGGCCGAGTACAGCTCAGGCTTGAGCCAAGGCCTGTAAGGCCACAGGCAAGTGGTTTTTTTCATGAATTCATGCCACAAACATGGACACCAGTTGTAAGATGAATCTTAAAATTAATTTTAAAAAACCCAGAGCCAGATATGGGGGTGAAAACTGAGAGATTAGAGGAATAAGACAAGTCACAGCCAACCTCACCTCACCAACTCTTCAGCCTCCAGAGGGAGCTACTTCCTGTTTACTCACACCTATATCCTCTCTGTGCCCTGTCATCTCACTTCCTCTCTCTGCCCAGCTCTATCACTTCCTACCTGTCTGTACAGGCCTCGAGACCTCTATGGTTAACTAGTGATGGAAAGTAAAGGCATGTGCAACCAATCCTGGCTCTGTTTCCAGTGTGGCCTTGAACTCACAGAGATCCAGATGAATCTTTGCCTCCTGAGTGGATTAAGGGCATGTGCTACCACTGTCTTATCTCTATGTTTAATATAGTGGCTGGCTTCTTCCTCTGATCCTCAGATAAGCTTTATTGGGGTGTACAAATAAAATATCATCACAAGTAGCAGTCTGGTTATTCTTTCTTTTATATATAGTATTCACTTATGAATGAGTACATACCATGTTTTTCCTTCTGAGTCTAGGTTACCTCACTCAGGATGATATTTTCTAGTTCCATCCATTTGCCTTCAAATTTCATGATGTCATTGTTTTTTACTGCTGAATAGTACTCCATTGTGTATATGTACCATATTTTCTTTATCATTTCTTTGGTTGAGGGGCATCTAGATTGTTTTCAGGTTCTGGCTATTATGAATAATGCTGCTGTGAACATAGTTGAGCATGTGTCCTTGTGGTATGATTGAGTATTCCTTGGGTATATGCCAAAGAATGGTATAGCTGGTCTTAAAGAATAGTGATTCCCAATATTCTGAGAAACCACCATACTGATTTCCAAAGTGGCTGTACAAGTTTGCACTCTTACTCACAGTGGAAGAATATTCCCCTTGCTCCACATCCTCTCCAACATAAGCTTTGATCAGTTTGATCATAGCCATTCTGGCAAGTATAAGATGGTGTCTCAGAGTCATTATGGTTCACATTTCTCTGATGACTAAGGATGTTGAGCAATTCCTTAAATATCTTTCAGCCATTTGAAATTCTTCTGTTGTGAACTCTCTGTTTAGCTCTGTAGCCCATTTTTTAATTGGATTGTTTGGTATTTTGATCTCTAATTTCTTGAATATTTTGGAGATCAGCCCTCTGTCAGATGTGGGGTTGGCGAAGATCATTTCCAATTCTACAGGCTGTCATTTTGTCTTATTGATAATGTCCTTTACCCTTTGAAAGCTTCTCAGTTTCAGGAGGTCCCATTTACTAATGTTTCCTGTCAGTGTCTGTGCTACTGGTGTTATATTTAAGAAGTGGTCTCTCCTGTGTCAATGCATTCAAGACTACTTCCTACTTCCTCTTCTATCAAGTTCAGTGTAACTGGATTTATGTTGAGGTCTTTGATCCACTTATACTTGTATAAGGAAAAAGATACCATGATCAATGGAGACATCATGGGAATAGGAAGAAACAGTGTGCTAGGGAAGTTCTCAGGAATCCACAAGGATTGCCCCACCTTAGACTACTAACAGTAGTGAAGAGAGTGCCTGAATTGGCCTACTATGGTAATCAGATTGGTGAATATCCTAAATGTCATCATAGAGCCTTCTTCCAGTAACTGATGGAAGCAGATGCACAAATCCACAGCCAAGCACCAGGCCAAGCTCCAGGAGTCAGGTCGATGAGAGAGGTGAAAGATTCAATGAGCAAGGGACATCAAGATAATGATGGGAAAATGTACTAGTGGGACCCATGAACTGTGGACCAATAGCTGTGCAGCACCCATGGACTAGGCCCTCTATAGGCAAGACAATTGTTTAGCTTTAACTGTTTAAGGGGGCCCCTGGCAGTGGATTCAGAATACATCCCTGCTGTATGAGTGGTCTTTTTGGAGATCAGTGCCTATAGTGGGACACCTTGCACAGCCTTGGTGCAGGGGGAAAGGCTTGGACATGCCTTAACTGAATGTACCAGGCTCTGCTGACTCCCTATGGGAGGCCTTGCCTTGGAGGAGGAGGAAATGGGGAATGGGTTGAGGAAGAAGCCTGGGGGTGGGAGAAGGGAGGAGAGGAAGATCTGTTGTTGGTATGTACAATGAAAAAAAATTTCTTCATAAGAAAAAAAGACATGAATCTTTGAATAATTAATTTTGAAATATTTTCTTCATATAAACTTTTCAATTTCTTGGAATTCCAATGTTACACATTAACTTTCCCCTATAGAAGTGGAGAATTCTCATCACTCTGTAATATATTTCACACCATTCTCTTATCCACCTTCTTCCCTCTCTGTTCTCTCTTCTCCATCCTTTATCTTTTTGTTTTGTTTTCTAGTGTTAGGGACAGAACCTGTGAAGCAGGGATGTCTTGTGCACTGTACTATAGTCAAGGCTAGTTTGTGTGCAAGCCCCTAGGGATTCTCTGTCTCTGCTTCCCATCATACTGTAGGAGTGCTGGGTCACAGATGTGTGCCTTTGAATCTGGCTTTTCACATGGTTCTAGGGATAGAACTCAGGTTAGCTCCTGAAGCTGAAGCATCTCCCAGATCCTTGTTCTGTATGTCAATGTGTTGCTCTAATTGGTTAAAATAAAACACTGATTGGCCAGTAGCTAGGCAGGAAGTATAGGTGGGACAAGCAGAGAAGAGAAGTCTGGGAAGTGAAAGGCTGAGGGGGGAGACACTGTCAGCCGCTGCCATGACAAGAAAGATGTAAGGTACTGGTAAGCCACAAGCCACATGGCAAAGTATAGATTAATAGAACTGGGCTGAATATAAGAGTAAGAGCTAGACAATGGTAGGCCTGAGCTAATGGTCAAGCAGTTTAAGTAATATAAACGTTTGTGTGTTTATTTTATAAGTGAGTTGTCAGACTAACAGGGCTTAGTGGGACCCATAGAAAACACTCCAACTACATCCTTGTTTTATTTTTATAAGTTTGAACTAACTTCCAAGAGAAATTTATTCCAATAAATGCAAATAATATTCCATCACAAGAGTCAAAATGTTCAGATAAGTTTCAGGTTTATTATTGTATATTACTTTCAAATTTTACTTGACTATTCTTAAGAATGAATACATTGAAGAGACATACTGCCAAATTTTTACATGTTTTGCTGGTGCAAAATTATGTGCTTTTTAATAAAGTTTCCTTGTTTATTTCAAAATTGCATGCTGAATTCACATGTTAATCTTTAAACACAAGTCAAAATAATCCAAATTTTCTATATTATGAAGTATCATGGACCAGAAAGATGGCTAGGCAAGTAAGCCTCAAGCCCTGAGTTCAATTCCCAGAACTCCTGTTGTGGAAAGAGAGAAGCCACTCCTACAAGTTGTCCTTTGACCTCTTGTCACACAGGCCTTGATACATACACATGCACACACACACACACACACACACACACACACACACACACAAGTTCACATGCATATGTGCATATGTAAGTAAATTAATTAAACCACAGCATATATGAAACCAGAAGATTGAGATTATGACATGCCTGACCAAATACATTGTGTTCACAGTCCTTCCTTTTTTTGCATTTTTGTGCAAATACATAATATGAGAACATACATACAAAGTCTCTAAGAACCATATAAGTTTAGCTATGTAATTTTATAACTTTGGAAATTATATGTGTGTGTGTGTTTATGTATGTATGTATGTATGTATGTATTCTTTTTATGTTTATTTTTCAAATCCTATTTTTAAATTTGTAAACATAAGGAGCTGGATCCACACTGGTCCCAAGGTAGATTTTCAATTTTACTCAGTTTTAATGTTTTCTGGGAAGTATGTATTATATTACGTGACAAGTCACAAATTATGCATTCCTTTTCTTCTGTTTTAATGTAATACAAGTAGTCACTGCATTTTTATATTTCAAAAAGTATTTTTCACGATTTCTTATATTTTTGGTTGTGAGCCTAGCCTTTAATGGCTGAGACATCTCTCCAGCCCATTTTTCACGATTTCTAATGTAAGCTATTGTCATTAATTTTTAAGTTATTACACCTAGAGTATGGTAAGAAAATTAAATTTGTCTGCTCAATTATTCTGTTAGCTTGATAATATCACATGACAGACTGGTGGTTGAGTTGTTCTTAGTGGCAACTTATTCTTTACAGGATATAAGAGAAAGTCTGATTTTATTAATGTTTTTTATACAAATACTAACCTCAAGGCATTAGTGTTAAACATCAGTGTGTGATTTAAATGTTAAAAATGTGCTGGTGTGCTGATGGTAAAGGAATATTTAAAAATATTTTCCTTTGAAATATTGTTTCAACGAATGCCAGTGAACAGTAAATAATATCCTTCTATTTTGTTACCAAATAACAGAATCCATTTATCCTCTGAACAAAGGTAACCTACAAACTAACAATGGCTCATAATCTTCCTAATAAGAAACACCTATCAATGATGTCTTGTTCCTTTTCACATTTTCATGTTTGCTTTCAACATATCCAAAGCACTTTCCATTTCAGCCTGTTCTTTGATTGCCCAAATATACTCTCCATCTCAGGGAAGCCCACTACCTCACTACTGCAGATCTTGTATTTTGGTCTTTGACCATGTGATTCTCTGTAGAGTGGTCTCTACATGTCTGATATGCATGGTGAGAAACAAGATAAAAAAGCCCAAAGCATCTGCAAAACTGTCATCAAATAATGCTATTCTAACATTAAGAAACAAATATATATATTTTCAGGAGATAACTCATCAGAGCTTTCCCAAAAAATATGAGGACCAGAGTCTAATCATGAGAATGAAGTAAAATACCTAGCATGTTGCCTCATACCTATAACCCAGTTCTGGATAGGAGAGCGAGTATTGTGTCTCTGAAGCTATATGAATCACCTAGCTTCCAATTTATTTGAGAGACTCTGTTTCCAAAAATTGAGATGGAAAGGTATTAGGCAAGACACCCAAGGTTGATATCTGGCTTTTTTGTGCATACATGCACACTGACATTGCAAGTATCCTCATTAATAAGTATATAAACTTTCACAAGTACATACACTACACACACACACACACACACACACACACACACACACACACACACAGAAGCTCCCTACAACACCCACAAAAAACTACACATATTTTGGTTTTTTAACAAAAGTTTTTTAAGATGCATGTGTGTATTGAAGCACATCATGCAAAGGATATATATGCATATATATTTTCTAACTCGTGGTCTACAAAGATAAGGAATAGTGAAAATCAGGATAACATCATTTAGATTTCCACAAGATAGATACAGTTGTAGACATACTGCCTATAGCTTGTAAACTAAATAAGTAGACATTTAATTAAAATATATCCTGAGTATCTCACTAAGTATCAGTCTCTTCTGTATCATAACTGATGCTCTTACTAAATTTGATGAAAATCAAAATCCTTTGTGAAAGTGGAAATCATTTCTAGGTATTAGAGAAAATTTATAAATTATTCTGAATATGACCTACAAAAATAAAACATTTTAGAAGCTATGGTTACCACTTAGCAGAGTGCTGCTCACCCAACATTCATTAAGCAGTGGCTTCCTTCCATTGTAACCACCACATAAACTGAATATGGGAGTTAATACCTATATTCCCAGCACTGGAGAAGATTCAGAAAGGACCCAAACAATAACGTTCAGTCAAGTCTGAAGTAATATATAAACCAAAAAATGTTACTACAAAAGTCTTTTTGAATATATGGTAATAAATGAATGAAATATTAGCCAAATATGCAACAATATTTCTTCTCTTGCTGTATCATATAAATATAGACTATCAGACATAACTACATGTTTTAATAAGATAGATCATGATGTTAATGTTTCACCAAAAAAGACTTAGCAAATTTTTGTATGATTAGTACATTATTATACATAAATGGCTTGGGGACTCTTGATTTTTCCAAGGAGTATGTAACTTCTATAGCTAACTTGTGTAATTTCCAGAGTCAATTTTGGACTTTATTTATTTATTTTTATTTTTTGCAAGAAATGTTCAAGTAGCTTTTCCTTTTACTATAAAGTTAAAATATTAATCTAAATGACTTACTCTTAGTTATATGGTGTTAGAATTCCATCCAAATATTAAATCTCAAAAATAGTTAATCTTAAAGTTATTTGTCAGGCTTTTAAATCTTTTAAAGATACCTTTTAAATACAAGAGGGCATAAAGATAGTTTTACACAATTATACAGTTGAAAGATTAGGTGCTTAGAACATAAGAAATTTTTGGTTGGGTACTAAGCTATGTAACTTCAGTTAATGTATTTTGGGCATTCTTACAAATTCTTACAAATTTTAATTCAAATTGAATTCCCTGAAATGTCCAACAAAAAGTGGGCTATCCAAGAAAATAAATATACCTTCAATGTTAAAAATACAGATAATTGAAAAATATGGATTTCTACCTTTTAAAAAGTATTAAGATAAAATAAGAAAATAAATAAAAATAGAGAGCATTAAGTAATTTAGCTATAAATTCACTATACTGGAGTCTCAAAATAAATGAAAATTTAAAATTTTTTCTGAATATAGCCTGAGGGCTCTTATTTTTTCTTTTAGAGCAGGATTTTTATTTAGTTGATGAAAAACAGTTTTTTAACATAAATATACCTTTTTATTTAGGTTTTAGATTTTTGGATGAGAGGCTCATGTGATTTAAAAACATATTGATTGAAAAGAATTACCAGACAACAACTTTGATGAGGAAATTCTGTTCATACATATCAATGGAGGGAAATTAGATTTCTAAAAACCATGTGTTCAGCTTGCCTATGTTAAAGACAGGTACTTCATTTTGTGCCATCTGGTCAAGGGACAGGGAACAAGATAACAAATTCCAATTCAAGAAAATACAAGTTATATATCCATTAGCAGAAAAAATGTCAATACTGCCTGAGGTTCTGTTTAAGATTCTCCTGACTCTTGATCCTTTGATCTGTTGATGTAATTCTTCATAACTTTAAATGTCTACTTTTTAAAATCTAGTTTTTGATAAGTTTTTGATAGTAACATATGTTTTGGAAATTATTCAACAGAAAAATTATTTCCTTCTGAGAAAGGATTAAGTTGTTCTACCCTGAGGAGTCTCTCAAGTAAGGCAAAGGATGCTAACAAATGAATCATCTCAAAAATAACCATGAAATCTGGATAACAAATCTGAAAGCCTGAAAATGAACTGTTTTTAAAAAACCCTTGTATGCTTTTGAAAGAAAGGATTAAGAATTTGGGGAATTGTTGCTGATGGTGAGCTTCTAATGTTTTTGACTGTAGTATGAAGGCAGTCTGAGTTCCAGTGTGGCCCCCGGCACACAACACTTTGGTAACAGTGCAGATCCTTTCTCTAAAGAACCTGGACACAGATGCTAGGGCAGCATTTCTTAAAACAAGTAGGGAATCTTGCAAAGACAAAGATACAGAAAGTTTTATATGTAAATCTATTCAAATCTCTAGCTGACCAGTCACAAGAGAACTGAGAAAACGCAAAGCAACTTGAAGATGAATGTGGGAGGCTGACTTTGAGATTTCCTACACAGGCAGGATGCAGGTGGTGGTTGGAATATAAGCAAGGTAAATTTTCACATTTTTAACAGTATCCATTGTAGTAATATAACAGGATACACAACCTCAACAGTACAACAATAAAAAGCACCATAAAGTACAAAGAAACTTACTAAAATAAAAACAACCAAGAAAACTATCACTCTTTCTAAAAGAAAAAAATATAAACAAAACTTAATTTTCAGATGCCACAAATACTGTCAGATAAAAATTTTCATTTTCACTTATACTGAGATATATTTGATCAATATACTTAAATATACCTATTTCCTACAATAATACATATACAATCTGGAAATAATTATCACAATTAATTTAATTAAAACATCCATAAATTTATAAGTATGTATGGTGAAAACATAAAACTTATATTTCAAACTTACAATACAACTTTCTTAACAACAATCATGTCTATTAGATTCCCTGAACTTATTCTTGTCAAAACTGAAAGCTGCTGTCCCTTTGGTTACCATCTCCAACTTTCTCCCACCCATAAGGCTTTCACAACTAGTTTTCTTTCTGAGTCTATGAATTTGACTTTTCAAAATTCCACATATTAGTGAAATTATACATAATTTGTCTTTCTGGACATATGTATACCCTTGAATATAATACTGTCCAAATACACTTATCTGTTACACAAAATTCAGGATTTCTGTTTTATAACACTGAGCACATACACTAATTTCTATCCTCTTTCTATGGTTATAAACACCTAGTTCTTTTTGCCAAGTCTTTGTTGTTAAGGATAGTGCTTTATCAAACATGAAAAGTGTAGATCTTTCTTTAAAATATTGATTTCATATTCTTTGACTAGAGCCTGAGAAATGAGATTGTTATTTCCACAATTATACAAATTTGCATTCCCACTGACAGTACATAAGTTTTGTCCCTACTGATCTTGCCAAACTTACATCTGATATTCTCCAAAAAAGCCATTCTGATGGATATAATGTAATGCCTGATTGTCTTGGTGTGTGCTTCCCAAGTAAACAATATTGTTGAGCATCTCTAATATACATTAGCAGTTTGTGTGACTTCTGAGGAAACAATTAACAATGTTGATCATTTTTAATGACCTTTCATTTTTTTATATACAGAATTGATGGAGGGTTTTATCTATTTGAATATTAATCTATCATCAAATTTGTGTTTTTTTAAAGTTGTCTTTCCATTTTTATAGATGACTATTGGTTTATTAATTATTTTGCCATACAGAATCTGTTTTATTTTGAATAGTCCCTAACTGCCTGTAGCTGGAGTTGGAGCCTGTGAGTTTCTCTACTCACATTCATGAGCCATTTGCTGTCAACATTTTTGAGGTTTTGTTTATTCAGCAATACTGTTGAGATTTCATGAGGGAAGATTCCCTGTCAGAGGACTCTGAAAAGTACTCCATTAGCCCAGGAATGAAGACCAACAGTAGACAAGTGGAAATTAGAAAGACAAAAAAGTTTCTGTACAGCTAAGAAAACAAGCAATTGAGTAAAAGAGAAAGCCACAGAGAGAGGAAATTTGTTAGCTGTATGTCTCAGAGGTGACTAATGTCCAGAAAACCTAAAAAAATTCAAAAAACCAAGTCAAGAAAACAAATGACCCAACTGAAAAATGGGATGTAGGTATGATCTGAGTGTTCTCAAAATAAATGAAAATCACTAAGAAATATCTGAAAAATTGTCTATCATCTGTACCAATTATGGAAATACAAATTCAAACTACTTTGTGATTTCATCTTACCTTAGAATGGCTAAGATCAACAAAACAGCCCATGATAACTATTGGAAAGAATATGGGATGCGAAAAGGAAGAACACTCAGTGTCTGCTGGTAGGATTTCAAACTGGCAAAGCTACTCTAGATAACAGAATAAGAATTTTTCAAAAAACTAAAAATAAACTTACCATATGACCCAGATATACCACTCCTTGGCATATGCCCAAGGGACTCGATATCCTACTCCACATTATACTTGCTCATCTGTGTTCATTGTCATCCTATTCACAGTAGAAATGTGTGTGTGTGTGTGTGTGTGTGTGTGTGTGTGTGTGTAATGGTTAATTTATATAATATATAAATAGGTGAGTATATATATATATATATATGCATGTATATATATATATATATATATATATATATGTGTGTGTGTGTGTGTGTGTGTGTGTGTGTGTGTGTAATATATGTGGTGAGTAAGTATGTGTGTATGCCTTATATAAAGACATTAGTAGTGTTAACTGATACTCATTTTCGATTTGTGATTTCAAGTGTTAGGGGAGGGAAATGTCAAATTGCTATCAATATAGTGTCCATTGGTAAGGTCATAAGCACAGTAACAAAAATTAATAATAACTAGTAATTACTAATGAGACAGGTGATCAGAAGTAAAATGTGGATAAAAGATAGAAATAAGGCTTTTTTCTTAAAGGACTGATTGCTTCTGATAGCAGAGATTGAGAAGTGTAATGACCTAACCATGGCAACCATGTACCCTGCAATGGTCTAGAGGAAAATCTGCCCTTATAATTCTTTCTATAGCCACATTTAAGAAGCATTGCCTTAAAATCAGAAAACCTCTAACAAATCAGCTCAAGAGACTTCCAAAAATTTTTTTCTTAAAGCTGTCCAGAGTTATAGGGGAAAATTCTTCATGGTGAATACCCAGATAACAGTCATTTAAAAAAAAAATCTATCAAGATATGGAAATTTGATACTGTTCTCTCTTTCATGCCCTAGGCACCTGAATTCCATTTTAATCTCTCCTTAGAAAACCTCTCCACAGAAATTTGTTGGCAGAACATTAATTTTCTACTAACTTAGATCTGCTGAACCCTAGTAGTAATGGTAATTTCAATAGTAGCTTTGTAAGCTAATGTTATGAGTTACTACATTTTCAGAATGATTGTTTTCACTGTTTCTTGCATTTATTACAGATTACCTTGAAGAAGGTCCTTTGTGAAAGTCAAATCACTTGAGCATTCTCTCCATTGTTCTTGGGCAGAGACACCATGTGACACTGGGCTAGGTAAGTATTCATCACAATCCATTCAAGACATGGGTCACTGCCATGATTAGTTAGAGAACCCCTCTGATTAACACAATGACCAAAGTAATAGAAAATACCAAGTCGGCTTGCCTTGAAATGCTTTTTCTCTACTTTATTTGTACTCTAAAGTTTCCTTCTGCATCATTTCATGTATTTGCATCTTGTTTTCCTTGTAAAGCGGTTCAATTTCAGGTTCTCTATGCAATATTACCAACCCTAAACAGCCTTAGAAACTTTAATAGCTGTTCTTGCTGTTTAGCACAAGTTAACATGTGGAGACAAACCCATTTGTTTCTTCCACTCTCCCTTAGAACCCTTGAGAGTTAGTTATAGATTGTCCATAATACTCCATTCCTTCCAATTCCCTGCCCCCCACTCTGTGTTCTCTCCTCTCCTATTTTGTCTGTCATTCTTTTATGCTCTGGATCCACATTTTTAAATAATAATAAATAAAAAATAGCAATAGAGGGTTGCAGCAATGTCTCAGTGGTTAAGTGGGCTGTCTTGCAAAGAACTGGGCCTTGGATGCCAGCACCCATAAAGAGCAGCTTAAAGCTTTCTGAAATTACAGTACCAGGGAATCCAATGCCATCTTCTGTTCTCTGTGGACACATGCACTCACATGCCTATGTACATACACACACACACACACACACACAAAAAAAAAAAAAAAAAAAAAAAAAAAAAAAAAAACCTAGAAATAAAATCCTAAAAGATAATAAACAATGGGAGATGAGCCCAGACAACTCCTCCCTTGAACCTAATAATTACCAGAATAATGAGGGATTCCAAAGAAGGATTACAGAGCTCTAAGCCACACTAATTTGAGGAATGTCCGAGATCTTTAGAAATGTCATTTATTAGAACACCAAAGAGGACTTACATATGAGGCCTTACTGTGTTGGGTATTCCAGAGCTGCTGGCTGCAGGACTATCAGACAATGAGCACAAGGGAGCAGTTTCCCCATGCGTAGCCTGAAACCCTGCCACAGAGAAGAGTGAAGACAGAAGCTAGAGAGTAAAAAGTTTAGGAACCAGCTCACACAACTAAGCAAGAACTTGTCTCAAAAACAAAATTTGCAAAAAGAGCATACTCCCTTGTAGACCACTTGCCTAGTCAGCATGAGGCCCTGGATTAAATTACCAACACTGCCAAAACCAAATAAGAGCATGAAAGCTTAAATATTATGCTATTAATAACAATTATAAAGGTAGGGGACGGCCGGGTGTTGGTGGCGCATGCCTATAATCCCAGCACTCGGGAGGCAGAGGCAGGTGGACTCTGTGAGTTTAAGGCCAGCCTGGTCTCCAAAGCAAGTTCCAGGAAAGGTGCAAAGCTACACAGTCTCGAAACCCCCCCCCCAAAAAAAAAATTAAATAAATAAATAAATAAATAAATAAATAAACGAATAAATGAATGAATGAATGAATGAATGAATGAACGAACAGACAGGCAGGCAGGCAGGCAGGCAGGCAGACAGACAGACAGACAGACAGACAGACAGATAGATAGATAGACAAACAAACAAATAAATAAAGGTAGGGGACTGTGGCCTCACTTTACATTTTTTCCTGTTTTCTGACTCCCTTTGCAGTGCATCCAGTCACCTCACTTGTTCACTGTGCCTTCTCCTCCAGGATGGAAGACCCACCCTTGAATTGTGAGCCAAACGAAACTGTCCATCCTTAAGTTGTTTTGATCTAGGACTTCATCACAGCAACAAAGTATCTAATCTAAAGCAGTGATCTAGGGTAGGGTAATCAAATATGAGAGAAAAGCATCCACACCTTCAGCATGAAGACTTCAAGCCTAAAGGGTGTTGTGTGCAACAACAGCAACAACAACAACAACAGAAAATGCTGGACTCCAAAATTAAAAGCCCTGTGTCTTGTTTCATTGCAGATACATGACTTAGGAATAAAGAGAATTTTGGACAAAAATATTAGAACAGAAATATATTTTGTTACTTCTGTAGATTTAGTTTTTCTAATGGTAAATATTGAAAGTAATAGTTAGTTCAAATTGTATATTTAACAATGTTATTTTATAGTCATAGTTGTGATTACATTCCCTAAGGCATTGTTAAATCAACCCAGATCTAGTGTAAATTGACTCAGGTTTAAGCAAATAAATTGCAGAAATAACCCCAAAATGTATGCTGCTCCAGATGACTGGAATCCTGATTAAAGTAATTTCCATGGAACCTTTGGCTAATTAAAACATAAGTTTAAATAAAGAACTTTCTTTGATATGGGCCTCATTCAAAATAAGGAATTATCTTCATACAGAGTAAGACATCCTCTTATAGTCTTCTAGAATATGATAGAACTGTTTCATTTACAAGTAGTTTTCATTTTAAAACTTACTATATTTTGTCATATCATCTGCTTTGTAATCAATTACCACATACAAAATCATATTCTAAATACATGTTCTCTATGAGCACATAACATTATTTTCCAATATTACCTAAACATTTGCTGCTTCTTAATAATCAGTCACTTATCTGTCACCTATTTCTTTTATGGTTAATTGGAGAACACAAGTAGATGTAGTAATTTTTCTCCATGCAAACTTTTCAAATACATTAATCTTAAGGTGCATGGAAAATTATAACTGCTTTGATTTGGGCATATTTATGAATGAACATAGAGCTCTAATACTTGAAAAGAAGATTATGTGAAATTATATCATTTTCTGCAATAATAATAAAAATAGTGAGTTCTGTCAGTAGAATAAGAGTGAATATAAGAAATATTTCATATTCTAGGGCTGGGGAGGTTGTTCAGTGGCACCTGCTACCTAGCCTGTAAATCAGAGTTCAGTCCACAGGGCCTATATGGCAGAAGAAGGAAACTGATTCCTGGAACTTGTCCTCTGACCTCCACACTTACCCCTGTGGATTTGTATGTGCTGGCTGTTTTATTTTGCTATGATAAAAATCAACATAATAAGAAGCAAATAGGGAATGGTTTTATTTTTCATCTTACATCTTTTTTTGTTATTTATTATATTTGTGTTTTAATTTTACACATCAGCCATGGGTTCCCCTGTCCTCCCCCCTCCCATACCCGCCCCCACCTTCTTCCCAGCCCCTCCCCTCCATTCCCATGTCCTCCAGGGCCAAGACTCCCCTGGGGATTCATTTAAACCTGGTGGATTCAGTACAGGCAGGTCCAGTTCCCTTACATCTTACAGTCTATTATGGAAAAACAAAAACAAAACCAAAACAGAGCTAGAGCCCAGGAACTATAACAAAAACCATGGAGACATGATGCTTGGTGTCTTAGTCTTCAGGACTCATACAGCTTCCTTTTAACATCTGGGGAAGACTTACATTGGTGGCCCACCCTGTGATGGGCTGGGCCCTGTCAATCCCTAACATAGTAGTGGGAACAGAAGCTGTCCCTGGCTCCTGCCCTCCTACTCTGCAGACCAGGTCATCTTCCCAACCTTAATACATGGCGAGGGGCTTAGTCTTTCATCAAATGACATATCGTGTTTCGTTGATCCTCATGGGAGACCTACCCTTTCTTGAACAGAAACAGAGTGGGAATGGATTGGGGGAGGGGGAAAGAGTGACAATGACAGGGAAGGACTGGGAGAAGAGGAGGGAGAGGAAAGCATAGCCTGGATATAGAACAAACAAATAAATTTATTAAGGAAGGAAGGAAGGAAGGAAGGGAGGGAGGGAGGGAGAAAGAAAGAAAGAATGAAAGAAAGAAAGGAAAGAAAGAAAGAAAGAAAGAAAGAAAGAAAGAAAGAAAGAAAGAAAGAAAGAAAGAAACGCTCCACAGACTTTTCGCACAGCGTAATCTGATGGAGGCATTTCCTCAATTGAGATCCCTTCTTCCCAGGTGACTCTAGCTTTAGCTGGTTCAAGTTGAAGAAAAGCTAACCAATTCACTATGACATGCACATGTACATGTGTGTGCATGTGTGCACCTGCATAATACAATACATAATATATATATAAATTTTAATTTTACATTTTACCTTTTTATTTACTCAATATAATTAATGTAAAATTAACATGCAAATTTTATTTTTCTCATTTCATATTTCTACACTTATTATCTTTTTCAATTGTTACTTCAACACTCTGAAATAAAACATAATTTGACTTTAAAATGAAAAGTGTTGTCATTTCCAGAATGAGACTGACTTATAAATATGCTGTATCAGAACTAGAAGCCAGGTTTGTGTCTTTCTACAGTGTCAAAAGTTGTAGAATAATATCAAATTTATATAATGTAAGTTTAAATAACCGCAGTTTGCAAGAAAACCCAGCCTGCTTTGGAAATTTGGCTGAGTAGAATTCAGATTCCTTTATTCTAATCTTAATTACTATATTAACAGTCAAATAACATATCATATCGCACACAGTAAATGTGTGTATGCATATAGAGTAAATACAAATTAAGGAGGATACAGAATAGAATCTGAGGTGATTCAGAAGAAGCTGATAAGTATAATGTCATTAATTAGATAATGAACCCAAAAGCAGATTCAAAGGAGAACCTAGTTGGTACTGAAACTACAGAAGACTTGGGGTTATGAATGAAGATGTATCAGTGGCAGAGACAAGAGGACAGAAACAAGCTGGAGCCAAGAGAAGCTCTTGCCTAGTTGGAAGAAAGGTAGCTAGGTAGGTGAAAGCTGTGTAGGTCACATAATGGCGGTAGTACCTGGGGGAACCTATCCAACTGACCAATGACAGTCTGGAGTTCTCTGATGCACAGGGGACTTTGTCATTTCAGTGCTAAATACCATCACTTCATGCAATCCAGGTGAGGGAGTTACACTCTTTCCTGGGTCTGGTTTATTGGATCAGTTCTTGAGCTTGGTTTCCTTGGAAAAATTGAAATATTTCTATGTAGCTCTACCATCACAATCTACCCAATAAACTTATTTAATGACACCATATCTTCTACCAGCAATCATTCATTTATCAGCCTATGCTGCATGGTTTCTAAACAGGGAGTGGTCACTAATCCACACAGAAATCTGAGAGTAAAAGGCTATTTGCAAAATGAAGCCTCTCAGGGAAAGGTATAGCCTGAAAAACTCCTGTTTCACACAACACAAAGTGACTCAGACTAGACTACAGCCTGATCTCAATAAGTACCAAAGAGTAATGGGTTACTTTTAGTAGTCTTTTAAAACATTCTCTTCTGATAATAATTCATTTTAGCTAAAGATTTATCTTTTCAATACTGCTTATGAGGATTATGATCCCATTGGAAGGAATAGATAGGAAATGGTTAAGGAAACTATGACACACATATGCTGCTTCTAGTATGACACCTATATGATTGTGATTGTTTTAGGTTCTGTGACTTTTTCCTAGAAAAATGTGGACAGCCATCTCTTCAGTACCAATAAGACACCCATGGCAGACCAAAGATGCAATTCTATCAAAGTCCATGCAGACTCTAAGAGACCACATTTGCCTGCCTAGATGACTATACTCAAAAAACATTGAGTCACTATAGATGGAGTAAACAAGATAGTCCATTACAAAGTCAAATTAAACAATATTTATCCACAAATCCACTCCTATAGAAGGTACTAGAAGGAAAACTGTCCCAAGGATGTAGCTGGACTTTCATTGGCTCACCAGCTCCCAAATAGTAACACAGGGACTTATTATTAAATGTGAAAGCTTGGACTTACCTTAGGATTGTCCCCATCTCGCTTTTATAACTTAAATTAACCCATTTATATTAATCTACATTCTGCCATGACTTCTTCCACATCTCGATGGAAAATTCCCCAGTTTAGCTTCTTATCCCATGTTCCTTTCACTCCTTGGAAGTTGCACCTATCCACTCCTGCCTAGCTATTGGCCATTCAGCTCTTTATTAAACCAATCAGAAAATGCCTTAGACAGTTAAAGATGGAAAAAGACACATCTTCAGACAGTGTGATCAAATATCCTGCAACACAAGGAGGCTAATTATACTCATGAAAACTCAGGAGGAAAATAATTTCACACCAGCAAAAATTTCTGCTCATCACCTTATGGAACTTTCTTTATAATTGACTGAGTACTTGGTCACAAAGCAAGTCATAATAGATACAAGAAAATTGAAATAACCCCCATATCATGTCAGACCACCATGGACTAAAGCTGAATATGAACAACAGAAAACCAACAAACTCACAGAAACTGAACAACTTTCTTCTGAATAACTACTGGGTCAAGAAAAGAAGAAAGAAAGAAATAGGGCCAGCTAGTTTTAGCACTGAATTATACCAAACTTTCAAAGAAGGGCTAATACCAATCAATACTTTAATTATTCCACAAGATAGTTATAGAAGGAATATTGCCAGATCCATTTTATGGGGCCACAGTCTACATAATACTCAAACCACACAAAGACTCAACAAAGAACAAAAATTACAGACACGCTTATTAATATTGATAAATAAATACTCAACAAAATACTTGCAAACCAAATCCAAGAACACATCAAAAAGATCATTCAGCATGATCAAGTAGGCTTCATCCTAGAGGTGTAGGAATGGTTCAACATATGAAAATTTATCAATGTAATCCACCATAGAAATAAACTGAAAAAAAAAAAACCACCCCACATGATCATCTCATTAGATGCTGAAAAATCCTTTGACAAAATTCAACACCCCTTCATCATAAAAGTTCTAGAAAGATTAAGGATACAAGGGGCATACCTAAACAGAATAAAGTCAATTCACAGCAAAGCTGTAGCCAACACCAAATTAAATGGAGAGAAACTCAAAGCAATTCTACTAAAATCAGGAAAGCTGTCCATGTTCTCCATATCTATTCAATATAGTGCTTGAAGGTTGAGCTAGAGCAATAAGGCAACTAAAGGAGATCAAGGGGATACAAATTGGAAAGTAAGAAGTCAAATTATTGTTATTTGCAGATGATATGATATTATATATAAGTTGTAAATAGAGTTTATTTCTCTGGGTCCTGCCAAGACCTGGCAGTTCTGTACCCCACTTATAAAATAAACATACAGATGCTTATATTATTTAAACTGCTCAGTGTCAACATTGGCTGCATAGTGAGTTCAAGGATAGCACAAACTATATGACCTCTTCAAAAAACTAAAAATAAGATGGGAAAACAGACCAAAACACTTATATTTTCATCAATGTTAAGAAATATGTCTCCTTATAGTAGGGGAGTCAACTAGAGAAGTCAGACCCCTTTCTTCACAGGTTCATGTTTTTGTCAATGGAAGAATTAACACATGAGATTGAGAAGCAAAAATTTTACTTAACAGAAGATGTATAGGAAGTGAAAATGTAAATGCTGGTCAGAAGCACCAGCAACCTGGCAAAAGAGGACAAATATAGAAGATCTGGTTGGCACTGTTATGGATCTGAGGACATTGAGGGGTATCTAGATAGTGGAGCAACTTGGTTGTATCCTCTTGTGAAATACAGTAGATTCTGAGAATGTACCAAAGTTTCATCAGCCAAGTTATGTACAGTTAGCATTAGAAATCAGGAGTCACATATGGTGAGCCAATTTTCGCTTAAAGTTGCCATTGCCAGTGGAGTCTCATGAGTGGGAGGGTTGAGAGTGGTATTTTGGGGGATTTGGAAGGATTGTGCATGATGAGGGATTTTGCAGATGGCTATGGCTTTGGCAATCAATGAGAGCATTCAGGAAGGCAGGGTCACACTTTCTTGTATCAAAAGGAAAAGACCAGAGTGGATAATGCAAGGGTGGGAGGGAGATGATAATCATTTTCTCTGAACTCTGCCTCCCTAAGAAATAACAATTTCTCATTATGTCACACAGGAGCTGTATAAATAATTGTGATGTGAATGAAGAAATGAGGAAACCAAAAGAAAGCAAAGCAATTCAAGTATAAACATGATGTGAGCAAGTAACTAGCTTCTATGTCCCTGATTTCTTTCCATATTCTCCTATTGATGTTTTTCATCACTATGAAGCTCTTCATAACTTCCATTCATGGTTGCAATTTTTTAAGTGACTAAAATTAGAGATTAACAATTATTTTCATAATAAGCAGTTAACTGATTGCTATACAACTTGCTATAAAATATTTCAGCATTTGGAGAGTGCATCAAGAAGTAAGTATATCTTACCATTTATATTTTATAAACCATCATTATCCAAAGAACAATTTGCAAAGATAAATGTGGGGACCCACAAAGGTTCCCCAGTAAGGCCTTAATCAATGTCAGAAAATCTGAGCTTGCTTTGTTCAGCAGGGCTGCATAATGAGATGATTTGGCCAAGGGCTTGGGTACCAGGTATTTTGAAGGGTCTACATTTGTTAATATTTCATACCTCAACCTTCAAAGGGGAAGGTCTTTTGCTCCTTTACTTGCTGATGTATAAAAAAAAAAAATCATGATTAAATTCGAAGTGACTTGGTATTGACCCAGAGTTGTCTGAAGCTATCCTTTGTCTCTGTCTTTTCTTCAACTATATTTCTATCTAATACTTCCTTATTTCTCTCTCCTCCCTCCAATAACCCTTTAACAGGTCTAAGCTGGCCTCTGACAGAAAAACATCTTCCATATTTGTGCAATTTCATATGTATGATACTAGGCAAATATGGATGTTGAGGTAGGAAAGCATGGCTGATGGGATCCAATAACTTATTGTTAAACTATATTTATTTTCATTTTAAATTTCAGTAGGTATAGCGTATGATGTCTATCATGTTGTACAAACATAGTTTCAACAGTTATTTTCCAGTTGTATGTTTAGAATAAGTAAATTAAATAAAGCATATTTATATATGTATATACTTTTTAAAAATCAGGTTTAGAAGGATAATAATTATATATATATTTATATTTCACTGTGAAATTTTTATAATTCCTTTGATAATTTGACTTTAGTGTAGATGAATTTCTAAACGATCTTATTAAATAAAAAACATGGAGCCAAATATAAAGGCGAAAGCCTTAGAGAGATCAGGGAAATAGGGAAAGCCACCAGCCAATCTTACCTCACCAACTCTACAGCTTCCAAATGTGAGTACTTCCTGTCTTACCCAAGCCTTTATATGCCTTGCTGTTCTGCCCTTTCATTGGCTATCTTAGCCCAGCAACCTCACTTCCTTGTCACTATCTGTCTGTACAGACCTTGACGTCTCTATGCTTGGTACTGGGATTAAAGGTGTGTGTCACCACACTTAACTCTATTCCCTAGTATGGCCTTGAACACACAGAGACCCTGCCTGATCAGTGATTAGATTAAGGGAGTGTGCTGCCTGACTTCTTGTTTACATAAAATGGCTGTCCTTTTCCCCTTGAACTCCAGGCAAGCTTTACTAAAGCACAAATAAAATATCACATTTCCCCCTTTTTTGTCTAATAAAAATAAAAATATAAATTAAAAAAATTATAATTAATATAAGAAAAACTGCATACAATAAGTACAATAACTATATACAATATATACAAGCAATAAATACATCAATGATGTCTAGTCCATTTGCATTTAACAAGTTCAGAGAACATATTCCATTATCTATTCTATTTTGGTAAGTCCAAAATGTACCTAATTCACTTTCTATCCTAAATTATAGTACCAACAGAAAACTGTCTTACGATGGCTTTCAAATTTATACACTTTAAACCTCTTTAGTGAGTTTCTTTTCTGAAATTCTTAACAAGGAAAACTATAACTGTAGCTATATAATCATCACCTTCCTCAGAGACCCATGAAGGAAATAATATTACCTTTAGTAAAACAGGAAGTGCAACAAGTGACTTCCAAAAAATGTGAGTTGACAGAAACAGCCAGCTTCTGGATGGTCAGCTGAGGTTTGTCTGCAATGTTGGGACATCATCTTCAGCCTATAGGCTTAGTGTATCTGACAGACTCATTTGGGAAGTAGGATGTACACAAGGCCAACAGTTCAACCTCACATTTGGTGTGAGTAGTCCATGTACCAGATAAACCTGAATTCCACTAGTGTACTGTCATGATTTTTAGGATTTTAAATTCCAGAAATTGTTGATGTTTTTGGAATTTGACTGCCTATTCTTCTTGGCTTGTGGGTGTCTTCATCTCCTTTATTAAATGCCAATCTATTATTGAGAGGTTAGATCTGTCAGCCTAGTTACTCCTTGAAAAATAACTGTTTTGGCTACTGTTTCACTGCACACCAGAAGCCATCAGTCCACTGCATGTTCAGCTGCCTTCAAAGAAAGGGGCACTGTACCTTCCTTTTCCTGATTGACAAGCCATTTCAGTGATGGTGTCATATTGTCATGGCCTCAGAGGACACCTGTTGCCAAAGCTGCAACCACACTTTTCTTGGCACGGATTGTTGTGCCTAAGTTGAAAGACCCCCGAAGAGACCACCAGAGACATGAACTCACCAAAATGCAAAAGCAAGGTTTATTGGAGCAATTCAAGCCCCAGCAAGTGCCTCCTCAAGCATACCAAAGCAACAGAGGAGATGCCCCTCCCTGAGCGTGTATGGCTTTTAAAGGCAGATCCCACAAGGTTACCACATTAGTGGGGGTTTCAGTACAGGTACAATCTTGATTGGCTCCTGCTTAGAGACTTTCCAGAATTCTGCTTATATCTCATGTTCAGTTTAACCCCAATTATTTGTTAAACTCTTTTCCTGAGCTATCTCGTAGTTGGGACATTCTGTGGTTAAATTGCTACCAGATGGTCAGATGGCCATTCCTGACATCCTGGCTTTGTACTTTTTGGTTCCTGGAATTTATGTCAGCAATACTGAGAATTGGAAACCTAAGGCCTGTTACAAAATGGAGAGGCTTACAAGATAAAGGTGCCTTGGTTCTTCATTCCCCACTTCTTATGTGCCTTGTGGAAAACCAGTCATGGGTTCCTGATGGCCAACTTGTAAGTGTCCCTTACTCTATGGGCATATATTCTTATGTTTTCTGGATCATGACCTGAATTGTAACCAGCCTCTGTCTCATGTATTGGAGCAACCTGTTGAGAATACAGGGCCTAAGGGTTAGTACCAGAAGCAAGACTATCAATGGGCCTATTACGGTGGAAATTAGTTAACCAGAGAGAGCTGTTGAACCAGGACTCAAACCACCCCTGGCTGGTTTATCGGTCATGGTTTCGTTTCTCAAGTCCCTCTCTAAAAATAACCATGTTATCCTTTACCTATCCTGAATAATCCCTAGAAGCAACATTTTTCCTTAAGTTACAAACAAAGCCCCTCCCCCCCACGCTGGAAGAACAAGAGGTCTAGTCCACTTCTGTTCTGAAGCACTACTTCTGCTAAAAAGTTGAGGGAATCCTGCATGTGAGTGATGGTTTCCTCTATCCATTGTAGATTCTGATCTATATTTTCTTTAAAGGTTGGATGCTGCTGATGTTGGGAGATGAGTGCCGCTGAGCTTGTTCCCACACCTGCAGCTATACTGGCTCCAATTAAGACACTAAACATAAGGGATATGGGTTCTCTTTTGAACCTAAATGGGGATGAGCTAGCCTCCAGTAAATTTTAAAGGGCTTCATTAGCATGATACATTATTCTTGGGACAAGTTTGACCAATATGCAATACCCCTGTACCTGACTAAGCACTTGGAGGTGTATGCAGGGAGTGAGTGCTGTAGAACAAGCCCACCAAGTGTCCCCATGTGGGACTAGGAAGCTAACAGGATAAATGTCCCTCCTGGTCCATGGAGGGTCACAAGTGAATTACAAAGAAATAACTTTTCTTTTGGGACCTTCCCCACACATATACTCAGGCCCAAGACCTGTTCCAGTGTCAGCCCTACTTCTTGACTCTGCTATCTACAGTACATTGGGTTGCCAGTCAGAGTGACCTCAGCTGAAACTACAATCCCCCATAGAATGGGAGAGTGGATTTGTAGCACAGCCAGCAGAAAGGGTCTATCTCTGTCTCATTCAAGACCTGATAAGTTTAATCAAACAGTTGCTGCAAAAAGTAACCAGGTATTCTTTGGGACAACCTGGATGCCTGTGTTATTATATCACTCAAGGGAGTCTGAGCTTCTGTGAAAGGGGTGGCCTTTTTTGAGACTGGGTCTATCCTACTTGGGGTAACCACATTTTTGGGTTTCAGGGCTATAGTGGGAGTTGTCTCTTGCAGCTGGATGGTGAGCATCAGCTGGGAGTCTGCCCTGGACATCTATAATTTCAAACCCCAGGTTTTGCTCCTTGTCCAGTCCTGTTCTGTTTGCTTTTCCTCTTCAGCAAATCTAATAATCAGTGGATTGCATTGCCCTCTGGGAGTAGACAGGGAATGTTATGGGAAGCGTTCTCTGTCGTAACATGACACACATGGTCCGGCAGAGGCTAGGGGGTCCCCATAGCATCTGATTCCCCTAATCCACATATCCCCTACCTGCTGTACTGTGATTAGGTGTCCCTTCATCGTAGGTGTCCAGTCTATCCACCTGGTGGACTTACATCCCCAGATACCACATCAGGACCCCTACATTTGTTGCTTATGTGTCTTTGTCCAGGAGTGGCCAGAGTAAACATAGAATCCCTTGCTCTTTGTCTTGCCCTCCCCCCACTTGGTACTGCAGCATCGGCCTGAGACTTTTTCTTCCTTATCTGAAGAGGCTCCCCAATCAGTCCCTCCCAAATCACAGAGGTCCACATACAGATTGGGGAACCAAGTGGCCCTGGGTGCCACAGATGAGGTGCCTCACTATGTTACCCATCTTGGCATTGATGATGAGCAAGGTGAGGTGCATGGGTTGAGGTGCAAGGTAGATGGGCACCAGCTGTCTCAACTCCCAGTATCATAGAAATCAGGGGCAGCAATAGCACCAGAAACTCAGGATTCATGGGGTGGGTCATCCTTTTTGGCGTAGCTTGAGCTTCAGTGGGTTGGAAGGATGCTTGGAGGCTTCCCAGGCTTCTCCCTGGTACTCTTCTGGAAGGGCAAATGGGTCTTCCAGTTGAGCATGGGATTAGTGAACCCAGGTTGCAATGATGTCCACTTTACATTGTTAGGATGACAATGTAAGTGCCGTCTGTTGTGGCTCCAGGGATTTGTGGTGGTGCCCCTGGACCAGGACTCAGTCTCTGGGTCTGAACCTATAGGCGTATGGGTGGAAGCAGCCTCATAAATGGCCTGAAGCTTGGGCCAGATATCCCGGTGGGTAAGCCGGAGTCTGTGGATGGTCCTTGATTGAGGCAATCATCCTCATCCATTGAGGCAATTAATTCAGTCTGTAGGCTTGGTATCATAGGTGGGGGATTGCCATACATGATCTCAAAACAGGTAAATCCCATCTGATAGGCTGCGTTTCTCACCCTAACTAGGGCAAAGGGAAGGAGAGTCACCCAGTCCATGTCAGTTTCCAGGGCTAATTTGGTTAGGGTCTCCTTTAGTGTTCTATCCATTCTTTCTACTTGTCTTGAGCTCTGGGGTTTATATAAACAAAGAACCTTCCAATCTGTCCCCAGTGCAGTGACTATTCCCGGGCTTACCTGGGAGATGAAGGCTGGGCTGTTATTGGACCCTATTGTAGCTGGAAAGCCATACCTGGGTAGAATTTCCTATATCAGTTTCTTCACCACTATGTTTGCTGTCTCACATTTGGTGGGATATGTTTCAGCCCATCCAGAGAAGGTATCTATAAACACTAGTAGATATTTAAATCTAAATTTTCCTGACTTTGTTTCAGTGACTTTCCTGACTTTGTTTCAGTATACCTCCCAATACACACCTGGTCTAGTCTCTCTCTGTCTGGTGCCAGGGTTGGAGAGAGTTGATATAGCATTAGGCATTTTACAGGCTTGGCACTTAGAAACTTTATTTCTTCAATTGCCCAATTACCATTCTATATTTTCAAATTGGCCTGCCTCAGTAGGTGTTGCATCCTCCAGATTCCCAGGTGGGAAGATCAATGGATTTTCCTGAGCATTGTCAGTCCTGTTCCCCATGTCAGAATGATCCATCCATCTGCCATCCTCCACCAGTTCTCTATTATTTGTCCCAGGGATAAGCCATGAATCCAAGCAACATCTGTGGGGGTGTACTGGGGGACCCATGGCAGACTTATTGTTTTGGGGTCTCTCAGGGCTGGTGCTATTTGGGGGGCTGATGCTACCTCCCTAGCTGTTTGGTCAGATAGGTTATTTTCTCTTTGGATCAGCCTGGTCCATTTTAGATGCCCCAGGCAGTGTATGATTGCCAGCTTTGTGGGTCCCCATATGGCTTGCAGGATGTCCAGAATTTCTAGTTTGTTTTTGATGGTCTTTCCCTCTGCTGTGAGCAAGCCCCTTTCTCTGTAGATTGCCCCCATGAATATATGCCATGGCAAAGGCTTATCTACTGTCCATGTAAATGTTTAATTTCTTTTTTTTCCCCCAGTCTCAAGGTTTTTGTTAGGACAATTAACTCTCTTATCTTTATGGAAGTTCTGCCCATAAAGTGTCTGAGGATGTGGTCACCACCACCCTAGCATACCTCTGACCATCTCCCACATAGCGATTCCCACCTGTGAATCAGGTGTCCTCAGCATCTGGTAGAGGTGTAACTCATACATCTGGACAGATACAGTGTGCCTGAACCAGGATTTCAGTACAGTCGTGTAGTGGTACTTTGAGATCAAGGTTGGGCAGCAAGGTTATTCTGGTAGGTTTGAGGAGCAAAGTTTGGTAATGGGTATTCTGGCATTGCTCAGCCATTGGTTGGGTGGCTGTTTGAGAACCCCTTCCAGGGCGTGTGGGGTGGTGATTATTAAGTTCTGCCCCAAGGTTAATTTATCAGCATCTTTGACAAATGGTTCCACCGCTGCTATGATACATGGCATGGCAGCCATCCTGCTGCCACTGGATCTAGTTTTTTTGAAAGACAGGCCATTGGCCCCTTCCACTGTCCTGTTGTTTGGGTTAGCACTCCTTTTGCTACCCCCTTATTTTCATCTATGAACAGACAAAAGGACTCATTTATATCTGGCAGGCCAAGAGCTAGAGCCTCTAGGAATTTTGTTTCAAGGCATCGAATGCCTTCTGCCTGTCCTCTGTCCAAGGTATTCTTATTTGTTTCATATAGAGGTTTGGCCAGCTCTGCAAATCCAAGAATCTACAGGCGGCAGAATCCTGCTGTACCCAGGACCTCCCTCACTTGTTTTGTAGTTTTGAGAGTGGGTATTTTTAGCACTGTCTCTTTATGGGCACCTGACAGCCATCTCTGACCCCCTTCAAGGATGTGCCCCAGATACATTACCCTGGGCTGACAGATCTGCAAAGATCCTTCTTTGCAGAGGCCCAGTACCCTAGATCTCCTAATGCTTGTAGCAGATCTTCAGTTCCTTTTCCACAGCTCTCCTTGTCAGCAGCCACAATCAGCAAGTCATCTACATACTGCAACAAGCTTATATCTGGGCTCTACACTCACTCAGATCCTCATGTAGAGCCCCATCAAAGATGGCTGGAGAATTCTTGAATCCTTGCGGTAATCTAGTCCAGGTTAGCTGACAGTTGATTGTGATCTCTGGGTCATGCCACTCGAAGGCAAAGTACTGCTAACTCTTGGGGGCCAGGGGTGGACTGAAGAAGGCATCTTTCAGGTCCAAGACTGAGTACCACTGTCAGTCTGGGTTCAATGTGCTCACTAGGGTATAGGAATTGGGCACCATGTGGTGTATGTCCATTACACTTCTATTTACTTCTCTTAGATCCTGTACTAGTCTATAGTCATTGGTGTGGTGTCGCGACTGCCTCGACCAGCAAGGAAGACGCAACACCAGGCTCTTCTTTCAGCGATTTATTCAGGAACCTTGAACAATCTTCTGACCCCGGGGAAACCTACTCACAGCCTTAAGTAATCACTGAGTAGCCAACCCTGATACGCCATGTGGGCACTACCAATAGGTCCAGGTGTGCGGAAGCAAGCCAGATTCTCAGCCTTAGACAATTAAGGAGTTGTTTATCACAGAGAGCGCTCATGGTCAGGAAGGAGGAGGGCGGAAGCTGGCACCATCTTTGAGGCGCGGCTGTACACAGCTCTCTACAGTGTGGGGCTTTCTAAACAGTAGCAATGGGGTGTTCCATGCATACTGGACCGGCCTCAGGACCCCAAGGGTCAACAATCTTTTTATGTGTGGGGTGTTTTCCCTTTCTTTGCTTCCAGGGGCATGGGATATTGGCAGACTTTAACTGGGTCTGTGCCTGCCCCCATGCCCCCAGTTTCTGTCCATGCCTGTGGAAATTTTTGAAGCAATTTCTCTATCTATGGCATGGATTTTTGGTGTAGTCTATACACTATCATGTTGACAGTCATTAATATTTGGACTGGTTTCCCATTTTGATAAAGAACTGGGTTTTTTTTTCTTTTCTTTTCTTTTTTCTTTTTTGTAGGAAAAGTGGATTGGGGTTTTCAGTTTTGACAAAAGATATCAGCAGATAGGGGCATTCTGGAATTACTAGGAATGAATGGGTTACCCTTCCCATTCCAAGGTCCACTGTACTTTGGGAATTCCATGAGTAAGATTTAATACCTGTAGTTCCTTGCACCCATGTTTTCTGGTGGACACGGGTCTGCTTGGTGTGAGGAGGATGGTGTTCTCTGCCCCTGTATTGGTTTCCCCTCCACTCTCAGGGTTACCTAGGCTCAGGAGGGGGGTATGAGCCCTATCTCCCCTAATCACTATCTTCTTCTAGAGAGGCCAGGAATACCTTATCGGTCAGGCTTTTTCATCCCTTTTCCTTAGGACAGTCTCTTACCCAGTGCCCTTCCTCCTTGCAGTACGCGCATCCATTTCTGCCTACTTTAGGCCTGGACAGTTGCCCCTTGTCTCCACTCTGGGGGATCTGATTGCCAAGAGTATCTCCTTTAGCTGAGCTTGTTGTTCCAGGATCCTTGCTGAACTCCTCTCCTGTTTCTTTCCTTGTTTTCCTTCTTTCTGTGCCCTTTCCTTTCCCACCTCGCTTCTTTCTGCTCCTCTGTCTCTCTCTTAGTATAGACCCTGTCTGCCACTGCCACTAATCCCCTAAGATTCTTTCCATCTAATCTCTCCATTGCGTGCAGCTTTTACTTGATACCCGGTGCTGCCTGATTTATGTAGGCGAACATTGTTATCTAGGCTGATTTCTCTGCCTTGAGGTCATATGATACATATTTCCTAGAGGCCTCTAGCAAGTGCTCTAAGTGAGCAGCTGGGCTCTCCTCCGCTCCCTCTCTAACATCATAAACCATAGCCATTTCAGTTGGCTTTAGTGCAGCTGCTTTGAGAGGATTCCTGTGTTCCCCTTTGGATGATCAACAGCTTGAGGTCCCTGTGTACCTGTGAGGGAGCAGATAGTTCAAGTAGGGGTTTAACAAGTGGTGGGGGTAGAAAGGGCTTGAACCAGGGGAGATGTCTCCCAGTCCTATCAATAAGCCCTCTCCATGTCACTATGTAAAGGATATGATCATTATTTCCTTGACCCCGTGGATGGTACTGGAGTCAAAAATCCCCTCCTGTGGCCAGCCAACCTTGAAGGCATTCTGAGGAACAAAAAGTAATCCATTTATTTTTCTTAACATTGATGCTGTTGTTGTTAGCAGTCATCTTTACATCCCTCCAATGTGCTAGGGTCAGGTCTAGAAGGGAAAAGGGGGTATTTCCCGTGGCTTGTCCTTGTATGTTAGCAAATGAGAGATGAGCAGAAATATAACAAATCACACTGATGAATAAGACAGTCAGAGAGAAAGGAAGAACAAGGGCCCTTAACAGAGTTCAGCAGCTGACAGATGGTCCTGTTAATTGACAAAGTCTCAATTTTCCTTTTAAAATCAAGTCAGAGATCTTTTCCACATAAGTTTTTCATTTTTTTTTTACTCTGTTTATTTAGTAGAAATTTCCATTCCAATATAGTATCTTCCCTCTGCATTAATATTCCTGTAGGAGAATGCCTAGAGGGTAAAATAACCAAAATGCAATCCAGCTTTGGATCCACATGATATACATGTCCTTCCTATACTTTCTTTTCTACCAAGGATAATTCTCTCCTAGCCTCACCTCAATTCTCTTGGACTATTGAAGTAATTGTCACCTTCTAGGGTTCTGAACAAATTACTCAGTTCATCATTTTTTTTTACCCCCACAACAGTTCGTAGATGGGAAATGTCTCCAAATAACCTTTGAAAGTCATTAAGAGTCCATAATCGTTCTCTCCTAAATTGAACCTTTTGGGGTCTAATTTTTTTGTAGACCTATTTTGTATACTAAGTAATTAATAAAGTTTATTTTTGTATCTTTTTAGGAGCAATTTATAATTCCCAACAAGGCAAAATTTTCTTTACTTTTTCAAACATTCTTCCTAAAGAATGTTATCTGCATTTGAATCAGCTACTAAAATATTGTCCATGTAATGATAAATTATAGATTTAGGAAATTGTTCCAATTGCTGTTGTACAAAATATTGGCACAGTCTTGGGCTATTTAACATTCCCTGTGAGATAATCCTCCATTGATATCTCTTAACTGGCTGAGAATTACTATAAGCAGTCACCATCAAGGCTAATCTTTCTCTGTCCTTTTCTTATGGGAGTATTGAAAAGAAAGAGTCTTTTGAATTGATAACTATAAGAGGCCATCCTTTAGGTAACAGAGTAGGCAAAGGAATCCCAGATTGTAGAGAGCCCATTGGCTGAATTACTTTGTTAAATGCTCTTAGGTCTGTTAACCTACTCCATTTACCAGATTTTTAAATAAAAAATACAGGAGAATTCCAAGGGCTGGTTGATTCTTCAAAATGCTGAGCATTTAACTCCTCTTGTACCAGCTCTTCTAAAGCATGGAGTTTCTCTGTTGTTAAAGGCCATTGCTGAACTCCTACACACTTGTTTGTTAACCATTTTAATGGTAGAGCTGTTGGTGTCTTTGAAAGATCAGCAGTTGTTATGCCTTGTTCTTGTGCAATCTGGATGTCTGGTGATTGCTATTTGTAATAATAATACCTCCTAATATTTCTCTCAGAAAAAAATGTGTTAATTTATTATTTGTTTCTAAGGTTGGAGGAATGTTAATCTGAGTATTCATTGTTATAATAGATCATGGCCCCATAAATTCATGGCTATATTAGCCACATATGGCTTTAATTTTCCTCTCTGTCCTTCTGGCCCTATACATTTGATCCACCTTGCAATCTGTTTCACTTGAGATAATCTTCAATCCCTAATAGCTGAACATTTGCCTCCTGAAGAGGCCAGTTTGGATGCCAAAATTCTGGTGCAATTACTGTCACATCCACACCTGTTTCTAATAAACCTTCCAAGAGAATGTAATTTATTCATATTTTTAATTTTGTTCTGTGTTCATTTATAGAAATTTGCCAAAAATTTTGCTTTATGGTTTCTCCTGAATTCCCCATTATCTCTGCTACAGCTGTCCTATCACCCCAAGCAGCCTGGTCTATTCCAATAGGCATTTGCTTCTTTAATTGCTCTGAGAAGGGGTTTCTTCTATGATGGCAGGAAAGGTCTGAACTGAATTTGCTATAGAGGCCTGCATGAGGCCCCTCTGGGAGTTTCATGAGGACAGAGGCAAAGGATACCTTATCTGTCCCTTGTTAATCTACATTTGTTGGTCCAATGTTTACCCTTACCACACCTTCTGCACAATCCCAAAGAGAGAGGCATTCTGTTGCCCTTGCTCCTTGAATAAACATTCTTTCTAGGAACACCCTTTTTACACTCCCTTTTCAAATGACCTTGTTCTCCACAACTGAAACATCTGACATTATTTTTCCTCAAAGCTTTTGAAATCACTTCTACTATCCACATATCATCATGGTCATAAGACTCAATATTAATTATGTCCCTGATCCAATCCTCCAATGAGGCTGATCTGGCCTTTAGTGGCCTGATTATTCTTTTGCATCCTGCATTCATATTCTCCAAAGCCAAAGACTCAATTATTATCTGTCTAGCTTGTGAATTTAGTATCATTCTACTTACTGCTGAAGACAGCCTTTGTAAAAAAAATCCATGAAAGATTCTCTGGGACCCTGTATACCTTTTGTAAATGATTCAATTTTCTTTCCTGCTTCCTCGGTTCTTTCTTAATGCATTCATGGCTGCCATGTGGCATAGAATTATGGTTTTGTTACCATATAAATATTGTCTTTATATCTCAGCATATTTGCCTTCTCCAACAAGCTGATCCTGGGAAATTTCCACACCTCTTGTCCTACATTGCTGTTCTATTGTTTTAGCCTACTCCTGAAACCAAGTTTTCCACTGTAAATGTGAACCAGCCTCTAGCACCACTGCAACTAATTCTTTCCTTTCCTGAGGGACAATTCTATTACAAGTTGACCACAAATTTAACATCTGCTTTACAAATGGAGAATGCATACCATATGAGACTGTAGCTTCTTTAAATCTCCTTAAATCTAACATTTCCCCTGGAGTCCAACCAGCTTGTATACTCCCTTGAGCAGGTATTTTCTGTAAGGTAACCAGATAAAGTTTGGTTGTTTGAAAATAGGTTGTCACTCTGTAACATATAATTCAATCCTGAAAAAATTTCAGCTTTAAATTATTCTGTCTGGGTCTGAATTTCTCTATAATTCATTTTAATAGGTTTTCTAAAGTCAATCCTGAGTTAGATTCACGTTTAAATTCTCCTGTCTGGGTCTGAATTTCTCTATGATTCATTTTAATAAGTTTTTCTAAAGCTTTTATCTTGGCACATAAATTGACTAACCTTTTTAATACGAAAATAAAATAAAACAAATAATATTCATAATTGATGCTACATACATCCAATAAACATTAATTATCCTCTCATTCAATTGTTGTATTTTCAGACTGCCTAATGTGTTATCAAACAGAGACCAAATTCCTTCCCTTGTAAAAATCTTTCCCATTTTTTAATGTTGGAAAAAATCTGTTTTAACTAATTTCACCCTTTAAGATATCTTAGTTGACTTACCAAATCTGTCAACTGTGTAGAACAGTAAAAGTCTGAGGGAATTTCAAAGAAGTGGTAGCAGTCTCAGATGGAAATTCAGAGAGAGAGAGAGAGAGAGAGAGAGAGGTGGGGGGAGCTCCCCACCCACCAGGAGAAAGAATGCCAAAGAGATTCTGGACACATGCTGTGGCCTGAGTCATGCAGCTGGCCCTGGGGCCAAGGGCTCTGTAAGGACACAAGCAGTCTGGCTGCATGTACCTCCAGCCACTTGCAGCTCCAGCAGATCTGGGGCCCAAAAGGCCACAGCCAAGTCACTTTTTTTTATGAATTCCAGAGCAGAGGAGACACTGCCTACTGCCTCTATGAGAAGCAAGATGTAAAAGTACCAGTAAGCCAATAAATTTATAAAAAAATGGGTTAACTAGATAACATGAAGACTTTGTGGCCATAGTTTAAAAATGATATTAGGCTGTGTATGTTTATTTGGGTCTGAGCAGCTGTGGATCAGGCACGACACAGGAAAACTTCCAGCTACAATTCACATTGAGAATGAAATCTCCACTGATTTTATATACTTCTTTAGTACTAAGAAATAATATTTCATGGTATGGGTTTCCTTGGTATATATGAAGGTACTTTTGCTTCTTTCCTAAATGTAATGAATGATTCTAAAATGGCAATGCTGTAGGAGTATTTCATTATTTATAGAATATATGAAAATTGATACTACAAATTGGCTGAATGCTTAATTCTGAAATAAAAATAATCAAAACATGTTAAAATAAAACAAAGCTAAATTAAAAGTAACAAACAAAACAAACACACACACACACAAAAAAAACCCCAAACAACAACAATTTTGATTCTGCCTCCTGATTTGCACTGTGCTGTGGAGATCTTAATCAATAAACTTGTTAGGAGGAAGGCCTTCAACAGAACTATACTCAATAGACTCTAGTTGGTTCATTTTCCCCCTGGAACTCACAAAGATCCATCTGCCTCTGTCTCCCGAGTGCTGGGATTAAAGGCATGCACCACCACTGCCTGGCTCTCTTCCATGTTTTTATGTTTCTGGGTCTTGGATACAGGTCACCAGGCTTGCCTATGAAAGCACCTATACTCTCTGAGGCCATATTCTTACATGGAAATATACATTTTCGAAGGTTGTATGTTTCTTCTAATCTAGAACATGCATATATTCTCACTCACACCCTAGTTATTGGTGCATCTGAGTAAACTTGTGGATCTCAAGTCATTTTAGTTTATGTAGAAAATTATTATGTAGAATAACCAGTGTGTCAGTTGACTAGTGAAGAGAAACTTAACCTATTTCATTTTAGAAAGATATGTTACACAGCTAAACAATATGACATCTCATGGGAGTAAACAAAGATGAGTAAGCAATGATTTACATGTAGACATGTACACAAATACAAACATGTTCAGAATGTAAGGGAACTTTAAGTGGTAAAAATTATATGGAATTAAATATTTCAATAATTGGTATTCACATAGAGACAATACCATCCTCACACTGTATAGAAAAGCTATATTCCAGATATTTGAATTATGATATCTAAATATTAATTTAGTGTTTCACATTCAACTTTATAAGCTTGATCATAAATATATGTGAGAATATTTTTATTATCAAGCATAGAAAAGTTTTTCTAAGTCAAATAGTTTGTATATTTTCTGTAAGTAAATAGATTAATGATTCTTGCCATGTAATCATTTAAAATGTTATAAGAGAAAATACTTGAGATAAAACATGTCATTATACTAATAAATACTTTATTAATATTTATTATGTTATAATTAATATATTACATAACTATATTATAATAAATCTAGAATATTAATAAATAATAAGGCATATGTATTTAATATTTATAATGTGTATTGAAGAAGGAATATACATAAAGTCTTACCTCTAAAAGACTTCACAATAAACATTTAAAAACGAGTCCCTAATTTTATTTTCAGAAAACTGGAACTTAATACAAAAAATTAAGAGAGAAGATGTGTTAGTTACAGCCTACTGGTTAAAATTTAGAATTCACACAATATGTTCTCACCTTTCAGCTTATCGTAGATATTTATTTGTGCTAGGGTTGGAGTTTGAAACATACCTTCACAGCATCATGATTTGAATGAATGTTTGCCCCTCAAGCTGATGGTACATTTTAAAAACATTCTGGAATCCTGAGCCTAGACTGATGAAATTAGTTACTGGAGGGCCTGGACATTTGCCTCACTCTTGGCTTTCTAGTCAACTCTGATGTGACAGCTCTGCTGTGTCCTACTCTGCCCACCCTATCTTGATGGAAAGGAACAGTCAAATTTACCCTTCTTCACTTGCTTGTCTCTGTCAGGCAGCTTAGTACAGACAGCAGTAACTAGCATGCTTTGTGTTGGAGGCAAATGCTGAATCAGTGAGAAGATAGGGTAATAAAACACTGGCTTATATCCCCAGGAAAAACGTTTACACAGAAGTTCTACTCTGAGTTCTTGCTTATTTACAAAGTGAATAATCTACGCTCACAGATATAGAACCAAGTAAACAGCCACACCCCAAGAGAGAGACCACTGTGCACCCCCTCCTCAGATTTAAAGCAGTTTTGTAACCTGCCAAGAGGCCATGTCCTGAGACTGGTACTCCACAGCTATTGGTGGAATGAATAATTTATCATTTATTGAGTTGATTTGTTTATACTGAGAAGCTAGGATGTACTAGGAGATATAGTAGTAGCTAATTTATTTACTGCAAAGTAAATCTTTTTACAGTAAATGCCTATATAAGTTGGTTACATGAATACTTAGTCTACAGATGAACCTTTTGTTTAACTTACATATGGCCCTAGGTTCAATCCCCAGCATTACAAAATTTGTTTAAGAAATACTGAGAAATGTTAATAATTACTCACATGGTAATTTAGAACACTGCAGTTTCATCACAGTGTTAATATTTTTAATTGTATTTTTGACATGTAAAAATCTTTTCTCTTTACTGATGTTATATATTTTAAACACAGAAAACCCCTTCCTCTTAAGTCACTTATGGTACTTGGAACACAGAGTGTTTGTTAATTCTTATGAGGCTATTTAATAATTTCTGTAGCTCTAGATGTTACCAGTACACTTTCAAAATCCATAATGGCAGGATCTCAGGAGATGTCTGCCCATCTTGCATTCTGAGGTGCTAAACAATCAAAGATACTTTTATAGCAAATGGTTTTAGAAGAAAAATTAATATCTTCCTAGGCACCCAGGGCAGATGTACTAGCTGTCTGGGATATTAAGAATAATGTCTCCAGCTGTGGCAAATTTAGTCATATTTATTATCAATTATAAAAGTATTAAATTATTTTAATCCAGAGTTCCCACTACATGTACATGCTCCACCATTCCATATCACCCTATTATATGAAAACTAGGTGCATCCCTAACAATACTATGGTATTCCATAAATGTTCCCTTAAACATAACTGTACAATAGTTGGTTTTATAAAATTTCCCAATATAACATATAGAATTGTTGTATTATAATTCTAACTTTTAAAATAAAGTCTCATGGTATAGACCAATAAACCAGGTTGGCATAAATCTGGACATGGCTTTCTTGACTCTGCCTCCTGAGTGCCCAAGTGGCAGGTGGGGCTACCACACTGATCCACATTATAAAACACAGAGAGTATTTGAATATACACTATCAAGTCTACATACACAAATTAGTGAAAGTTACTATGATTATATAGGACTTTCTATGTATAAGCTAGTTATACCTAGCTGATAAAGCATTCCTTAAAAAAATGATAAATATTCTACAGACAATTTTTAAAAAATAAACTTACATCAAAGACATTGGGGAAAAAGTGATCTTGTATGAGAGTTTTGTTGCAGCAAGGCCTTCTCTGATCGTGTACTTATAAATTCAGGATGATTTGTTATGGTCCCAACTGACACATAAAACTCGCGTGTTTCTGATGAACTTTGCAAATGCCATGAAACAGATGCATATGCTGGCTATTAAGATCACTGGGTTCTCTTATGGAATAGACACATAGAATTTAAACATACCTCTGGCACATAACAAAATATTCCTAAAATTTATATCCATTATGCTTTGTGCTTCTAGAATAAAAGATTTTAAAAGTTATCTTCAAATCTATTCCTAGTTAGAGACATTTGTCTTGGATGCTCATATAAACTGTTACAGATTTTATGTTTATCCCTTCCTAATTTATTGTGAATACATAATTACAAGTGTAACAGCAATAAGAGTTTGAGAAGTCATTGAACTGCAAGGAGCCCTCACGGTTAGGAATAATGCCATTTTTTTAAGTGAAGCTGACCATGGTGAGTTATATCTGCAATCCTAGCAGTTAAGATTAGAAGTTCAAGATTAGGCTCAGCGACATAAGGAACTGGAAGTCATCCTGAGCTCTGTCCCCAAAAGTTGAAACAAAACAACATGAGCCAGG